>NC_064931.1:11387674-11690705 GCF_023897955.1 Schistocerca gregaria
TAACGAGGCATTGGCTACCTTAAGAGAGTCATAGTTACTCGTCCCAAATGCTCACCCAGTCCAACATTTTTTCTAACTGCGACCAGTCTGCCAGAAGCGATATGTCACTAGTTGTGTATCATAAAAGACTCATCGTTTCTCCTCCCAGGGGTTATTCGAGATATCTTAATCGAAACCCTAGTAACGAGGCATTGGCTACCTTAAGAGAGTCATAGTTACTCGTCCCAATTGCTCACCCAGTCCAACTTTTTTTCTTACTGCGACCAGTCTGCCAGAAGCGATATGTCACTAGTTGTGTATCATAAAAGAGTCATCGTTACTCCTCCCAGGGATTATTCGAGATATCTTAATCGAAACCCTAGTAACGAGGCATTGGCTACCTTAAGAGAGTCATAGTTACTCGTCCCAATTCCTCACCAAGTAAAACGTTTTTTCTTACTGCGGCCAGTCTGCCAAAAGCGATAAGTCGCTAGTTGTGTATCATAAAAGAGTAATCGTTACTCCTCCCAGGGGTTATTCGAGATATCTTAATCGAAACCCTAGTAACGAGGCATTGGCTACCTTAAGAGAGTCATAGTTTCTCGTCATAATTGCTCACCCAGTCTGCCATTTTTTCTTACTGCGGCCAGTCTGCCAGAGGCGATATGTCATTAGTTGTGTGTCATAAAAGAGTCATCGTTTCTCCTCCCAGTGGTTATTCGAGATATCTTAATCGAAACCCTAGTAACAAGGCATTGGCTACCTTAGGAGAGTCATAGTTACTCGTCCCAATTGCTCACCCAGTCTGCCATTTTTTCTTACTGTGGCCAGTCTGCCAAAAGCGATACGTCAGTAGTTGTGTATCATAAAAGAGTATCGTTACTCCTCCCAGGGGTTATTTGAGATATCTTAATCGAAACCCTAGTAACAAGGCATTGGCTACCTTACGAGAGTCGTAGTTACTCGTCCCAATTGCTCACCCAGTCGAACATTATTCTTACTGTGGCCAGCCTGCCATAAGCGATATGTCACTAGTTGTGTATCATAAAAGAGTGATCGTTACTCCTCCCAGGGGTTATTCGAGATATCTTAATCGAAACCCTAGTAACGAGGCATTGGCTACCTTAAGAGAGTCATAGTTACTCGTCCCAATTGCTCACCCAGTCCAACATTTTTCTTACTGCGACCTGTCTGCCAGAAGCGATATGTCACTAGTTGTGTATCATAAAAGAGTCATCGTTACTCCTCACAGGGATTATTCGAGATATCTTAATCGAAACCCTAGTAACGAGGCATTGGCTACCTTAAGAGAGTCATAGTTACTCGTCCCAATTCCTCACCAAGTAAAACGTTTTTTCTTATTGCGGCCAGTCTGCCAGAAGCGATATGTCACTAGTTGTGTATCATGAAAGAGTCATCGTTACTCCTCAGAGGGGTTATTCGAGATATCTTAATCGAAAATCTATTAACGAGGCATTTTCTACCTAAAGAGAGTCATAGTTACTCGTCCCAATTGCTCACCCAGTCTGCCATTGTTTCTTACTGTGGCCAGTCTGCCAGAGGCAATATGTCACTAGTTGTGTATCATAAAAGAGTCATCGTTACTCCTCCCAGGGGTTATTCGAAGATATCTTAATCGAAACCCTAGTAACGAGGCATTGGCTACCTTAAGAATGTCATAGTTACTCGTCCCAATTGCTCACCCAGTCCAACATTTTTTCTTACTAAAGCCAGTCTGCCAGAAGCGATATGTCACTAGTTGTGTAACATAAAAGAGTCGTCGTTACTCCTCCGAGGGGTTATTCGAGATATCTTAATCGAAACCCTAGTAACAAGGCATTGGATACCTTACGAGAGTCGTAGTTACTCGTCCCAATTGCTCACCCAGTCCAACATTTTTTCTTACCGCGACCAGTCTGCCAGAAGCGATATGTCACTAGTTATGTATCATAAAAGAGTAATCGTTACTCCTCCCAGGGGTTATTCGAGATATCTTAATCGAAACCCTAGTAACAAGGCATTGGCTACCTTACGAGAGTCGTAGTTACTCGTCCCAATTGCTCACCCAGTCGAACATTAATCTTACTGTGGCCAGCCTGCCATAAGCGATATGTCACTAGTTGTGTATCATAAAAGAGTGATCGTTACTCCTCCCAGGGGTTATTCGAGATATCTTAATCGAAACCCTAGTAACGAGGCATTGGCTACCTTAAGAGAGTCATAGTTACTCGTCCCAATTGCTCACCCAGTCCAACATTTTTTCTTACTGCGACCTGTCTGCCAGAAGCGATATGTCACTAGTTGTGTATCATAAAAGAGTCATCGTTACTCCTCACAGGGATTATTCGAGATATCTTAATCGAAACCCTAGTAACGAGGCATTGGCTACCTTAAGAGAGTCATAGTTACTCGTCCCAATTCCTCACCAAGTAAAACGTTTTTTCTTATTGCGGCCAGTCTGCCAGAAGCGATATGTCACTAGTTGTGTATCATGAAAGAGTCATCGTTACTCCTCCCAGGGGTTATTCGAGATATCTTAATCGAAAATCTATTAACGAGGCATTTTCTACCTAAAGAGAGTCATAGTTACTCGTCCCAATTGCTCACCCAGTCTGCCATTGTTTCTTACTGTGGCCAGTCTGCCAGAGGCAATATGTCACTAGTTGTGTATCATAAAAGAGTCATCGTTTCTCCTCCCAGGGGTTATTCGAAGATATCTTAATCGAAACCCTAGTAACGAGGCATTGGCTACCTTAAGAATGTCATAGTTACTCGTCCCAATTGCTCACCCAGTCCAACATTTTTTCTTACTAAAGCCAGTCTGCCAGAAGCGATATGTCACTAGTTGTGTAACATAAAAGAGTCGTCGTTACTCCTCCGAGGGGTTATTCGAGATATCTTAATCGAAACCCTAGTAACAAGGCATTGGATACCTTACGAGAGTCGTAGTTACTCGTCCCAATTGCTCACCCAGTCCAACATTTTTTCTTACCGCGACCAGTCTGCCAGAAGCGATATGTCACTAGTTATGTATCATAAAAGAGTAATCGTTACTCCTCCCAGGGGTTATTCGAGATATCTTAATCAAAACCCTAGTAACGAGGCATTGGCTACCTTAAGAGAGTCATAGTTAGTCGTCCCAACTGCTCCCCAAGTAAAACGTTTTTTCTTACTGCGGCCAGTCTGCCAGAAGCGATATGTCACTAGTTGTGTATCATAAAAGCGTCATCGTTACTCCTCCCAGGGGTTATTCGAGATATCTTAATCGAAACCCTAGTAACGAGGCATTGGCTACCTTAAGAGAGTCATTTTTACTCATCCCAATTTCTCATCCAGTCTGCCACTTTTTCTTACTGCGGCCAGTCTGCCAGAAGCGATATGTCACTAGTTGTGTATCATAAAAGAGTCATCGTTTCTCCTCCCAGGGGTTATTCGAGATATCTTAATCGAAACCCTAGTAACGAGGCATTGACTACCTTAAGAGAGTCATAGTTAATCGTCCCAATTGCTCACTCAGTCCAATATTTTTTCTTACTATTACCAGTTTGCCAGAACCGATATGTCACTAGTTGTGTATCATAAAAGAGTGATCGTTTCTCCTCCCAAGGGTTATTCGAGATCTCTTAATCGAAACCCTAGTAACGAGACATTGGCTACCTTAAGAGAGTCATAGTTACTCGTCCCAATTGCTCACCCGGTCCAACTTTTTTTCTTACCGCGGCCAGTCTGCCAGAAGCGATGTCACTAGTTGTGTATCATAAAAGAGTGGTCGTTACTCCTCCCAGTGGTTATTCGAGATATCTTAATCGAAACCCTAGAAACGAGGCATTGGCTACGTTAAGAGAGTCATAGTTACTCGTCCCAATTGCTCACCCAGTCTGCCATTTTTTCTTACTGCGGCCAGTCTGCCAGAAGCAATATGTCACTAGTTGTGTATCATAAAAGAGTCATCGTTTCTCCTCCCAGGGGTTATTCGAGATATCTTAATCGAAACCCTAGTAACGAGGCATTGACTACCTTAAGAGAGTCATAGTTAATCGTCCCAATTGCTCACCCAGTCCAATATTTTTTCTTACTATTACCAGTTTGCCAGAACCGATATGTCACTAGTTGTGTATCATAAAAGAGTGATCGTTTCTCCTCCCAGGGGATATTCGAGATATCTTAATCGAAACCCTAGTAACGAGGCTTTGGCTACCTTAAGAGAGTCATAGTTACTCGTCCCAATTGCTCACCCAGTCCAACGTTTTTTCTTACTGCGGCCAGTCTGCCAGAAGCAATATGTCACTAGTTGTGTATCATAAAAGAGTCATCGTTACTCCTCCCAGGGGTTATTCGAGATATCTTAATCGAAACCCTAGTAACGAGGCATTGGCTACCTTACGTGAGTCATAGTTACTCGTCCCAATTGCTCACCCAGTCTGCCATTTTTTCTTACTGTGGCCCTTCTGCCAGAAGAGATATGTCACTAGTTGTGTATCATAAAAGAGTATCGTTACTCCTCCCAGGGGTTATTTGAGATATCTTAATCGAAAGCTTAGTAACGAGGCATTGGCTACCTTAAGAGAGTCATAGTTACTCGTCCCAATTGCTCACCCAGTCTGCCATTATTTCTTACTGTGGCCAGTCTGCCAGAACCGATATGTCACTAGGTGTGTATCATAAAAGAGTGATCGTTTCTCCTCCCAGGGGTCATTCTAGATATCTTAATCGAAACCCTAGTAACGAGACATTGGCTACCTTAAGGAGTCATATTTACTCGTCCCAATTGCTCACCCAGTCTGCCATTTTTTCCTACTGCGTCCAGTCTGCCGGAAGCGATATGTCACTAGTTGTGTATCATAAAAGATTGATCGTTTCTCCTCCCAGGGGTTATTCGAGATATCTTAATCGAAAGCGTAGTAACGAGGCATTGGCTACCTTAAGAGAGTCATAGTTACTCGTCCCAATTGCTCACCCAGTCCAACATTTTTTCTTACTGCGACCAGTCTGCCAGAACCGATATGTCACTAGTTGTGTATCATAAAAGAGTCATCATTAATCCTCCCCAGGGTTATTCGAGATATCTTAATCGAAACCAAAAACGAGGCATTGGCTACCTTAAGAGAGTCATAGTTACTCGTCCCAATTGCTCACCCAGTCTGCCAATTTTTCTTACTGGTTCCAGTCTGCCAGAAGCGATATGTCACTAGTTGTGTATCGTAAAAGAGTCATCGTTTCTCCTCCCAGGGGTTATTCGAGATATCTTAACCGAAACCCTAGTAACGAGGCATTGGCTACCTTAAGAGAGTCATAGTTACTTGTCCCAATTGCTCACCCAGTCCAACATTTTTTCTTACTGTGGCCAACCTGCCAGAAGCGCTATGTCACTAGTTGTGTATCATAAAAGATTGATCGTTTACCCTCCCAGGGGTTATTCGAGATATCTTAATCGAAAGCGTAGTAACGAGGCATTGGCTACCTTAAGAGAGTCATAGTTACTCGTCCCAATTGCTCACACAGTCTGCCATTATTTCTTACTGAGGCCAGTCTGCCAGAACCGATATGTCACTAGTTGTGTATCATAAAAGAGTGATCGTTTCTCCTCCCAGGGGTTATTCGGTTGATCTGAATCGAAACCCTAGTAACGAGAAATTGGCTACCTTAAGAGAGTCATAGTTACTCGTCCCAATTGCTCACCCAGTCCAACATTTTTTCTTACTGCGACCTGTCTGCCAGAAGTGATATGTCACTAGTTGTGTATCATAAAAGAGTAGTCGTTACTCCTCCCAGGGGTTATTCGAGATATCATAATCGAAACCCTAGTAACGATGCATTGGCTACCTTAAGAGTGTCATAGTTACTCGTCCCAATAGCTCACCCAGTCCAACATTTTTTCTTACTGCAGGCAGTCTGCCAGAAGCTATATGTCACTAGTTGTGTATCATAAAAGAGTCATCATTAATCCTCCCCAGGGTTATTCGAGATATCTTAATCGAAACCAAAAACGAGGCATTGGCTACCTTAAGAGAGTCATAGTTACTCGTCCCAATTGCTCACCCAGTCTGCCAATTTTTCTTACTGGTTCCAGTATGCCAGAAGCGATATGTCACTAGTTGTGTATCATAAAAGAGTGATCGTTTCTCCTCCCAGGGGTTATTCGAGATATCTTAATCGAAACCCTAGTAACGAGGCATTGGCTACCTTAAGAGAGTCATAGTTACTTGTCCCAATTGCTCACCCAGTCCAACATTTCTTCTTACTGTGGCCAACCTGCCAGAAGCGATATGTCACTAGTTGTGTATCATAAAAGAGTGGTCGTTTCTCCTCCCAGGGGTTATTCGAGATATCTTAATCGAAAGTGTAGTAACAAGGCATTGGCTACCTTAAGAGAGTCATAGTTACTCGTCCCAATTGCTCACCCAGTCTGCCATTATTTCTTACTGAGGCCAGTCTGCCAGAACCAATATGTCACTAGTTGTGTATCATAAAAGAGTGATCGTTTCTCCTCCCAGGGGTTATTCGGTTGATCTTAATCGAAACCCTAGTAACGAGACATTGGCTACCTTAAGAGAGTCATAGTTACTCGTCCCAATTGCTCACCCAGTCAAACATTTTTTCTTACTGCGACCAGTCTGCCAGAAGCGATATGTCACTAGTTGTGTATCATAAAAGAGTCATCATTAATCCTCTCAGGGGTTATTCGAGATATCTCAATCGAAACCAAAAACGAGGCATTGGCTACCTTAAGAGAGTCATAGTTACTCGTCCCAACTGCTCACCCAGCCCAACATTTCTTCTTACTGCGGCCAGTGTGCCAGAAGCGATATGTCACTAGTTGTGTATCATAAAAGAGTCATCGTTACTCCACCAAGGGGTTATTCGAGATATCTTAATCGAAACCCTAGTAACGAGACATTGGCTACCTTAAGGAGTCATATTTACTCGTCCCAATTGCTCACCCAGTCTGCCATTTTTTCTTACTGCGTCCAGTCTGCCGGAAGCGATATGTCACTAGTTGTGTATCATAAAAGAGTGATCGTTTCTCCTCCCAGGGGTTATTCGAGATATCTTAATCGAAAGCGTAGTAACGAGGCATTGGCTACCATAAGAGAGTCATAGTTACTCGTCCCAATTGCTCACCCAGTCTGCCATTATTTCTTACTGAGGCCAGTGTGCCAGAACCGATATGTCACTAGTTGTGTATCATAAAAGTGTGATCGTTTCTCCTCCCAGGGGTTATTCGGTTTATCTTAATCGAAACCCTAGTAACGAGACATTGGCTACCTTAAGAGAGTCATAGTTACTCGTCCCAATTGCTCACCCAGTCCAACATTTTTTCTTACGGCGACCAGTCTGCCAGAAGTGATATGTCACTAGTTGTGTATCATAAAAGAGTGGTCGTTACTCCTCCCAGGGGTTATTCGAGATATCTTAATCGAAACCCTAGTAACGAGGCATTGGCTACCTTAAGAGAGTCATAGTTACTCGTCACAATAGCTCACCCAGTCCAACATTTTTTCTTACTGCAGCCAGTCTGCCAGAAGCGATATGTCACTAGTTGTGTATCATAAAAGAGTCGTCGTTATTCCTCCGAGGGGTTATTCGAGATATCTTAATCGAAACCCTAGTAACGAGGCATTGGCTACCTTAAGAGAGTCATTGTTACTCGTCCCAATTGCTCACCCAGTCCAACATTTTTTCTTACTGCGACCAGTCTGCCAGAAGCGATATGTCACTAGTTGTGTATCATAAAAGAGTCATCGTTTCTCCTCCCAGGGGTTATTCGAGATATCTTAATCGAAACCCTAGTAACGAGGCATTGACTACCTTAAGAGAGTCATAGTTAATCGTCCCAATTGCTCACTCAGTCCAATATTTTTTCTTACTATTACCAGTTTGCCAGAACCGATATGTCACTAGTTGTGTATCATAAAAGAGTGATCGTTTCTCCTCCCAAGGGTTATTCGAGATATCTTAATCGAAACCCTAGTAACGAGACATTGGCTACCTTAAGAGAGTCATAGTTACTCGTCCCAATTGCTCACCCGGTCCAACTTTTTTTCTTACCGCGGCCAGTCTGCCAGAAGCGATGTCACTAGTTGTGTATCATAAAAGAGTGGTCGTTACTCCTCCCAGTGGTTATTCGAGATATCTTAATCGAAACCCTAGAAACGAGGCATTGGCTACGTTAAGAGAGTCATAGTTACTCGTCCCAATTGCTCACCCAGTCTGCCATTTTTTCTTACTGCGGCCAGTCTGCCAGAAGCAATATGTCACTAGTTGTGTATCATAAAAGAGTCATCGTTTCTCCTCCCAGGGGTTATTCGAGATATCTTAATCGAAACCCTAGTAACGAGGCATTGACTACCTTAAGAGAGTCATAGTTAATCGTCCCAATTGCTCACCCAGTCCAATATTTTTTCTTACTATTACCAGTTTGCCAGAACCGATATGTCACTAGTTGTGTATCATAAAAGAGTGATCGTTTCTCCTCCCAGGGGATATTCGAGATATCTTAATCGAAACCCTAGTAACGAGGCTTTGGCTACCTTAAGAGAGTCATAGTTACTCGTCCCAATTGCTCACCCAGTCCAACGTTTTTTCTTACTGCGGCCAGTCTGCCAGAAGCAATATGTCACTAGTTGTGTATCATAAAAGAGTCATCGTTACTCCTCCCAGGGGTTATTCGAGATATCTTAATCGAAACCCTAGTAACGAGGCATTGGCTACCTTACGTGAGTCATAGTTACTCGTCCCAATTGCTCACCCAGTCTGCCATTTTTTCTTACTGTGGCCCTTCTGCCAGAAGAGATATGTCACTAGTTGTGTATCATAAAAGAGTATCGTTACTCCTCCCAGGGGTTATTTGAGATATCTTAATCGAAAGCTTAGTAACGAGGCATTGGCTACCTTAAGAGAGTCATAGTTACTCGTCCCAATTGCTCACCCAGTCTGCCATTATTTCTTACTGTGGCCAGTCTGCCAGAACCGATATGTCACTAGGTGTGTATCATAAAAGAGTGATCGTTTCTCCTCCCAGGGGTCATTCTAGATATCTTAATCGAAACCCTAGTAACGAGACATTGGCTACCTTAAGGAGTCATATTTACTCGTCCCAATTGCTCACCCAGTCTGCCATTTTTTCCTACTGCGTCCAGTCTGCCGGAAGCGATATGTCACTAGTTGTGTATCATAAAAGATTGATCGTTTCTCCTCCCAGGGGTTATTCGAGATATCTTAATCGAAAGCGTAGTAACGAGGCATTGGCTACCTTAAGAGAGTCATAGTTACTCGTCCCAATTGCTCACCCAGTCCAACATTTTTTCTTACTGCGACCAGTCTGCCAGAACCGATATGTCACTAGTTGTGTATCATAAAAGAGTCATCATTAATCCTCCCCAGGGTTATTCGAGATATCTTAATCGAAACCAAAAACGAGGCATTGGCTACCTTAAGAGAGTCATAGTTACTCGTCCCAATTGCTCACCCAGTCTGCCAATTTTTCTTACTGGTTCCAGTCTGCCAGAAGCGATATGTCACTAGTTGTGTATCGTAAAAGAGTCATCGTTTCTCCTCCCAGGGGTTATTCGAGATATCTTAACCGAAACCCTAGTAACGAGGCATTGGCTACCTTAAGAGAGTCATAGTTACTTGTCCCAATTGCTCACCCAGTCCAACATTTTTTCTTACTGTGGCCAACCTGCCAGAAGCGCTATGTCACTAGTTGTGTATCATAAAAGATTGATCGTTTACCCTCCCAGGGGTTATTCGAGATATCTTAATCGAAAGCGTAGTAACGAGGCATTGGCTACCTTAAGAGAGTCATAGTTACTCGTCCCAATTGCTCACACAGTCTGCCATTATTTCTTACTGAGGCCAGTCTGCCAGAACCGATATGTCACTAGTTGTGTATCATAAAAGAGTGATCGTTTCTCCTCCCAGGGGTTATTCGGTTGATCTGAATCGAAACCCTAGTAACGAGAAATTGGCTACCTTAAGAGAGTCATAGTTACTCGTCCCAATTGCTCACCCAGTCCAACATTTTTTCTTACTGCGACCTGTCTGCCAGAAGTGATATGTCACTAGTTGTGTATCATAAAAGAGTAGTCGTTACTCCTCCCAGGGGTTATTCGAGATATCATAATCGAAACCCTAGTAACGATGCATTGGCTACCTTAAGAGTGTCATAGTTACTCGTCCCAATAGCTCACCCAGTCCAACATTTTTTCTTACTGCAGGCAGTCTGCCAGAAGCTATATGTCACTAGTTGTGTATCATAAAAGAGTCATCATTAATCCTCCCCAGGGTTATTCGAGATATCTTAATCGAAACCAAAAACGAGGCATTGGCTACCTTAAGAGAGTCATAGTTACTCGTCCCAATTGCTCACCCAGTCTGCCAATTTTTCTTACTGGTTCCAGTATGCCAGAAGCGATATGTCACTAGTTGTGTATCATAAAAGAGTGATCGTTTCTCCTCCCAGGGGTTATTCGAGATATCTTAATCGAAACCCTAGTAACGAGGCATTGGCTACCTTAAGAGAGTCATAGTTACTTGTCCCAATTGCTCACCCAGTCCAACATTTCTTCTTACTGTGGCCAACCTGCCAGAAGCGATATGTCACTAGTTGTGTATCATAAAAGAGTGGTCGTTTCTCCTCCCAGGGGTTATTCGAGATATCTTAATCGAAAGTGTAGTAACAAGGCATTGGCTACCTTAAGAGAGTCATAGTTACTCGTCCCAATTGCTCACCCAGTCTGCCATTATTTCTTACTGAGGCCAGTCTGCCAGAACCAATATGTCACTAGTTGTGTATCATAAAAGAGTGATCGTTTCTCCTCCCAGGGGTTATTCGGTTGATCTTAATCGAAACCCTAGTAACGAGACATTGGCTACCTTAAGAGAGTCATAGTTACTCGTCCCAATTGCTCACCCAGTCAAACATTTTTTCTTACTGCGACCAGTCTGCCAGAAGCGATATGTCACTAGTTGTGTATCATAAAAGAGTCATCATTAATCCTCTCAGGGGTTATTCGAGATATCTCAATCGAAACCAAAAACGAGGCATTGGCTACCTTAAGAGAGTCATAGTTACTCGTCCCAACTGCTCACCCAGCCCAACATTTCTTCTTACTGCGGCCAGTGTGCCAGAAGCGATATGTCACTAGTTGTGTATCATAAAAGAGTCATCGTTACTCCACCAAGGGGTTATTCGAGATATCTTAATCGAAACCCTAGTAACGAGACATTGGCTACCTTAAGGAGTCATATTTACTCGTCCCAATTGCTCACCCAGTCTGCCATTTTTTCTTACTGCGTCCAGTCTGCCGGAAGCGATATGTCACTAGTTGTGTATCATAAAAGAGTGATCGTTTCTCCTCCCAGGGGTTATTCGAGATATCTTAATCGAAAGCGTAGTAACGAGGCATTGGCTACCATAAGAGAGTCATAGTTACTCGTCCCAATTGCTCACCCAGTCTGCCATTATTTCTTACTGAGGCCAGTGTGCCAGAACCGATATGTCACTAGTTGTGTATCATAAAAGTGTGATCGTTTCTCCTCCCAGGGGTTATTCGGTTTATCTTAATCGAAACCCTAGTAACGAGACATTGGCTACCTTAAGAGAGTCATAGTTACTCGTCCCAATTGCTCACCCAGTCCAACATTTTTTCTTACGGCGACCAGTCTGCCAGAAGTGATATGTCACTAGTTGTGTATCATAAAAGAGTGGTCGTTACTCCTCCCAGGGGTTATTCGAGATATCTTAATCGAAACCCTAGTAACGAGGCATTGGCTACCTTAAGAGAGTCATAGTTACTCGTCACAATAGCTCACCCAGTCCAACATTTTTTCTTACTGCAGCCAGTCTGCCAGAAGCGATATGTCACTAGTTGTGTATCATAAAAGAGTCGTCGTTATTCCTCCGAGGGGTTATTCGAGATATCTTAATCGAAACCCTAGTAACGAGGCATTGGCTACCTTAAGAGAGTCATTGTTACTCGTCCCAATTGCTCACCCAGTCCAACATTTTTTCTTACTGCGACCAGTCTGCCAGAAGCGATATGTCACTAGTTGTGTATCATAAAAGAGTCATCATTAATCCTCCCCAGGGTTATTCGAGATATCTTAATCGAAACCAAAAACGAGGCATTGGCTACCTTAAGAGAGTCATAGTTACTCGTCCCAATTGCTCACCCAGTCTGCCAATTTTTCTTACTGGTTCCAGTCTGCCAGAAGCGATATGTCACTAGTTGTGTATCATAAAAGAGTCATCGTTTCTCCTCCCAGGGGTTATTCGAGATATCTTAATCGAAACCCTAGTAACGAGGCATTGACTACCTTAAGAGAGTCATAGTTAATCGTCCCAATTGCTCACCCAGTCCAATATTTTTTCTTACTATTACCAGTTTGCCAGAACCGATATGTCACTAGTTGTGTATCATAATTAGAGTGATCGTTTCTCCTCCCAGGGGATATTCGTGATATCTTAATCGAAACCCTAGTAACGAGGCATTGGCTACCTTAAGAGAGTCATAGTTACTCGTCCCAATTGCTCACCCAGTCCAACGTTTTTTCTTACTGCGGCCAGTCTGCCAGAAGCAATATGTCACTAGTTGTGTATCATAAAAGAGTCATCGTTACTCCTCCCAGGGGTTATTCGAGATATCTTAATCGAAACCCTAGTAACGAGGCATTGGCTACCTTACGTGAGTCATAGTTACTCGTCCCAATTGCTCACCCAGTCTGCCATTTTTTCTTACTGTGGCCCTTCTGCCAGAAGCGATATGTCACTAGTTGTGTATCATAAAAGAGTGGTCGTTACTCCTCCCAGTGGTTATTCGAGATATCTTAATCGAAACCCTAGAAACGAGGCATTGGCTACGTTAAGAGAGTCATAGTTACTCGTCCCAATTGCTCACCCAGTCTGCCATTTTTTCTTACTGCGGCCAGTCTGCCAGAAGCAATATGTCACTAGTTGTGTATCATAAAAGAGTCATCGTTTCTCCTCCCAGGGGTTATTCGAGATATCTTAATCGAAACCCTAGTAACGAGGCATTGACTACCTTAAGAGAGTCATAGTTAATCGTCCCAATTGCTCACCCAGTCCAATATTTTTTCTTACTATTACCAGTTTGCCAGAACCGATATGTCACTAGTTGTGTATCATAAAAGAGTGATCGTTTCTCCTCCCAGGGGATATTCGAGATATCTTAATCGAAACCCTAGTAACGAGGCTTTGGCTACCTTAAGAGAGTCATAGTTACTCGTCCCAATTGCTCACCCAGTCCAACGTTTTTTCTTACTGCGGCCAGTCTGCCAGAAGCAATATGTCACTAGTTGTGTATCATAAAAGAGTCATCGTTACTCCTCCCAGGGGTTATTCGAGATATCTTAATCGAAACCCTAGTAACGAGGCATTGGCTACCTTACGTGAGTCATAGTTACTCGTCCCAATTGCTCACCCAGTCTGCCATTTTTTCTTACTGTGGCCCTTCTGCCAGAAGAGATATGTCACTAGTTGTGTATCATAAAAGAGTATCGTTACTCCTCCCAGGGGTTATTTGAGATATCTTAATCGAAAGCTTAGTAACGAGGCATTGGCTACCTTAAGAGAGTCATAGTTACTCGTCCCAATTGCTCACCCAGTCTGCCATTATTTCTTACTGTGGCCAGTCTGCCAGAACCGATATGTCACTAGGTGTGTATCATAAAAGAGTGATCGTTTCTCCTCCCAGGGGTCATTCGAGATATCTTAATCGAAACCCTAGTAACGAGACATTGGCTACCTTAAGGAGTCATATTTACTCGTCCCAATTGCTCACCCAGTCTGCCATTTTTTCCTACTGCGTCCAGTCTGCCGGAAGCGATATGTCACTAGTTGTGTATCATAAAAGATTGATCGTTTCTCCTCCCAGGGGTTATTCGAGATATCTTAATCGAAAGCGTAGTAACGAGGCATTGGCTACCTTAAGAGAGTCATAGTTACTCGTCCCAATTGCTCACCCAGTCTGCCATTATTTCTTACTGAGGCCAGTGTGCCAGAACCGATATGTCACTAGTTGTGTATCATAAAAGAGTGATCGTTTCTCCTCCCAGGGGTTATTCGGTTTATCTTAATCGAAACCCTAGTAACGAGACATTGGCTACCTTAAGAGAGTCATAGTTACTCGTCCCAATTGCTCACCCAGTCCAACATTTTTTCTTACGGCGACCAGTCTGCCAGAAGTGATATGTCACTAGTTGTGTATCATAAAAGAGTGGTCGTTACTCCTCCCAGGGGTTATTCGAGATATCTTAATCGAAACCCTAGTAACGAGGCACTGGCTACCTTAAGAGAGTCATAGTTACTCGTCACAATAGCTCACCCAGTCCAACATTTTTTCTTACTGCAGCCAGTCTGCCAGAAGCGATATGTCACTAGTTGTGTATCATAAAAGAGTCGTCGTTACTCCTCCGAGGGGTTATTCGAGATATCTTAATCGAAACCCTAGTAACGAGGCATTGGCTACCTTAAGAGAGTCATAGTTACTCGTCCCAATTGCTCACCCAGTCCAACATTTTTTCTTACTGCGACCAGTCTGCCAGAACCGATATGTCACTAGTTGTGTATCATAAAAGAGTCATCATTAATCCTCCCCAGGGTTATTCGAGATATCTTAATCGAAACCAAAAACGAGGCATTGGCTACCTTAAGAGAGTCATAGTTACTCGTCCCAATTGCTCACCCAGTCTGCCAATTTTTCTTACTGGTTCCAGTCTGCCAGAAGCGATATGTCACTAGTTGTGTATCGTAAAAGAGTCATCGTTTCTCCTCCCAGGGGTTATTCGAGATATCTTAACCGAAACCCTAGTAACGAGGCATTGGCTACCTTAAGAGAGTCATAGTTACTTGTCCCAATTGCTCACCCAGTCCAACATTTTTTCTTACTGTGGCCAACCTGCCAGAAGCGCTATGTCACTAGTTGTGTATCATAAAAGATTGATCGTTTACCCTCCCAGGGGTTATTCGAGATATCTTAATCGAAAGCGTAGTAACGAGGCATTGGCTACCTTAAGAGAGTCATAGTTACTCGTCCCAATTGCTCACACAGTCTGCCATTATTTCTTACTGAGGCCAGTCTGCCAGAACCGATATGTCACTAGTTGTGTATCATAAAAGAGTGATCGTTTCTCCTCCCAGGGGTTATTCGGTTGATCTGAATCGAAACCCTAGTAACGAGAAATTGGCTACCTTAAGAGAGTCATAGTTACTCGTCCCAATTGCTCACCCAGTCCAACATTTTTTCTTACTGCGACCTGTCTGCCAGAAGTGATATGTCACTAGTTGTGTATCATAAAAGAGTAGTCGTTACTCCTCCCAGGGGTTATTCGAGATATCATAATCGAAACCCTAGTAACGATGCATTGGCTACCTTAAGAGTGTCATAGTTACTCGTCCCAATAGCTCACCCAGTCCAACATTTTTTCTTACTGCAGGCAGTCTGCCAGAAGCTATATGTCACTAGTTGTGTATCATAAAAGAGTCATCATTAATCCTCCCCAGGGTTATTCGAGATATCTTAATCGAAACCAAAAACGAGGCATTGGCTACCTTAAGAGAGTCATAGTTACTCGTCCCAATTGCTCACCCAGTCTGCCAATTTTTCTTACTGGTTCCAGTATGCCAGAAGCGATATGTCACTAGTTGTGTATCATAAAAGAGTGATCGTTTCTCCTCCCAGGGGTTATTCGAGATATCTTAATCGAAACCCTAGTAACGAGGCATTGGCTACCTTAAGAGAGTCATAGTTACTTGTCCCAATTGCTCACCCAGTCCAACATTTCTTCTTACTGTGGCCAACCTGCCAGAAGCGATATGTCACTAGTTGTGTATCATAAAAGAGTGGTCGTTTCTCCTCCCAGGGGTTATTCGAGATATCTTAATCGAAAGCGTAGTAACAAGGCATTGGCTACCTTAAGAGAGTCATAGTTACTCGTCCCAATTGCTCACCCAGTCTGCCATTATTTCTTACTGAGGCCAGTCTGCCAGAACCAATATGTCACTAGTTGTGTATCATAAAAGAGTGATCGTTTCTCCTCCCAGGGGTTATTCGGTTGATCTTAATCGAAACCCTAGTATCGAGACATTGGCTACCTTAAGAGAGTCATAGTTACTCGTCCCAATTGCTCACCCAGTCAAACATTTTTTCTTACTGCGACCAGTCTGCCAGAAGCGATATGTCACTAGTTGTGTATCATAAAAGAGTCATCATTAATCCTCTCAGGGGTTATTCGAGATATCTCAATCGAAACCAAAAACGAGGCATTGGCTACCTTAAGAGAGTCATAGTTACTCGTCCCAACTGCTCACCCAGCCCAACATTTCTTCTTACTGCGGCCAGTCTGCCAGAAGCGATATGTCACTAGTTGTGTATCATAAAAGAGTCATCGTTACTCCACCAAGGGGTTATTCGAGATATCTTAATCGAAACCCTAGTAACGAGACATTGGCTACCTTAAGGAGTCATATTTACTCGTCCCAATTGCTCACCCAGTCTGCCATTTTTTCTTACTGCGTCCAGTCTGCCGGAAGCGATATGTCACTAGTTGTGTATCATAAAAGAGTGATCGTTTCTCCTCCCAGGGGTTATTCGAGATATCTTAATCGAAAGCGTAGTAACGAGGCATTGGCTACCATAAGAGAGTCATAGTTACTCGTCCCAATTGCTCACCCAGTCTGCCATTATTTCTTACTGAGGCCAGTGTGCCAGAACCGATATGTCACTAGTTGTGTATCATAAAAGTGTGATCGTTTCTCCTCCCAGGGGTTATTCGGTTTATCTTAATCGAAACCCTAGTAACGAGACATTGGCTACCTTAAGAGAGTCATAGTTACTCGTCCCAATTGCTCACCCAGTCCAACATTTTTTCTTACGGCGACCAGTCTGCCAGAAGTGATATGTCACTAGTTGTGTATCATAAAAGAGTGGTCGTTACTCCTCCCAGGGGTTATTCGAGATATCTTAATCGAAACCCTAGTAACGAGGCATTGGCTACCTTAAGAGAGTCATAGTTACTCGTCACAATAGCTCACCCAGTCCAACATTTTTTCTTACTGCAGCCAGTCTGCCAGAAGTGATATGTCACTAGTTGTGTATCATAAAAGAGTGGTCGTTACTCCTCCCAGGGGTTATTCGAGATATCTTAATCGAAACCCTAGTAACGAGGCACTGGCTACCTTAAGAGAGTCATAGTTACTCGTCACAATAGCTCACCCAGTCCAACATTTTTTCTTACTGCAGCCAGTCTGCCAGAAGCGATATGTCACTAGTTGTGTATCATAAAAGAGTCGTCGTTACTCCTCCGAGGGGTTATTCGAGATATCTTAATCGAAACCCTAGTAACGAGGCATTGGCTACCTTAAGAGAGTCATAGTTACTCGTCCCAATTGCTCACCCAGTCCAACATTTTTTCTTACTGCGACCAGTCTGCCAGAACCGATATGTCACTAGTTGTGTATCATAAAAGAGTCATCATTAATCCTCCCCAGGGTTATTCGAGATATCTTAATCGAAACCAAAAACGAGGCATTGGCTACCTTAAGAGAGTCATAGTTACTCGTCCCAATTGCTCACCCAGTCTGCCAATTTTTCTTACTGGTTCCAGTCTGCCAGAAGCGATATGTCACTAGTTGTGTATCGTAAAAGAGTCATCGTTTCTCCTCCCAGGGGTTATTCGAGATATCTTAACCGAAACCCTAGTAACGAGGCATTGGCTACCTTAAGAGAGTCATAGTTACTTGTCCCAATTGCTCACCCAGTCCAACATTTTTTCTTACTGTGGCCAACCTGCCAGAAGCGCTATGTCACTAGTTGTGTATCATAAAAGATTGATCGTTTACCCTCCCAGGGGTTATTCGAGATATCTTAATCGAAAGCGTAGTAACGAGGCATTGGCTACCTTAAGAGAGTCATAGTTACTCGTCCCAATTGCTCACACAGTCTGCCATTATTTCTTACTGAGGCCAGTCTGCCAGAACCGATATGTCACTAGTTGTGTATCATAAAAGAGTGATCGTTTCTCCTCCCAGGGGTTATTCGGTTGATCTGAATCGAAACCCTAGTAACGAGAAATTGGCTACCTTAAGAGAGTCATAGTTACTCGTCCCAATTGCTCACCCAGTCCAACATTTTTTCTTACTGCGACCTGTCTGCCAGAAGTGATATGTCACTAGTTGTGTATCATAAAAGAGTAGTCGTTACTCCTCCCAGGGGTTATTCGAGATATCATAATCGAAACCCTAGTAACGATGCATTGGCTACCTTAAGAGTGTCATAGTTACTCGTCCCAATAGCTCACCCAGTCCAACATTTTTTCTTACTGCAGGCAGTCTGCCAGAAGCTATATGTCACTAGTTGTGTATCATAAAAGAGTCATCATTAATCCTCCCCAGGGTTATTCGAGATATCTTAATCGAAACCAAAAACGAGGCATTGGCTACCTTAAGAGAGTCATAGTTACTCGTCCCAATTGCTCACCCAGTCTGCCAATTTTTCTTACTGGTTCCAGTATGCCAGAAGCGATATGTCACTAGTTGTGTATCATAAAAGAGTGATCGTTTCTCCTCCCAGGGGTTATTCGAGATATCTTAATCGAAACCCTAGTAACGAGGCATTGGCTACCTTAAGAGAGTCATAGTTACTTGTCCCAATTGCTCACCCAGTCCAACATTTCTTCTTACTGTGGCCAACCTGCCAGAAGCGATATGTCACTAGTTGTGTATCATAAAAGAGTGGTCGTTTCTCCTCCCAGGGGTTATTCGAGATATCTTAATCGAAAGCGTAGTAACAAGGCATTGGCTACCTTAAGAGAGTCATAGTTACTCGTCCCAATTGCTCACCCAGTCTGCCATTATTTCTTACTGAGGCCAGTCTGCCAGAACCAATATGTCACTAGTTGTGTATCATAAAAGAGTGATCGTTTCTCCTCCCAGGGGTTATTCGGTTGATCTTAATCGAAACCCTAGTATCGAGACATTGGCTACCTTAAGAGAGTCATAGTTACTCGTCCCAATTGCTCACCCAGTCAAACATTTTTTCTTACTGCGACCAGTCTGCCAGAAGCGATATGTCACTAGTTGTGTATCATAAAAGAGTCATCATTAATCCTCTCAGGGGTTATTCGAGATATCTCAATCGAAACCAAAAACGAGGCATTGGCTACCTTAAGAGAGTCATAGTTACTCGTCCCAACTGCTCACCCAGCCCAACATTTCTTCTTACTGCGGCCAGTCTGCCAGAAGCGATATGTCACTAGTTGTGTATCATAAAAGAGTCATCGTTACTCCACCAAGGGGTTATTCGAGATATCTTAATCGAAACCCTAGTAACGAGACATTGGCTACCTTAAGGAGTCATATTTACTCGTCCCAATTGCTCACCCAGTCTGCCATTTTTTCTTACTGCGTCCAGTCTGCCGGAAGCGATATGTCACTAGTTGTGTATCATAAAAGAGTGATCGTTTCTCCTCCCAGGGGTTATTCGAGATATCTTAATCGAAAGCGTAGTAACGAGGCATTGGCTACCATAAGAGAGTCATAGTTACTCGTCCCAATTGCTCACCCAGTCTGCCATTATTTCTTACTGAGGCCAGTGTGCCAGAACCGATATGTCACTAGTTGTGTATCATAAAAGTGTGATCGTTTCTCCTCCCAGGGGTTATTCGGTTTATCTTAATCGAAACCCTAGTAACGAGACATTGGCTACCTTAAGAGAGTCATAGTTACTCGTCCCAATTGCTCACCCAGTCCAACATTTTTTCTTACGGCGACCAGTCTGCCAGAAGTGATATGTCACTAGTTGTGTATCATAAAAGAGTGGTCGTTACTCCTCCCAGGGGTTATTCGAGATATCTTAATCGAAACCCTAGTAACGAGGCATTGGCTACCTTAAGAGAGTCATAGTTACTCGTCACAATAGCTCACCCAGTCCAACATTTTTTCTTACTGCAGCCAGTCTGCCAGAAGCGATATGTCACTAGTTGTGTATCATAAAAGAGTCGTCGTTATTCCTCCGAGGGGTTATTCGAGATATCTTAATCGAAACCCTAGTAACGAGGCATTGGCTACCTTAAGAGAGTCATTGTTACTCGTCCCAATTGCTCACCCAGTCCAACATTTTTTCTTACTGCGACCAGTCTGCCAGAAGCGATATGTCACTAGTTGTGTATCATAAAAGAGTCATCATTAATCCTCCCCAGGGTTATTCGAGATATCTTAATCGAAACCAAAAACGAGGCATTGGCTACCTTAAGAGAGTCATAGTTACTCGTCCCAATTGCTCACCCAGTCTGCCAATTTTTCTTACTGGTTCCAGTCTGCCAGAAGCGATATGTCACTAGTTGTGTATCATAAAAGAGTCATCGTTTCTCCTCCCAGGGGTTATTCGAGATATCTTAATCGAAACCCTAGTAACGAGGCATTGACTACCTTAAGAGAGTCATAGTTAATCGTCCCAATTGCTCACCCAGTCCAATATTTTTTCTTACTATTACCAGTTTGCCAGAACCGATATGTCACTAGTTGTGTATCATAATTAGAGTGATCGTTTCTCCTCCCAGGGGATATTCGTGATATCTTAATCGAAACCCTAGTAACGAGGCATTGGCTACCTTAAGAGAGTCATAGTTACTCGTCCCAATTGCTCACCCAGTCCAACGTTTTTTCTTACTGCGGCCAGTCTGCCAGAAGCAATATGTCACTAGTTGTGTATCATAAAAGAGTCATCGTTACTCCTCCCAGGGGTTATTCGAGATATCTTAATCGAAACCCTAGTAACGAGGCATTGGCTACCTTACGTGAGTCATAGTTACTCGTCCCAATTGCTCACCCAGTCTGCCATTTTTTCTTACTGTGGCCCTTCTGCCAGAAGCGATATGTCACTAGTTGTGTTTCATAAAAGAGTGATCGTTACTCCTCCCAGGGGTTATTCGAGATATCTTAATCGAAAGCTTAGTAACGAGGCATTGGCTACCTTAAGAGAGTCATAGTTACTCGTCCCAATTGCTCACCCAGTCTGCCATTATTTCTTACTGTGGCCAGTCTGCCAGAACCGATATGTCACTAGTTGTGTATCATAAAAGAGTGATCGTTTCTCCTCCCAGGGGTTATTCTAGATATCTTAATCGAAACCCTAGTAACGAGACATTGGCTACCTTAAGGAGTCATATTTACTCGTCCCAATTGCTCACCCAGTCTGCCATTTTTTCTTACTGCGTCCAGTCTGCCGGAAGCGATATGTCACTAGTTGTGTATCATAAAAGAGTGATCGTTTCTCCTCCCAGGGGTTATTCGAGATATCTTAATCGAAAGCGTAGTAACGAGGCATTGTCTACTTTAAGAGAGTCATAGTTACTCGTCCCAATTGCTCACCCAGTCTGCCATTATTTCTTACTGAGGCCAGTGTGCCAGAACCGATATGTCACTAGTTGTGTATCATAAAAGAGTGATCGTTTCTCCTCCCAGGGGTTATTCGGTTTATCTTAATCGAAACCCTAGTAACGAGACATTGGCTACCTTAAGAGAGTCATAGTTACTCGTCCCAATTGCTCACCCAGTCCAACATTTTTTCTTACGGCGACCAGTCTGCCAGAAGTGATATGTCACTAGTTGTGTACCATAAAAGAGTGGTCGTTACTCCTCCTAGGGGTTATTCGAGATATCTTAATCGAAACCCTAGTAACGAGGCACTGGCTACCTTAAGAGAGTCATAGTTACTCGTCACAATAGCTCACCCAGTCCAACATTTTTTCTTACTGCAGCCAGTCTGCCAGAAGCGATATGCCACTAGTTGTGTATCATAAAAGAGTCGTCGTTACTCCTCCGAGGGGTTATTCGAGATATCTTAATCGAAACCCTAGTAATGAGGCATTGGCTACCTTAAGAGAGTCATAGTTACTCGTCCCAATTGCTCACCCAGTCCCACATTTTTTCTTACTGCGACCAGTCTGCCAGAAGCGATATGTCACTAGTTGTGTATCATAAAAGAGTCATCATTAATCCTCCCCAGGGTTATTCGAGATATCTTAATCGAAACCAAAAACGAGGCATTGGCTACCTTAAGAGAGTCATAGTTACTCGTCCCAATTGCTCACCCAGTCTGCCAATTTTTCTTACTGGTTCCAGTCTGCCAGAAGCGATATGTCACTAGTTGTGTATCATAAAAGAGTCATCGTTTCTCCTCCCAGGGGTTATTCGAGATATCTTAACCGAAACCCTAGTAACGAGGCATTGGCTACCTTAAGAGAGTCATAGTTACTTGTCCCAATTGCTCACCCAGTCCAACATTTTTTCTTACTGTGGCCAACCTGCCAGAAGCGCTATGTCACTAGTTCTGTATCATAAAAGAGTGATCGTTTCTCCTCCCAGGGGTTATTCGAGATATCTTAATCGAAAGCGTAGTAACGAGGCATTGGCTACCTTAAGAGAGTCATAGTTACTCGTCCCAATTGCTCAAACAGTCTGCCATTATTTCTTACTGAGGCCAGTCTGCCAGAACCGATATGTCACTAGTTGTGTATCATAAAAGAGTGATCGTTTCTCCTCCCAGGGGTTATTCGGTTGATCTTAATCAAAACCCTAGTAACGAGACATTGGCTACCTTAAGAGAGTGATAGTTACTCGTCCCAATTGCTCACCCAGTCCAACATTTTTTCTTACTGCGACCAGTCTGCGAGAAGTGATATGTCACTAGTTGTGTATCATAAAAGAGTAGTCGTTACTCCTCCCAGGGGTTATTCGAGATATCATAATCGAAACCCTAGTAACGAGGCACTGGCTACCTTAAGAGAGTCATAGTTACTCGTCACAATAGCTCACCCAGTCCAACATTTTTTCTTACTGCAGCCAGTCTGCCAGAAGCGATATGTCACTAGTTGTGTATCATAAAAGAGTCGTCGTTACTCCTCCGAGGGGTTATTCGAGATATCTTAATCGAAACCCTAGTAACGAGGCATTGGCTACCTTAAGAGAGTCATAGTTACTCGTCCCAATTGCTCACCCAGTCAAACATTTTTTCTTACTGCGACCAGTCTGCCAGAACCGATATGTCACTAGTTGTGTATCATAAAAGAGTCATCATTAATCCTCCCCAGGGTTATTCGAGATATCTTAATCGAAACCAAAAACGAGGCATTGGCTACCTTAAGAGAGTCATAGTTACTCGTCCCAATTGCTCACCCAGTCTGCCAATTTTTCTTACTGGTTCCAGTCTGCCAGAAGCGATATGTCACTAGTTGTGTATCGTAAAAGAGTCATCGTTTCTCCTCCCAGGGGTTATTCGAGATATCTTAACCGAAACCCTAGTAACGAGGCATTGGCTACCTTAAGATAGTCATAGTTACTTGTCCCAATTGCTCACCCAGTCCAACATTTTTTCTTACTGTGGCCAACCTGCCAGAAGCGCTATGTCACTAGTTGTGTATCATAAAAGAGTGATCGTTTACCCTCCCAGGGGTTATTCGAGATATCTTAATCGAAAGCGTAGTAACGAGGCATTGGCTACCTTAAGAGAGTCATAGTTACTCGTCCCAATTGCTCACACAGTCTGCCATTATTTCTTACTGTGGCCAGTCTGCCAGAACCGATATGTCATTAGTTGTGTATCATAAAAGAGTGATCGTTTCTCCTCCCAGGGGTTATTCGGTTGATCTTAATCGAAACCCTAGTAACGAGAAATTGGCTACCTTAAGAGAGTCATAGTTACTCGTCCCAATTGCTCACCCAGTCCAACATTTTTTCTTACTGCGACCTGTCTGCCAGAAGTGATATGTCACTAGTTGTGTATCATAAAAGAGTAGTCGTTACTCCTCCCAGGGGTTATTCGGGATATCATAATCGAAACCCTAGTAACGATGCATTGGCTACCTTAAGAGTGTCATAGTTACTCGTCCCAATAGCTCACCCAGTCCAACATTTTTTCTTACTGCAGGCAGTCTGCCAGAAGCTATATGACACTAGTTGTGTATCATAAAAGAGTCATCATTAATCCTCCCCAGGGTTATTCGAGATATCTTAATCGAAACCAAAAACGAGGCATTGGCTACCTTAAGAGAGTCATAGTTACTCGTCCCAATTGCTCACCCAGTCTGCCAATTTTTCTTACTGGTTCCAGTATGCCAGAAGCGATATGTCACTAGTTGTGTATCATAAAAGAGTGATCGTTTCTCCTCCCAGGGGTTATTCGAGATATCTTAATCGAAACCCTAGTAACGAGGCATTGGCTACCTTAAGAGAGTCATAGTTACTTGTCCCAATTGCTCACCCAGTCCAACATTTCTTCTTACTGTGGCCAACCTGCCAGAAGCGATATGTCACTAGTTGTGTATCATAAAAGAGTGGTCGTTTCTCCTCCCAGGGGTTATTCGAGATATCTTAAACGAAAGCGTAGTAACAAGGCATTGGCTACCTTAAGAGAGTCATAGTTACTCGTCCCAATTGCTCACCCAGTCTGCCATTATTTCTTACTGAGGCCAGTCTGCCAGAACCGATATGTCACTAGTTGTGTATCATAAAAGAGTGATCGTTTCTCCTCCCAGGGTTTATTCGGTTGATCTTAATCGAAACCCTAGTAACGAGACATTGGCTACCTTAAGAGAGTCATAGTTACTCGTCCCAATTGCTCACCCAGTCAAACATTTTTTCTTACTGCGACCAGTCTGCCAGAAGCGATATGTCACTAGTTGTGTATCATAAAAGAGTCATCATTAATCCTCTCAGGGGTTATTCGAGATATCTCAATCGAAACCAAAAACGAGGCATTGGCTACCTTAAGAGAGTCATAGTTACTCGTCCCAATTGCTCACCCAGCCCAACATTTCTTCTTACTGCTGCCAGTCTGCCAGAAGCGATATGTCACTAGTTGTGTATCATAAAAGAGTCATCGTTACTCCACCAAGGGGTTATTCGAGATATCTTAATCGAAACCCTAGTAACGAGACATTGGCTACCTTAAGGAGTCATATTTACTCGTCCCAATTGCTCACCCAGTCTGCCATTTTTTCTTACTGCGTCCAGTCTGCCGGAAGCGATATGTCACTAGTTGTGTATCATAAAAGAGTGATCGTTTCTCCTCCCAGGGGTTATTCGAGATATCTTAATCGAAAGCGTAGTAACGAGGCATTGGCTACCATAAGAGAGTCATAGTTACTCGTCCCAATTGCTCACCCAGTCTGCCATAATTTCTTACTGAGGCCAGTGTGCCAGAACCGATATGTCACTAGTTGTGTATCATAAAAGTGTGATCGTTTCTCCTCCCAGGGGTTATTCGGTTTATCTTAATCGAAACCCTAGTAACGAGACATTGGCTACCTTAAGAGAGTCATAGTTACTCGTCCCAATTGCTCACCCAGTCCAACATTTTTTCTTACGGCGACCAGTCTGCCAGAAGTGATATGTCACTAGTTGTGTATCATAAAAGAGTGGTCGTTACTCCTCCCAGGGGTTATTCGAGATATCTTAATCGAAACCCTAGTAACGAGGCATTGGCTACCTTAAGAGAGTCATAGTTACTCGTCACAATAGCTCACCCAGTCCAACATTTTTTCTTACTGCAGCCAGTCTGCCAGAAGCGATATGTCACTAGTTGTGTATCATAAAAGAGTCGTCGTTATTCCTCCGAGGGGTTATTCGAGATATCTTAATCGAAACCCTAGTAACGAGGCATTGGCTACCTTAAGAGAGTCATTGTTACTCGTCCCAATAGATCACCCAGTCCAACATTTTTTCTTACTGCGACCAGTCTGCCAGAAGCGATATGTCACTAGTTGTGTATCATAAAAGAGTCATCATTAATCCTCCCCAGGGTTATTCGAGATATCTTAATCGAAACCAAAAACGAGGCATTGGCTACCTTAAGAGAGTCATAGTTACTCGTCCCAATTGCTCACCCAGTCTGCCAATTTTTCTTACTGGTTCCAGTCTGCCAGAAGCGATATGTCACTAGTTGTGTATCGTAAAAGAGTCATCGTTTCTCCTCCCAGGGGTTATTCGAGATATCTTAACCGAAACCCTAGTAACGAGGCATTGGCTACCTTAAGAGAGTCATAGTTACTTGTCCCAATTGCTCACCCAGTCCAACATTTTTTCTTACTGTGGCCAACCTGCCAGAAGCGCTATGTCACTAGTTGTGTATCATAAAAGAGTGATCGTTTACCCTCCCAGGGGTTATTCGAGATATCTTAATCAAAAGCGTAGTAACGAGGCATTGGCTACCTTAAGAGAGTCATAGTTACTCGTCCCAATTGCTCACACAGTCTGCCATTATTTCTTACTGAGGCCAGTCTGCCAGAACCGATATGTCACTAGTTGTGTATCATAAAAGAGTGATCGTTTCTCCTCCCAGGGGTTATTCGGTTGATCTTAATCGAAACCCTAGTAACGAGAAATTGGCTACCTTAAGAGAGTCATAGTTACTCGTCCCAATTGCTCACCCAGTCCAACATTTTTTCTTACTGCGACCTGTCTGCCAGAAGTGATATGTCACTAGTTGTGTATCATAAAAGAGTGATCGTTTCTCCTCCCAGGGGTTATTCGAGATATCTTAATCGAAACCCTAGTAACGAGGCATTGGCTACCTTAAGAGAGTCATAGTTACTTGTCCCAATTGCTCACCCAGTCCAACATTTCTTCTTACTGTGGCCAACCTGCCAGAAGCGATATGTCACTAGTTGTGTATCATAAAAGAGTGGTCGTTTCTCCTCCCAGGGGTTATTCGAGATATCTTAAACGAAAGCGTAGTAACAAGGCATTGGCTACCTTAAGAGAGTCATAGTTACTCGTCCCAATTGCTCACCCAGTCTGCCATTATTTCTTACTGAGGCCAGTCTGCCAGAACCGATATGTCACTAGTTGTGTATCATAAAAGAGTGATCGTTTCTCCTCCCAGGGTTTATTCGGTTGATCTTAATCGAAACCCTAGTAACGAGACATTGGCTACCTTAAGAGAGTCATAGTTACTCGTCCCAATTGCTCACCCAGTCAAACATTTTTTCTTACTGCGACCAGTCTGCCAGAAGCGATATGTCACTAGTTGTGTATCATAAAAGAGTCATCATTAATCCTCTCAGGGGTTATTCGAGATATCTCAATCGAAACCAAAAACGAGGCATTGGCTACCTTAAGAGAGTCATAGTTACTCGTCCCAATTGCTCACCCAGCCCAACATTTCTTCTTACTGCTGCCAGTCTGCCAGAAGCGATATGTCACTAGTTGTGTATCATAAAAGAGTCATCGTTACTCCACCAAGGGGTTATTCGAGATATCTTAATCGAAACCCTAGTAACGAGACATTGGCTACCTTAAGGAGTCATATTTACTCGTCCCAATTGCTCACCCAGTCTGCCATTTTTTCTTACTGCGTCCAGTCTGCCGGAAGCGATATGTCACTAGTTGTGTATCATAAAAGAGTGATCGTTTCTCCTCCCAGGGGTTATTCGAGATATCTTAATCGAAAGCGTAGTAACGAGGCATTGGCTACCATAAGAGAGTCATAGTTACTCGTCCCAATTGCTCACCCAGTCTGCCATAATTTCTTACTGAGGCCAGTGTGCCAGAACCGATATGTCACTAGTTGTGTATCATAAAAGTGTGATCGTTTCTCCTCCCAGGGGTTATTCGGTTTATCTTAATCGAAACCCTAGTAACGAGACATTGGCTACCTTAAGAGAGTCATAGTTACTCGTCCCAATTGCTCACCCAGTCCAACATTTTTTCTTACGGCGACCAGTCTGCCAGAAGTGATATGTCACTAGTTGTGTATCATAAAAGAGTGGTCGTTACTCCTCCCAGGGGTTATTCGAGATATCTTAATCGAAACCCTAGTAACGAGGCATTGGCTACCTTAAGAGAGTCATAGTTACTCGTCACAATAGCTCACCCAGTCCAACATTTTTTCTTACTGCAGCCAGTCTGCCAGAAGCGATATGTCACTAGTTGTGTATCATAAAAGAGTCGTCGTTATTCCTCCGAGGGGTTATTCGAGATATCTTAATCGAAACCCTAGTAACGAGGCATTGGCTACCTTAAGAGAGTCATTGTTACTCGTCCCAATAGATCACCCAGTCCAACATTTTTTCTTACTGCGACCAGTCTGCCAGAAGCGATATGTCACTAGTTGTGTATCATAAAAGAGTCATCATTAATCCTCCCCAGGGTTATTCGAGATATCTTAATCGAAACCAAAAACGAGGCATTGGCTACCTTAAGAGAGTCATAGTTACTCGTCCCAATTGCTCACCCAGTCTGCCAATTTTTCTTACTGGTTCCAGTCTGCCAGAAGCGATATGTCACTAGTTGTGTATCGTAAAAGAGTCATCGTTTCTCCTCCCAGGGGTTATTCGAGATATCTTAACCGAAACCCTAGTAACGAGGCATTGGCTACCTTAAGAGAGTCATAGTTACTTGTCCCAATTGCTCACCCAGTCCAACATTTTTTCTTACTGTGGCCAACCTGCCAGAAGCGCTATGTCACTAGTTGTGTATCATAAAAGAGTGATCGTTTACCCTCCCAGGGGTTATTCGAGATATCTTACTCAAAAGCGTAGTAACGAGGCATTGGCTACCTTAAGAGAGTCATAGTTACTCGTCCCAATTGCTCACACAGTCTGCCATTATTTCTTACTGAGGCCAGTCTGCCAGAACCGATATGTCACTAGTTGTGTATCATAAAACAGTGATCGTTTCTCCTCCCAGGGGTTATTCGGTTGATCTTAATCGAAACCCTAGTAACGAGAAATTGGCTACCTTAAGAGAGTCATAGTTACTCGTCCCAATTGCTCACCCAGTCCAACATTTTTTCTTACTGCGACCTGTCTGCCAGAAGTGATATGTCACTAGTTGTGTATCATAAAAGAGTAGTCGTTACTCCTCCCAGGGGTTATTCGGGATATCATAATCGAAACCCTAGTAACGATGCATTGGCTACCTTAAGAGTGTCATAGTTACTCGTCCCAATAGCTCACCCAGTCCAACATTTTTTCTTACTGCAGGCAGTCTGCCAGAAGCTATATGACACTAGTTGTGTATCATAAAAGAGTCATCATTAATCCTCCCCAGGGTTATTCGAGATATCTTAATCGAAACCAAAAACGAGGCATTGGCTACCTTAAGAGAGTCATAGTTACTCGTCCCAATTGCTCACCCAGTCTGCCAATTTTTCTTACTGGTTCCAGTATGCCAGAAGCGATATGTCACTAGTTGTGTATCATAAAAGAGTGATCGTTTCTCCTCCCAGGGGTTATTCGAGATATCTTAATCGAAACCCTAGTAACGAGGCATTGGCTACCTTAAGAGAGTCATAGTTACTTGTCCCAATTGCTCACCCAGTCCAACATTTCTTCTTACTGTGGCCAACCTGCCAGAAGCGATATGTCACTAGTTGTGTATCATAAAAGAGTGGTCGTTTCTCCTCCCAGGGGTTATTCGAGATATCTTAAACGAAAGCGTAGTAACAAGGCATTGGCTACCTTAAGAGAGTCATAGTTACTCGTCCCAATTGCTCACCCAGTCTGCCATTATTTCTTACTGAGGCCAGTCTGCCAGAACCGATATGTCACTAGTTGTGTATCATAAAAGAGTGATCGTTTCTCCTCCCAGGGTTTATTCGGTTGATCTTAATCGAAACCCTAGTAACGAGACATTGGCTACCTTAAGAGAGTCATAGTTACTCGTCCCAATTGCTCACCCAGTCAAACATTTTTTCTTACTGCGACCAGTCTGCCAGAAGCGATATGTCACTAGTTGTGTATCATAAAAGAGTCATCATTAATCCTCTCAGGGGTTATTCGAGATATCTCAATCGAAACCAAAAACGAGGCATTGGCTACCTTAAGAGAGTCATAGTTACTCGTCCCAATTGCTCACCCAGCCCAACATTTCTTCTTACTGCGGCCAGTCTGCCAGAAGCGATATGTCACTAGTTGTGTATCATAAAAGAGTCATCGTTACTCCACCAAGGGGTTATTCGAGATATCTTAATCGAAACCCTAGTAACGAGACATTGGCTACCTTAAGGTGTCATATTTACTCGTCCCAATTGCTCACCCAGTCTGCCATTTTTTCTTACTGCGTCCAGTCTGCCGGAAGCGATATGTCACTAGTTGTGTATCATAAAAGAGTGATCGTTTCTCCTCCCAGGGGTTATTCGAGATATCTTAATCGAAAGCGTAGTAACGAGGCATTGGCTACCATAAGAGAGTCATAGTTACTCGTCCCAATTGCTCACCCAGTCTGCCATAATTTCTTACTGAGGCCAGTGTGCCAGAACCGATATGTCACTAGTTGTGTATCATAAAAGTGTGATCGTTTCTCCTCCCAGGGGTTATTCGGTTTATCTTAATCGAAACCCTAGTAACGAGACATTGGCTACCTTAAGAGAGTCATAGTTACTCGTCCCAATTGCTCACCCAGTCCAACATTTTTTCTTACGGCGACCAGTCTGCCAGAAGTGATATGTCACTAGTTGTGTATCATAAAAGAGTGGTCGTTACTCCTCCCAGGGGTTATTCGAGATATCTTAATCGAAACCCTAGTAACGAGGCATTGGCTACCTTAAGAGAGTCATAGTTACTCGTCACAATAGCTCACCCAGTCCAACATTTTTTCTTACTGCAGCCAGTCTGCCAGAAGCGATATGTCACTAGTTGTGTATCATAAAAGAGTCGTCGTTATTCCTCCGAGGGGTTATTCGAGATATCTTAATCGAAACCCTAGTAACGAGGCATTGGCTACCTTAAGAGAGTCATTGTTACTCGTCCCAATAGATCACCCAGTCCAACATTTTTTCTTACTGCGACCAGTCTGCCAGAAGCGATATGTCACTAGTTGTGTATCATAAAAGAGTCATCATTAATCCTCCCCAGGGTTATTCGAGATATCTTAATCGAAACCAAAAACGAGGCATTGGCTACCTTAAGAGAGTCATAGTTACTCGTCCCAATTGCTCACCCAGTCTGCCAATTTTTCTTACTGGTTCCAGTCTGCCAGAAGCGATATGTCACTAGTTGTGTATCGTAAAAGAGTCATCGTTTCTCCTCCCAGGGGTTATTCGAGATATCTTAACCGAAACCCTAGTAACGAGGCATTGGCTACCTTAAGAGAGTCATAGTTACTTGTCCCAATTGCTCACCCAGTCCAACATTTTTTCTTACTGTGGCCAACCTGCCAGAAGCGCTATGTCACTAGTTGTGTATCATAAAAGAGTGATCGTTTACCCTCCCAGGGGTTATTCGAGATATCTTAATCGAAAGCGTAGTAACGAGGCATTGGCTACCTTAAGAGAGTCATAGTTACTCGTCCCAATTGCTCACACAGTCTGCCATTATTTCTTACTGAGGCCAGTCTGCCAGAACCGATATGTCACTAGTTGTGTATCATAAAAGAGTGATCGTTTCTCCTCCCAGGGGTTATTCGGTTGATCTTAATCGAAACCCTAGTAACGAGAAATTGGCTACCTTAAGAGAGTCATAGTTACTCGTCCCAATTGCTCACCCAGTCCAACATTTTTTCTTACTGCGACCTGTCTGCCAGAAGTGATATGTCACTAGTTGTGTATCATAAAAGAGTAGTCGTTACTCCTCCCAGGGGTTATTCGGGATATCATAATCGAAACCCTAGTAACGATGCATTGGCTACCTTAAGAGTGTCATAGTTACTCGTCCCAATAGCTCACCCAGTCCAACATTTTTTCTTACTGCAGGCAGTCTGCCAGAAGCTATATGTCACTAGTTGTGTATCATAAAAGAGTCATCATTAATCCTCCCCAGGGTTATTCGAGATATCTTAATCGAAACCAAAAACGAGGCATTGGCTACCTTAAGAGAGTCATAGTTACTCGTCCCAATTGCTCACCCAGTCTGCCAATTTTTCTTACTGGTTCCAGTATGCCAGAAGCGATATGTCACTAGTTGTGTATCATAAAAGAGTGATCGTTTCTCCTCCCAGGGGTTATTCGAGATATCTTAATCGAAACCCTAGTAACGAGGCATTGGCTACCTTAAGAGAGTCATAGTTACTTGTCCCAATTGCTCACCCAGTCCAACATTTCTTCTTACTGTGGCCAACCTGCCAGAAGCGATATGTCACTAGTTGTGTATCATAAAAGAGTTGTCGTTTCTCCTCCCAGGGGTTATTCGAGATATCTTAATCGAAAGCGTAGTAACAAGGCATTGGCTACCTTAAGAGAGTCATAGTTACTCGTCCCAATTGCTCACCCAGTCAAACATTTTTTCTTACTGCGACCAGTCTGCCAGAAGCGATATGTCACTAGTTGTGTATCATAAAAGAGTCATCATTAATCCTCTCAGGGGTTATTCGAGATATCTCAATCGAAACCAAAAACGAGGCATTGGCTACCTTAAGAGAGTCATAGTTACTCGTCCCAATTGCTCACCCAGCCCAACATTTCTTCTTACTGCGGCCAGTCTGCCAGAAGCGATATGTCACTAGTTGTGTATCATAAAAGAGTCATCGTTACTCCACCAAGGGGTTATTCGAGATATCTTAATCGAAATCCTAGTAACGAGACATTGGCTACCTTAAGGAGTCATATTTACTCGTCCCAATTGCTCACCCAGTCTGCCATTTTTTCTTACTGCGTCCAGTCTGCCGGAAGCGATATGTCACTAGTTGTGTATCATAAAAGAGTAGTCGTTACTCCTCCCAGGGGTTATTCGAGATATCATAATCGAAACCCTAGTAACGAGGCACTGGCTACCTTAAGAGAGTCATAGTTACTCGTCACAATAGCTCACCCAGTCCAACATTTTTTCTTACTGCAGCCAGTCTGCCAGAAGCGATATGTCACTAGTTGTGTATCATAAAAGAGTCGTCGTTACTCCTCCGAGGGGTTATTCGAGATATCTTAATCGAAACCCTAGTAACGAGGCATTGGCTACCTTAAGAGAGTCATAGTTACTCGTCCCAATTGCTCACCCAGTCAAACATTTTTTCTTACTGCGACCAGTCTGCCAGAAGCGATATGTCACTAGTTGTGTATCATAAAAGAGTCATCATTAATCCTCCCCAGGGTTATTCGAGATATCTTAATCGAAACCAAAAACGAGGCATTGGCTACCTTAAGAGAGTCATAGTTACTCGTCCCAATTGCTCACCCAGTCTGCCAATTTTTCTTACTGGTTCCAGTCTGCCAGAAGGGATATGTCACTAGTTGTGTATCGTAAAAGAGTCATCGTTTCTCCTCCCAGGGGTTATTCGAGATATCTTAACCGAAACCCTAGTAACGAGGCATTGGCTACCTTAAGAGAGTCATAGTTACTTGTCCCAATTGCTCACCCAGTCCAACATTTTTTCTTACTGTGGCCAACCTGCCAGAAGCGCTATGTCACTAGTTGTGTATCATAAAAGAGTGATCGTTTACCCTCCCAGGGGTTATTCGAGATATCTTAATCGAAAGCGTAGTAACGAGGCATTGGCTACCTTAAGAGAGTCATAGTTACTCGTCCCAATTGCTCACACAGTCTGCCATTATTTCTTACTGAGGCCAGTCTGCCAGAACCGATATGTCACTAGTTGTGTATCATAAAAGAGTGGTCGTTTCTCCTCCCAGGGGTTATTCGAGATATCTTAATCGAAAGCGTAGTAACAAGGCATTGGCTACCTTAAGAGAGTCATAGTTACTCGTCCCAATTGCTCACCCAGTCTGCCATTATTTCTTACTGAGGCCAGTCTGCCAGAACCAATATGTCACTAGTTGTGTATCATAAAAGAGTGATCGTTTCTCCTCCCAGGGGTTATTCGGTTGATCTTAATCGAAACCCTAGTAACGAGACATTGGCTACCTTAAGAGAGTCATAGTTACTCGTCCCAATTGCTCACCCAGTCAAACATTTTTTCTTACTGCGACCAGTCTGCCAGAAGCGATATGTCACTAGTTGTGTATCATAAAAGAGTCATCATTAATCCTCTCAGGGGTTATTCGAGATATCTCAATCGAAACCAAAAACGAGGCATTGGCTACCTTAAGAGAGTCATAGTTACTCGTCCCAATTGCTCACCCAGCCCAACATTTCTTCTTACTGCGGCCAGTCTGCCAGAAGCGATATGTCACTAGTTGTGTATCATAAAAGAGTCATCGTTACTCCACCAAGGGGTTATTCGAGATATCTTAATCGAAACCCTAGTAACGAGACATTGGCTACCTTAAGGAGTCATATTTACTCGTCCCAATTGCTCACCCAGTCTGCCATTTTTTCTTACTGCGTCCAGTCTGCCGGAAGCGATATGTCACTAGTTGTGTATCATAAAAGAGTGATCGTTTCTCCTCCCAGGGGTTATTCGAGATATCTTAATCGAAAGCGTAGTAACGAGGCATTGGCTACCATAAGAGAGTCATAGTTACTCGTCACAATAGCTCACCCAGTCCAACATTTTTTCTTACTGCAGCCAGTCTGCCAGAAGCGATATGTCACTAGTTGTGTATCATAAAAGAGTCGTCGTTATTCCTCCGAGGGGTTATTCGAGATATCTTAATCGAAACCCTAGTAACGAGGCATTGGCTACCTTAAGAGAGTCATTGTTACTCGTCCCAAATGCTCACCCAGTCCAACATTTTTTCTTACTGCGACCAGTCTGCCAGAAGCGATATGTCACTAGTTGTGTATCATAAAAGAGTCATCATTAATCCTCCCCAGGGTTATTCGAGATATCTTAATCGAAACCAAAAACGAGGCATTGGCTACCTTAAGAGAGTCATAGTTACTCGTCCCAATTGCTCACCCAGTCTGCCAATTTTTCTTACTGGTTCCAGTCTGCCAGAAGCGATATGTCACTAGTTGTGTATCGTAAAAGAGTCATCGTTTCTCCTCCCAGGGGTTATTCGAGATATCTTAACCGAAACCCTAGTAACGAGGCTTTGGCTACCTTAAGAGAGTCATAGTTACTTGTCCCAATTGCTCACCCAGTCCAACATTTTTTCTTACTGTGGCCAACCTGCCAGAAGCGCTATGTCACTAGTTGTGTATCATAAAAGAGTGATCGTTTACCCTCCCAGGGGTTATTCGAGATATCTTAATCGAAAGCGTAGTAACGAGGCATTGGCTACCTTAAGAGAGTCATAGTTACTCGTCCCAATTGCTCACACAGTCTGCCATTATTTCTTACTGAGGCCAGTCTGCCAGAACCGATATGTCACTAGTTGTGTATCATAAAAGAGTGGTCGTTTCTCCTCCCAGGGGTTATTCGAGATATCTTAATCGAAAGCGTAGTAACAAGGCATTGGCTACCTTAAGAGAGTCATAGTTACTCGTCCCAATTGCTCACCCAGTCTGCCATTATTTCTTACTGAGGCCAGTCTGCCAGAACCAATATGTCACTAGTTGTGTATCATAAAAGAGTGATCGTTTCTCCTCCCAGGGGTTATTCGGTTGATCTTAATCTTAACCCTAGTAACGAGACATTGGCTACCTTAAGAGAGTCATAGTTACTCGTCCCAATTGCTCACCCAGTCAAACATTTTTTCTTACTGCGGCCAGTCTGCCAGAAGCGATATGTCACTAGTTGTGTATCATAAAAGAGTCATCATTAATCCTCTCAGGGGTTATTCGAGATATCTCAATCGAAACCAAAAACGAGGCATTGGCTACCTTAAGAGAGTCATAGTTACTCGTCCCAATTGCTCACCCAGCCCAACATTTCTTCTTACTGCGGCCAGTCTGCCAGAAGCGATATGTCACTAGTTGTGTATCATAAAAGAGTCATCGTTACTCCACCAAGGGGTTATTCGAGATATCTTAATCGAAACCCTAGTAACGAGACATTGGCTACCTTAAGGAGTCATATTTACTCGTCCCAATTGCTCACCCAGTCTGCCATTTTTTCTTACTGCGTCCAGTCTGCCGGAAGCGATATGTCACTAGTTGTGTATCATAAAAGAGTGATCGTTTCTCCTCCCAGGGGTTATTCGAGATATCTTAATCGAAAGCGTAGTAACGAGGCATTGGCTACCATAAGAGAGTCATAGTTACTCGTCACAATAGCTCACCCAGTCCAACATTTTTTCTTACTGCAGCCAGTCTGCCAGAAGCGATATGTCACTAGTTGTGTATCATAAAAGAGTCGTCGTTATTCCTCCGAGGGGTTATTCGAGATATCTTAATCGAAACCCTAGTAACGAGGCATTGGCTACCTTAAGAGAGTCATTGTTACTCGTCCCAATAGATCACCCAGTCCAACATTTTTTCTTACTGCGACCAGTCTGCCAGAAGCGATATGTCACTAGTTGTGTATCATAAAAGAGTCATCATTAATCCTCCCCAGGGTTATTCGAGATATCTTAATCGAAACCAAAAACGAGGCATTGGCTACCTTAAGAGAGTCATAGTTACTCGTCCCAATTGCTCACCCAGTCTGCCAATTTTTCTTACTGGTTCCAGTCTGCCAGAAGCGATATGTCACTAGTTTGTATCGTAAAAGAGTCATCGTTTCTCCTCCCAGGGGTTATTCGAGATATCTTAACCGAAACCCTAGTAACGAGGCATTGGCTACCTTAAGAGAGTCATAGTTACTTGTCCCAATTGCTCACCCAGTCCAACATTTTTTCTTACTGTGGCCAACCTGCCAGAAGCGCTATGTCACTAGTTGTGTATCATAAAAGAGTGATCGTTTACCCTCCCAGGGGTTATTCGAGATATCTTAATCGAAAGCGTAGTAACGAGGCATTGGCTACCTTAAGAGAGTCATAGTTACTCGTCCCAATTGCTCACACAGTCTGCCATTATTTCTTACTGAGGCCAGTCTGCTAGAACCGATATGTCACTAGTTGTGTATCATAAAAGAGTGATCGTTTCTCCTCCCAGGGGTTATTCGGTTGATCTTAATCGAAACCCTAGTAACGAGAAATTGGCTACCTTAAGAAAGTCATAGTTACTCGTCCCAATTGCTCACCCAGTCCAACATTTTTTCTTACTGCGACCTGTCTGCCAGAAGTGATATGTCACTAGTTGTGTATCATAAAAGAGTAGTCGTTACTCCTCCCAGGGGTTATTCGGGATATCATAATCGAAACCCTAGTAACGATGCATTGGCTACCTTAAGAGTGTCATAGTTACTCGTCCCAATAGCTCACCCAGTCCAACATTTTTTCTTACTGCAGGCAGTCTGCCAGAAGCTATATGTCACTAGTTGTGTATCATAAAAGAGTCATCATTAATCCTCCCCAGGGTTATTCGAGATATCTTAATCGAAACCAAAAACGAGGCATTGGCTACCTTAAGAGAGTCATAGTTACTCGTCCCAATTGCTCACCCAGTCTGCCAATTTTTCTTACTGGTTCCAGTATGCCAGAAGCGATATGTCACTAGTTGTGTATCATAAAAGAGTGATCGTTTCTCCTCCCAGGGGTTATTCGAGATATCTTAATCGAAACCCTAGTAACGAGGCATTGGCTACCTTAAGAGAGTCATAGTTACTTGTCCCAATTGCTCACCCAGTCCAACATTTCTTCTTACTGTGGCCAACCTGCCAGAAGCGATATGTCACTAGTTGTGTATCATAAAAGAGTGGTCGTTTCTCCTCCCAGGGGTTATTCGAGATATCTTAATCGAAAGCGTAGTAACAAGGCATTGGCTACCTTAAGAGAGTCATAGTTACTCGTCCCAATTGCTCACCCAGTCTGCCATTATTTCTTACTGAGGCCAGTCTGCCAGAACCAATATGTCACTAGTTGTGTATCATAAAAGAGTGATCGTTTCTCCTCCCAGGGGTTATTCGGTTGATCTTAATCTTAACCCTAGTAACGAGACATTGGCTACCTTAAGAGAGTCATAGTTACTCGTCCCAATTGCTCACCCAGTCAAACATTTTTTCTTACTGCGGCCAGTCTGCCAGAAGCGATATGTCACTAGTTGTGTATCATAAAAGAGTCATCATTAATCCTCTCAGGGGTTATTCGAGATATCTCAATCGAAACCAAAAACGAGGCATTGGCTACCTTAAGAGAGTCATAGTTACTCGTCCCAATTGCTCACCCAGCCCAACATTTCTTCTTACTGCGGCCAGTCTGCCAGAAGCGATATGTCACTAGTTGTGTATCATAAAAGAGTCATCGTTACTCCACCAAGGGGTTATTCGAGATATCTTAATCGAAACCCTAGTAACGAGACATTGGCTACCTTAAGGAGTCATATTTACTCGTCCCAATTGCTCACCCAGTCTGCCATTTTTTCTTACTGCGTCCAGTCTGCCGGAAGCGATATGTCACTAGTTGTGTATCATAAAAGAGTGATCGTTTCTCCTCCCAGGGGTTATTCGAGATATCTTAATCGAAAGCGTAGTAACGAGGCATTGGCTACCATAAGAGAGTCATAGTTACTCGTCACAATAGCTCACCCAGTCCAACATTTTTTCTTACTGCAGCCAGTCTGCCAGAAGCGATATGTCACTAGTTGTGTATCATAAAAGAGTCGTCGTTATTCCTCCGAGGGGTTATTCGAGATATCTTAATCGAAACCCTAGTAACGAGGCATTGGCTACCTTAAGAGAGTCATTGTTACTCGTCCCAATAGATCACCCAGTCCAACATTTTTTCTTACTGCGACCAGTCTGCCAGAAGCGATATGTCACTAGTTGTGTATCATAAAAGAGTCATCATTAATCCTCCCCAGGGTTATTCGAGATATCTTAATCGAAACCAAAAACGAGGCATTGGCTACCTTAAGAGAGTCATAGTTACTCGTCCCAATTGCTCACCCAGTCTGCCAATTTTTCTTACTGGTTCCAGTCTGCCAGAAGCGATATGTCACTAGTTTGTATCGTAAAAGAGTCATCGTTTCTCCTCCCAGGGGTTATTCGAGATATCTTAACCGAAACCCTAGTAACGAGGCATTGGCTACCTTAAGAGAGTCATAGTTACTTGTCCCAATTGCTCACCCAGTCCAACATTTTTTCTTACTGTGGCCAACCTGCCAGAAGCGCTATGTCACTAGTTGTGTATCATAAAAGAGTGATCGTTTACCCTCCCAGGGGTTATTCGAGATATCTTAATCGAAAGCGTAGTAACGAGGCATTGGCTACCTTAAGAGAGTCATAGTTACTCGTCCCAATTGCTCACACAGTCTGCCATTATTTCTTACTGAGGCCAGTCTGCTAGAACCGATATGTCACTAGTTGTGTATCATAAAAGAGTGATCGTTTCTCTTCCCAGGGGTTATTCGGTTGATCTTAATCGAAACCCTAGTAACGAGAAATTGGCTACCTTAAGAAAGTCATAGTTACTCGTCCCAATTGCTCACCCAGTCCAACATTTTTTCTTACTGCGACCTGTCTGCCAGAAGTGATATGTCACTAGTTGTGTATCATAAAAGAGTAGTCGTTACTCCTCCCAGGGGTTATTCGGGATATCATAATCGAAACCCTAGTAACGATGCATTGGCTACCTTAAGAGTGTCATAGTTACTCGTCCCAATAGCTCACCCAGTCCAACATTTTTTCTTACTGCAGGCAGTCTGCCAGAAGCTATATGTCACTAGTTGTGTATCATAAAAGAGTCATCATTAATCCTCCCCAGGGTTATTCGAGATATCTTAATCGAAACCAAAAACGAGGCATTGGCTACCTTAAGAGAGTCATAGTTACTCGTCCCAATTGCTCACCCAGTCTGCCAATTTTTCTTACTGGTTCCAGTATGCCAGAAGCGATATGTCACTAGTTGTGTATCATAAAAGAGTGATCGTTTCTCCTCCCAGGGGTTATTCGAGATATCTTAATCGAAACCCTAGTAACGAGGCATTGGCTACCTTAAGAGAGTCATAGTTACTTGTCCCAATTGCTCACCCAGTCCAACATTTCTTCTTACTGTGGCCAACCTGCCAGAAGCGATATGTCACTAGTTGTGTATCATAAAAGAGTGGTCGTTTCTCCTCCCAGGGGTTATTCGAGATATCTTAATCGAAAGCGTAGTAACAAGGCATTGGCTACCTTAAGAGAGTCATAGTTACTCGTCCCAATTGCTCACCCAGTCTGCCATTATTTCTTACTGAGGCCAGTCTGCCAGAACCAATATGTCACTAGTTGTGTATCATAAAAGAGTGATCGTTTCTCCTCCCAGGGGTTATTCGGTTGATCTTAATCGAAACCCTAGTAACGAGACATTGGCTACCTTAAGAGAGTCATAGTTACTCGTCCCAATTGCTCACCCAGTCAAACATTTTTTCTTACTGCGACCAGTCTGCCAGAAGCGATATGTCACTAGTTGTGTATCATAAAAGAGTCATCATTAATCCTCTCAGGGGTTATTCGAGATATCTCAATCGAAACCAAAAACGAGGCATTGGCTACCTTAAGAGAGTCATAGTTACTCGTCCCAATTGCTCACCCAGCCCAACATTTCTTCTTACTGCGGCCAGTCTGCCAGAAGCGATATGTCACTAGTTGTGTATCATAAAAGAGTCATCGTTACTCCACCAAGGGGTTATTCGAGATATCTTAATCGAAACCCTAGTAACGAGACATTGGCTACCTTAAGGAGTCATATTTACTCGTCCCAATTGCTCACCCAGTCTGCCATTATTTCTTACTGAGGCCAGTGTGCCAGAACCGATATGTCACTAGTTGTGTATCATAAAAGTGTGATCGTTTCTCCTCCCAGGGGTTATTCGGTTTATCTTAATCGAAACCCTAGTAACGAGACATTGGCTACCTTAAGAGAGTCATAGTTACTCGTCCCAATTGCTCACCCAGTCCAACATTTTTTCTTACGGCGACCAGTCTGCCAGAAGTGATATGTCACTAGTTGTGTATCATAAAAGAGTGGTCGTTACTCCTCCCAGGGGTTATTCGAGATATCTTAATCGAAACCCTAGTAACGAGGCATTGGCTACCTTAAGAGAGTCATAGTTACTCGTCACAATAGCTCACCCAGTCCAACATTTTTTCTTACTGCAGCCAGTCTGCCAGAAGCGATATGTCACTAGTTGTGTATCATAAAAGAGTCGTCGTTATTCCTCCGAGGGGTTATTCGAGATATCTTAATCGAAACCCTAGTAACGAGGCATTGGCTACCTTAAGAGAGTCATTGTTACTCGTCCCAATTGCTCACCCAGTCCAACATTTTTTCTTACTGCGACCAGTCTGCCAGAAGCGATATGTCACTAGTTGTGTATCATAAAAGAGTCATCATTAATCCTCCCCAGGGTTATTCGAGATATCTTAATCGAAACCAAAAACGAGGCATTGGCCACCTTAAGAGAGTCATAGTTACTCGTCCCAATTGCTCACCCAGTCTGCCAATTTTTCTTACTGGTTCCAGTCTGCCAGAAGCGATATGTCACTAGTTGTGTATCATAAAAGAGTCATCGTTTCTCCTCCCAGGGGTTATTCGAGATATCTTAATCGAAACCCTAGTAACGAGGCATTGACTACCTTAAGAGAGTCATAGTTAATCGTCCCAATTGCTCACCCAGTCCAATATTTTTTCTTACTATTACCAGTTTGCCAGAACCGATATGTCACTAGTTGTGTATCATTATTAGAGTGATCGTTTCTCCTCCCAGGGGATATTCGTGATATCTTAATCGAAACCCTAGTAACGAGGCTTGGGCTACCTTAAGAGAGTCATAGTTACTCGTCCCAATTGCTCACCCAGTCCAACGTTTTTTCTTACTGCGGCCAGTCTGCCAGAAGCAATATGTCACTAGTTGTGTATCATAAAAGAGTCATCGTTACTCCTCCCAGGGGTTATTCGAGATATCTTAATCGAAACCCTAGTAACGAGGAATTGGCTACCTTACGTGAGTCATAGTTACTCGTCCCAATTGCTCACCCAGTCTGCCATTTTTTCTTACTGTGGCCCTTCTGCCAGAAGCGATATGTCACTAGTTGTGTTTCATAAAAGAGTGATCGTTACTCCTCCCAGGGGTTATTCGAGATATCTTAATCGAAAGCTTAGTAACGAGGCATTGGCTACCTTAAGAGAGTCATAGTTACTCGTCCCAATTGCTCACCCAGTCTGCCATTATTTCTTACTGTGGCCAGTCTGCCAGAACCGATATGTCACTAGTTGTGTATCATAAAAGAGTGATCGTTTCTCCTCCCAGGGGTTATTCTAGATATCTTAATCGAAACCCTAGTAACGAGACATTGGCTACCTTAAGGAGTCATATTTACTCGTCCCAATTGCTCACCCAGTCTGCCATTTTTTCTTACTGCGTCCAGTCTGCCGGAAGCGATATGTCACTAGTTGTGTATCATAAAAGAGTGATCGTTTCTCCTCCCAGGGGTTATTCGAGATATCTTAATCGAAAGCGTAGTAACGAGGCATTGTCTACTTTAAGAGAGTCATAGTTACTCGTCCCAATTGCTCACCCAGTCTGCCATTATTTCTTACTGAGGCCAGTGTGCCAGAACCGATATGTCACTAGTTGTGTATCATAAAAGAGTGATCGTTTCTCCTCCCAGGGGTTATTCGGTTTATCTTAATCGAAACCCTAGTAACGAGACATTGGCTACCTTAAGAGAGTCATAGTTACTCGTCCCAATTGCTCACCCAGTCCAACATTTTTTCTTACGGCGACCAGTCTGCCAGAAGTGATATGTCACTAGTTGTGTACCATAAAAGAGTGGTCGTTACTCCTCCTAGGGGTTATTCGAGATATCTTAATCGAAACCCTAGTAACGAGGCACTGGCTACCTTAAGAGTGTCATAGTTACTCGTCACAATAGCTCACCCAGTCCAACATTTTTTCTTACTGCAGCCAGTCTGCCAGAAGCGATATGCCACTAGTTGTGTATCATAAAAGAGTCGTCGTTACTCCTCCGAGGGGTTATTCGAGATATCTTAATCGAAACCCTAGTAATGAGGCATTGGCTACCTTAAGAGAGTCATAGTTACTCGTCCCAATTGCTCACCCAGTCCAACATTTTTTCTTACTGCGACCAGTCTGCCAGAAGCGATATGTCACTAGTTGTGTATCATAAAAGAGTCATCATTAATCCTCCCCAGGGTTATTCGAGATATCTTAATCGAAACCAAAAACGAGGCATTGGCTACCTTAAGAGAGTCATAGTTACTCGTCCCAATTGCTCACCCAGTCTGCCAATTTTTCTTACTGGTTCCAGTCTGCCAGAAGCGATATGTCACTAGTTGTGTATCATAAAAGAGTCATCGTTTCTCCTCCCAGGGGTTATTCGAGATATCTTAACCGAAACCCTAGTAACGAGGCATTGGCTACCTTAAGAGAGTCATAGTTACTTGTCCCAATTGCTCACCCAGTCCAACATTTTTTCTTAGTGTGGCCAACCTGCCAGAAGCGCTATGTCACTAGTTCTGTATCATAAAAGAGTGATCGTTTCTCCTCCCAGGGGTTATTCGAGATATCTTAATCGAAAGCGTAGTAACGAGGCATTGGCTACCTTAAGAGAGTCATAGTTACTCGTCCCAATTGCTCAAACAGTCTGCCATTATTTCTTACTGAGGCCAGTCTGCCAGAACCGATATGTCACTAGTTGTGTATCATAAAAGAGTGATCGTTTCTCCTCCCAGGGGTTATTCGGTTGATCTTAATCAAAACCCTAGTAACGAGACATTGGCTACCTTAAGAGAGTCATAGTTACTCGTCCCAATTGCTCACCCAGTCCAACATTTTTTCTTACTGCGACCAGTCTGCGAGAAGTGATATGTCACTAGTTGTGTATCATAAAAGAGTAGTCGTTACTCCTCCCAGGGGTTATTCGAGATATCATAATCGAAACCCTAGTAACGAGGCACTGGCTACCTTAAGAGAGTCATAGTTACTCGTCACAATAGCTCACCCAGTCCAACATTTTTTCTTACTGCAGCCAGTCTGCCAGAAGCGATATGTCACTAGTTGTGTATCATAAAAGAGTCGTCGTTACTCCTCCGAGGGGTTATTCGAGATATCTTAATCGAAACCCTAGTAACGAGGCATTGGCTACCTTAAGAGAGTCATAGTTACTCGTCCCAATTGCTCACCCAGTCAAACATTTTTTCTTACTGCGACCAGTCTGCCAGAACCGATATGTCACTAGTTGTGTATCATAAAAGAGTCATCATTAATCCTCCCCAGGGTTATTCGAGATATCTTAATCGAAACCAAAAACGAGGCATTGGCTACCTTAAGAGAGTCATAGTTACTCGTCCCAATTGCTCACCCAGTCTGCCAATTTTTCTTACTGGTTCCAGTCTGCCAGAAGCGATATGTCACTAGTTGTGTATCGTAAAAGAGTCATCGTTTCTCCTCCCAGGGGTTATTCGAGATATCTTAACCGAAACCCTAGTAACGAGGCATTGGCTACCTTAAGAGAGTCATAGTTACTTGTCCCAATTGCTCACCCAGTCCAACATTTTTTCTTACTGTGGCCAACCTGCCAGAAGCGCTATGTCACTAGTTGTGTATCATAAAAGAGTGATCGTTTACCCTCCCAGGGGTTATTCGAGATATCTTAATCGAAAGCGTAGTAACGAGGCATTGGCTACCTTAAGAGAGTCATAGTTACTCGTCCCAATTGCTCACACAGTCTGCCATTATTTCTTACTGTGGCCAGTCTGCCAGAACCGATATGTCACTAGTTGTGTATCATAAAAGAGTGATCGTTTCTCCTCCCAGGGGTTATTCGGTTGATCTTAATCGAAACCCTAGTAACGAGAAATTGGCTACCTTAAGAGAGTCATAGTTACTCGTCCCAATTGCTCACCCAGTCCAACATTTTTTCTTACTGCGACCTGTCTGCCAGAAGTGATATGTCACTAGTTGTGTATCATAAAAGAGTAGTCGTTACTCCTCCCAGGGGTTATTCGGGATATCATAATCGAAACCCTAGTAACGATGCATTGGCTACCTTAAGAGTGTCATAGTTACTCGTCCCAATAGCTCACCCAGTCCAACATTTTTTCTTACTGCAGGCAGTCTGCCAGAAGCTATATGTCACTAGTTGTGTATCATAAAAGAGTCATCATTAATCCTCCCCAGGGTTATTCGAGATATCTTAATCGAAACCAAAAACGAGGCATTGGCTACCTTAAGAGAGTCATAATACTCGTCCCAATTGCTCACCCAGTCTGCCAATTTTTCTTACTGGTTCCAGTATGCCAGAAGCGATATGTCACTAGTTGTGTATCATAAAAGAGTGATCGTTTCTCCTCCCAGGGGTTATTCGAGATATCTTAATCGAAACCCTAGTAACGAGGCATTGGCTACCTTAAGAGAGTCATAGTTACTTGTCCCAATTGCTCACCCAGTCCAACATTTCTTCTTACTGTGGCCAACCTGCCAGAAGCGATATGTCACTAGTTGTGTATCGTAAAAGAGTGGTCGTTTCTCCTCCCAGGGGTTATTCGAGATATCTTAAACGAAAGCGTAGTAACAAGGCATTGGCTACCTTAAGAGAGTCATAGTTACTCGTCCCAATTGCTCACCCAGTCTGCCATTATTTCTTACTGAGGCCAGTCTGCCAGAACCGATATGTCACTAGTTGTGTATCATAAAAGAGTGATCGTTTCTCCTCCCAGGGGTTATTCTGTTGATCTTAATCGAAACCCTAGTAACGAGACATTGGCTACCTTAAGAGAGTCATAGTTACTCGTCCCAATTGCTCACCCAGTCAAACATTTTTTCTTACTGCGACCAGTCTGCCAGAAGCGATATGTCACTAGTTGTGTATCATAAAAGAGTCATCATTAATCCTCTCAGGGGTTATTCGAGATATCTCAATCGAAACCAAAAACGAGGCATTGGCTACCTTAAGAGAGTCATAGTTACTCGTCCCAATTGCTCACCCAGCCCAACATTTCTTCTTACTGCGGCCAGTCTGCCAGAAGCGATATGTCACTAGTTGTGTATCATAAAAGAGTCATCGTTACTCCACCAAGGGGTTATTCGAGATATCTTAATCGAAACCCTAGTAACGAGACATTGGCTACCTTAAGGAGTCATATTTACTCGTCCCAATTGCTCACCCAGTCTGCCATTTTTTCTTACTGCGTCCAGTCTGCCGGAAGCGATATGTCACTAGTTGTGTATCATAAAAGAGTGATCGTTTCTCCTCCCAGGGGTTATTCGAGATATCTTAATCGAAAGCGTAGTAACGAGGCATTGGCTACCATAAGAGAGTCATAGTTACTCGTCCCAATTGCTCACCCAGTCTGCCATTATTTCTTACTGAGGCCAGTGTGCCAGAACCGATATGTCACTAGTTGTGTATCATAAAAGTGTGATCGTTTCTCCTCCCAGGGGTTATTCGGTTTATCTTAATCGAAACCCTAGTAACGAGACATTGGCTACCTTAAGAGAGTCATAGTTACTCGTCCCAATTGCTCACCCAGTCCAACATTTTTTCTTACGGCGACCAGTCTGCCAGAAGTGATATGTCACTAGTTGTGTATCATAAAAGAGTGGTCGTTACTCCTCCCAGGGGTTATTCGAGATATCTTAATCGAAACCCTAGTAACGAGGCATTGGCTACCTTAAGAGAGTCATAGTTACTCGTCACAATAGCTCACCCAGTCCAACATTTTTTCTTACTGCAGCCAGTCTGCCAGAAGCGATATGTCACTAGTTGTGTATCATAAAAGAGTCGTCGTTATTCCTCCGAGGGGTTATTCGAGATATCTTAATCGAAACCCTAGTAACGAGGCATTGGCTACCTTAAGAGAGTCATTGTTACTCGTCCCAATAGATCACCCAGTCCAACATTTTTTCTTACTGCGACCAGTCTGCCAGAAGCGATATGTCACTAGTTGTGTATCATAAAAGAGTCATCATTAATCCTCCCCAGGGTTATTCGAGATATCTTAATCGAAACCAAAAACGAGGCATTGGCTACCTTAAGAGAGTCATAGTTACTCGTCCCAATTGCTCACCCAGTCTGCCAATTTTTCTTACTGGTTCCAGTCTGCTAGAAGCGATATGTCACTAGTTGTGTATCGTAAAAGAGTCATCGTTTCTCCTCCCAGGGGTTATTCGAGATATCTTAACCGAAACCCTAGTAACGAGGCATTGGCTACCTTAAGAGAGTCATAGTTACTTGTCCCAATTGCTCACCCAGTCCAACATTTTTTCTTACTGTGGCCAACCTGCCAGAAGCGCTATGTCACTAGTTGTGTATCATAAAAGAGTGATCGTTTACCCTCCCAGGGGTTATTCGAGATATCTTAATCGAAAGCGTAGTAACGAGGCATTGGCTACCTTAAGAGAGTCATAGTTACTCGTCCCAATTGCTCACACAGTCTGCCATTATTTCTTACTGAGGCCAGTCTGCCAGAACCGATATGTCACTAGTTGTGTATCATAAAAGAGTGATCGTTTCTCCTCCCAGGGGTTATTCGGTTGATCTTAATCGAAACCCTAGTAACGAGAAATTGGCTACCTTAAGAGAGTCATAGTTACTCGTCCCAATTGCTCACCCAGTCCAACATTTTTTCTTACTGCGACCTGTCTGCCAGAAGTGATATGTCACTAGTTGTGTATCATAAAAGGGTAGTCGTTACTCCTCCCAGGGGTTATTCGGGATATCATAATCGAAACCCTAGTAACGATGCATTGGCTGCCTTAAGAGTGTCATAGTTACTCGTCCCAATAGCTCACCCAGTCCAACATTTTTTCTTACTGCAGGCAGTCTGCCAGAAGCTATATGTCACTAGTTGTGCATCATAAAAGAGTCATCATTAATCCTCCCCAGGGTTATTCGAGATATCTTAATCGAAACCAAAAACGAGGCATTGGCTACCTTAAGAGAGTCATAGTTACTCGTCCCAATTGCTCACCCAGTCTGCCAATTTTTCTTACTGGTTCCAGTATGCCAGAAGCGATATGTCACTAGTTGTGTATCATAAAAGAGTGATCGTTTCTCCTCCCAGGGGTTATTCGAGATATCTTAATCGAAACCCTAGTAACGAGGCATTGGCTACCTTAAGAGAGTCATAGTTACTTGTCCCAATTGCTCACCCAGTCCAACATTTCTTCTTACTGTGGCCAACCTGCCAGAAGCGATATGTCACTAGTTGTGTATCATAAAAGAGTGGTCGTTTCTCCTCCCAGGGGTTATTCGAGATATCTTAAACGAAAGCGTAGTAACAAGGCATTGGCTACCTTAAGAGAGTCATAGTTACTCGTCCCAATTGCTCACCCAGTCTGCCATTATTTCTTACTGAGGCCAGTCTGCCAGAACCGATATGTCACTAGTTGTGTATCATAAAAGAGTGATCGTTTCTCCTCCCAGGGGTTATTCGGTTGATCTTAATCGAAACCCTAGTAACGAGACATTGGCTACCTTAAGAGAGTCATAGTTACTCGTCCCAATTGCTCACCCAGTCAAACATTTTTTCTTACTGCGACCAGTCTGCCAGAAGCGATATGTCACTAGTTGTGTATCATAAAAGAGTCATCATTAATCCTCTCAGGGGTTATTCGAGATATCTCAATCGAAACCAAAAACGAGGCATTGGCTACCTTAAGAGAGTCATAGTTACTCGTCCCAATTGCTCACCCAGCCCAACATTTCTTCTTACTGCGGCCAGTCTGCCAGAAGCGATATGTCACTAGTTGTGTATCATAAAAGAGTCATCGTTACTCCACCAAGGGGTTATTCGAGATATCTTAATCGAAACCCTAGTAACGAGACATTGGCTACCTTAAGGAGTCATATTTACTCGTCCCAATTGCTCACCCAGTCTGCCATTTTTTCTTACTGCGTCCAGTCTGCCGGAAGCGATATGTCACTAGTTGTGTATCATAAAAGAGTGATCGTTTCTCCTCCCAGGGGTTATTCGAGATATCTTAATCGAAAGCGTAGTAACGAGGCATTGGCTACCATAAGAGAGTCATAGTTACTCGTCCCAATTGCTCACCCAGTCTGCCATTATTTCTTACTGAGGCCAGTGTGCCAGAACCGATATGTCACTAGTTGTGTATCATAAAAGTGTGATCGTTTCTCCTCCCAGGGGTTATTCGGTTAATCTTAATCGAAACCCTAGTAACGAGACATTGGCTACCTTAAGAGAGTCATAGTTACTCGTCCCAATTGCTCACCCAGTCCAACATTTTTTCTTACGGCGACCAGTCTGCCAGAAGTGATATGTCACTAGTTGTGTATCATAAAAGAGTGGTCGTTACTCCTCCCAGGGGTTATTCGAGATATCTTAATCGAAACCCTAGTAACGAGGCATTGGCTACCTTAAGAGAGTCATAGTTACTCGTCACAATAGCTCACCCAGTCCAACATTTTTTCTTACTGCAGCCAGTCTGCCAGAAGCGATATGTCACTAGTTGTGTATCATAAAAGAGTCGTCGTTATTCCTCCGAGGGGTTATTCGAGATATCTTAATCGAAACCCTAGTAACGAGGCATTGGCTACCTTAAGAGAGTCATTGTTACTCGTCCCAATAGATCACCCAGTCCAACATTTTTTCTTACTGCGACCAGTCTGCCAGAAGCGATATGTCACTAGTTGTGTATCATAAAAGAGTCATCATTAATCCTCCCCAGGGTTATTCGAGATATCTTAATCGAAACCAAAAACGAGGCATTGGCTACCTTAAGAGAGTCATAGTTACTCGTCCCAATTGCTCACCCAGTCTGCCAATTTTTCTTACTGGTTCCAGTCTGCTAGAAGCGATATGTCACTAGTTGTGTATCGTAAAAGAGTCATCGTTTCTCCTCCCAGGGGTTATTCGAGATATCTTAACCGAAACCCTAGTAACGAGGCATTGGCTACCTTAAGAGAGTCATAGTTACTTGTCCCAATTGCTCACCCAGTCCAACATTTTTTCTTACTGTGGCCAACCTGCCAGAAGCGCTATGTCACTAGTTGTGTATCATAAAAGAGTGATCGTTTACCCTCCCAGGGGTTATTCGAGATATCTTAATCGAAAGCGTAGTAACGAGGCATTGGCTACCTTAAGAGAGTCATAGTTACTCGTCCCAATTGCTCACACAGTCTGCCATTATTTCTTACTGAGGCCAGTCTGCCAGAACCGATATGTCACTAGTTGTGTATCATAAAAGAGTGATCGTTTCTCCTCCCAGGGGTTATTCGGTTGATCTTAATCGAAACCCTAGTAACGAGAAATTGGCTACCTTAAGAGAGTCATAGTTACTCGTCCCAATTGCTCACCCAGTCCAACATTTTTTCTTACTGCGACCTGTCTGCCAGAAGTGATATGTCACTAGTTGTGTATCATAAAAGGGTAGTCGTTACTCCTCCCAGGGGTTATTCGGGATATCATAATCGAAACCCTAGTAACGATGCATTGGCTACCTTAAGAGTGTCATAGTTACTCGTCCCAATAGCTCACCCAGTCCAACATTTTTTCTTACTGCAGGCAGTCTGCCAGAAGCTATATGTCACTAGTTGTGCATCATAAAAGAGTCATCATTAATCCTCCCCAGGGTTATTCGAGATATCTTAATCGAAACCAAAAACGAGGCATTGGCTACCTTAAGAGAGTCATAGTTACTCGTCCCAATTGCTCACCCAGTCTGCCAATTTTTCTTACTGGTTCCAGTATGCCAGAAGCGATATGTCACTAGTTGTGTATCATAAAAGAGTGATCGTTTCTCCTCCCAGGGGTTATTCGAGATATCTTAATCGAAACCCTAGTAACGAGGCATTGGCTACCTTAAGAGAGTCATAGTTACTTGTCCCAATTGCTCACCCAGTCCAACATTTCTTCTTACTGTGGCCAACCTGCCAGAAGCGATATGTCACTAGTTGTGTATCATAAAAGAGTGGTCGTTTCTCCTCCCAGGGGTTATTCGAGATATCTTAAACGAAAGCGTAGTAACAAGGCATTGGCTACCTTAAGAGAGTCATAGTTACTCGTCCCAATTGCTCACCCAGTCTGCCATTATTTCTTACTGAGGCCAGTCTGCCAGAACCGATATGTCACTAGTTGTGTATCATAAAAGAGTGATCGTTTCTCCTCCCAGGGGTTATTCGGTTGATCTTAATCGAAACCCTAGTAACGAGACATTGGCTACCTTAAGAGAGTCATAGTTACTCGTCCCAATTGCTCACCCAGTCAAACATTTTTTCTTACTGCGACCAGTCTGCCAGAAGCGATATGTCACTAGTTGTGTATCATAAAAGAGTCATCATTAATCCTCTCAGGGGTTATTCGAGATATCTCAATCGAAACCAAAAACGAGGCATTGGCTACCTTAAGAGAGTCATAGTTACTCGTCCCAATTGCTCACCCAGCCCAACATTTCTTCTTACTGCGGCCAGTCTGCCAGAAGCGATATGTCACTAGTTGTGTATCATAAAAGAGTCATCGTTACTCCAACAAGGGGTTATTCGAGATATCTTAATCGAAACCCTAGTAACGAGACATTGGCTACCTTAAGGAGTCATATTTACTCGTCCCAATTGCTCACCCAGTCTGCCATTTTTTCTTACTGCGTCCAGTCTGCCGGAAGCGATATGTCACTAGTTGTGTATCATAAAAGAGTGATCGTTTCTCCTCCCAGGGGTTATTCGAGATATCTTAATCGAAAGCGTAGTAACGAGGCATTGGCTACCATAAGAGAGTCATAGTTACTCGTCCCAATTGCTCACCCAGTCTGCCATTATTTCTTACTGAGGCCAGTGTGCCAGAACCGATATGTCACTAGTTGTGTATCATAAAAGTGTGATCGTTTCTCCTCCCAGGGGTTATTCGGTTAATCTTAATCGAAACCCTAGTAACGAGACATTGGCTACCTTAAGAGAGTCATAGTTACTCGTCCCAATTGCTCACCCAGTCCAACATTTTTTCTTACGGCGACCAGTCTGCCAGAAGTGATATGTCACTAGTTGTGTATCATAAAAGAGTGGTCGTTACTCCTCCCAGGGGTTATTCGAGATATCTTAATCGAAACCCTAGTAACGAGGCATTGGCTACCTTAAGAGAGTCATAGTTACTCGTCACAATAGCTCACCCAGTCCAACATTTTTTCTTACTGCAGCCAGTCTGCCAGAAGCGATATGTCACTAGTTGTGTATCATAAAAGAGTCGTCGTTATTCCTCCGAGGGGTTATTCGAGATATCTTAATCGAAACCCTAGTAACGAGGCATTGGCTACCTTAAGAGAGTCATTGTTACTCGTCCCAATAGATCACCCAGTCCAACATTTTTTCTTACTGCGACCAGTCTGCCAGAAGCGATATGTCACTAGTTGTGTATCATAAAAGAGTCATCATTAATCCTCCCCAGGGTTATTCGAGATATCTTAATCGAAACCAAAAACGAGGCATTGGCTACCTTAAGAGAGTCATAGTTACTCGTCCCAATTGCTCACCCAGTCTGCCAATTTTTCTTACTGGTTCCAGTCTGCCAGAAGCGATATGTCACTAGTTGTGTATCATAAAAGAGTCATCGTTTCTCCTCCCAGGGGTTATTCGAGATATCTTAATCGAAACCCTAGTAACGAGGCATTGACTACCTTAAGAGAGTCATAGTTAATCGTCCCAATTGCTCACCCAGTCCAATATTTTTTCTTACTATTACCAGTTTGCCAGAACCTATATGTCACTAGTTGTGTATCATAATTAGAGTGATCGTTTCTCCTCCCAGGGGATATTCGAGATATCTTAATCGAAACCCTAGTAACGAGGCTTTGGCTACCTTAAGAGAGTCATAGTTACTCGTCCCAATTGCTCACCCAGTCCAACGTTTTTTCTTACTGCGGCCAGTCTGCCAGAAGCAATATGTCACTAGTTGTGTATCATAAAAGAGTCATCGTTACTCCCCCCAGGGGTTATTCGAGATATCTTAATCGAAACCCTAGTAACGAGGCATTGGCTACCTTACGTGAGTCATAGTTACTCGTCCCAATTGCTCACCCAGTCTGCCATTTTTTCTTACTGTGGCCCTTCTGCCAGAAGCGATATGTCACTAGTTGTGTTTCATAAAAGAGTGATCGTTACTCCTCCCAGGGGTTATTCGAGATATCTTAATCAAAAGCTTAGTAACGAGGCATTGGCTACCTTAAGAGAGTCATAGTTACTCGTCCCAATTGCTCACCCAGTCTGCCATTATTTCTTACTGTGGCCAGTCTGCCAGAACCGATATGTCACTAGTTGTGTATCATAAAAGAGTCATCATTAATCCTCTCAGGGGTTATTCGAGATATCTCAATCGAAACCAAAAACGAGGCATTGGCTACCTTAAGAGAGTCATAGTTACTCGTCCCAATTGCTCACCCAGTCTGCCATTATTTCTTACTGAGGCCAGTGTGCCAGAACCGATATGTCACTAGTTGTGTATCATAAAACAGTCATCGTTTCTCCTCCCAGGGGTTATTCGGTTTATCTTAATCGAAACCCTAGTAACGAGACATTGGCTACATTAAGAGAGTCATAGTTACTCGTCCCAATTGCTCACCCAGTCCAACATTTTTTCTTACGGCGACCAGTCTGCCAGAAGTGATATGTCACTAGTTGTGTACCATAAAAGAGTGGTCGTTACTCCTCCTAGGGGTTATTCGAGATATCTTAATCGAAACCCTAGTAACGAGGCACTGGCTACCTTAAGAGAGTCATAGTTACTCGTCACAATAGCTCACCCAGTCCAACATTTTTTCTTACTGCAGCCAGTCTGCCAGAAGCGATATGCCACTAGTTGTGTATCATAAAAGAGTCGTCGTTACTCCTCCGAGGGGTTATTCGAGATATCTTAATCGAAACCCTAGTAACGAGGCATTGGCTACCTTAAGAGAGTCATAGTTACTCGTCCCAATTGCTCACCCAGTCCAACATTTTTTCTTACTGCGACCAGTCTGCCAGAAGCGATATGTCACTAGTTGTGTATCATAAAAGAGTCATCATTAATCCTCCCCAGGGTTATTCGAGATATCTTAATCGAAACCAAAAACGAGGCATTGGCTACCTTAATAGAGTCATAGTTACTCGTCCCAATTGCTCACCCAGTCTGCCAATTTTTCTTACTGGTTCCAGTCTGCCAGAAGCGATATGTCACTAGTTGTGTATCATAAAAGAGTCATCGTTTCTCCTCCCAGGGGTTATTCGAGATATCTTAACCGAAACCCTAGTAACGAGGCATTGGCTACCTTAAGAGAGTCATAGTTACTTGTCCCAATTGCTCACCCAGTCCAACATTTTTTCTTACTGTGGCCAACCTGCCAGAAGCGCTATGTCACTAGTTCTGTATCATAAAAGAGTGATCGTTTCTCCTCCCAGGGGTTATTCGAGATATCTTAATCGAAAGCGTAGTAACGAGGCATTGGCTACCTTAAGAGAGTCATAGTTACTCGTCCCAATTGCTCAAACAGTCTGCCATTATTTCTTACTGAGGCCAGTCTGCCAGAACCGATATGTCACTAGTTGTGTATCATAAAAGAGTGATCGTTTCTCCTCCCAGGGGTTATTCGGTTGATCTTAATCGAAACCCTAGTAACGAGACATTGGCTACCTTAAGAGAGTCATAGTTACTCGTCCCAATTGCTCACCCAGTCCAACATTTTTTCTTACTGCGACCAGTCTGCGAGAAGTGATATGTCACTAGATGTGTATCATAAAAGAGTAGTCGTTACTCCTCCCAGGGGTTATTCGAGATATCATAATCGAAACCCTAGTAACGATGCATTGGCTACCTTAAGAGTGTCATAGTTACTCGTCCCAATAGCTCACCCAGTCCAACATTTTTTCTTACTGCAGGCAGTCTGCCAGAAGCGATATGTCACTAGTTGTGTATCATAAAAGAGTCATCATTAATCCTCCCCAGGGTTATTCGAGATATCTTAATCGAAACCAAAAACGAGGCATTGGCTACCTTAAGAGAGTCATAGTTCCTCGTCTCAATTGCTCACCCAGTCTGCCAATTTTTCTTACTGGTTCCAGTATGCCAGAAGCGATATGTCACTAGTTGTGTATCGTAAAAGAGTCATCGTTTCTCCTCCCAGGGGTTGTTCGAGATATCTTAATCGAAACCCTAGTAACGAGGCATTGGCTACCTTAAGAGAGTCATAGTTACTTGTCCCAATTGCTCACCCAGTCCAACATTTCTTCTTACTGTGGCCAACCTGCCAGAAGCAATATGTCACTAGTTGTGTATCATAAAAGAGTGGTCGTTTCTTCTCCCAGGGGTTATTCGAGATATCTTAATCGAAAGCGTAGTAACGAGGCATTGGCTACCTTAAGAGAGTCATAGTTACTCGTCCCAATTGCTCACCCAGTCTGCCATTATTTCTTACTGAGGCCAGTCTGCCAGAACCGATATGTCACTAGTTGTGTATCATAAAAGAGTGATCATTTCTTCTCCCAGGGTTTATTCCGTTGATCTTAATCGAAACCCTAGTAACGAGACATTGGCTACCTTAAGAGAGTCATAGTTACTCGTCCCAATTGCTCACCCAGTCAAACATTTTTTCTTACTGCGACCAGTCTGCCAGAAGCGATATGTCACTAGTTGTGTATCATAAAAGAGTCATCATTAATCCTCTCAGGGGTTATTCGAGATATCTCAATCGAAACCAAAAACGAGGCATTGGCTACCTTATGAGAGTCATAGTTACTCGTCCCAATTGCTCACCCAGCCCAACATTTCTTCTTACTGCGGCCAGTCTGCCAGAAGCGATATGTCACTAGTTGTGTATCATAAAAGAGTCATCGTTACTCCCCCCAGGGGTTATTCGAGATATCTTAATCGAAACCCTAGTAACGAGGCATTGGCTACCTTACGTGAGTCATAGTTACTCGTCCCAATTGCTCACCCAGTCTGCCATTTTTTCTTACTGTGGCCCTTCTGCCAGAAGCGATATGTCACTAGTTGTGTTTCATAAAAGAGTGATCGTTACTCCTCCCAGGGGTTATTCGAGATATCTTAATCAAAAGCTTAGTAACGAGGCATTGGCTACCTTAAGAGAGTCATAGTTACTCGTCCCAATTGCTCACCCAGTCTGCCATTATTTCTTACTGTGGCCAGTCTGCCAGAACCGATATGTCACTAGTTGTGTATCATAAAAGAGTCATCATTAATCCTCTCAGGGGTTATTCGAGATATCTCAATCGAAACCAAAAACGAGGCATTGGCTACCTTAAGAGAGTCATAGTTACTCGTCCCAATTGCTCACCCAGTCTGCCATTATTTCTTACTGAGGCCAGTGTGCCAGAACCTATATGTCACTAGTTGTGTATCATAAAAGAGTCATCGTTTCTCCTCCCAGGGGTTATTCGGTTTATCTTAATCGAAACCCTAGTAACGAGACATTGGCTACCTTAAGAGAGTCATAGTTACTCGTCCCAATTGCTCACCCAGTCCAACATTTTTTCTTACGGCGACCAGTCTGCCAGAAGTGATATGTCACTAGTTGTGTACCATAAAAGAGTGGTCGTTACTCCTCCTAGGGGTTATTCGAGATATCTTAATCGAAACCCTAGTAACGAGGCACTGGCTACCTTAAGAGAGTCATAGTTACTCGTCACAATAGCTCACCCAGTCCAACATTTTTTCTTACTGCAGCCAGTCTGCCAGAAGCGATATGCCACTAGTTGTGTATCATAAAAGAGTCGTCGTTACTCCTCCGAGGGGTTATTCGAGATATCTTAATCGAAACCCTAGTAACGAGGCATTGGCTACCTTAAGAGAGTCATAGTTACTCGTCCCAATTGCTCACCCAGTCCAACATTTTTTCTTACTGCGACCAGTCTGCCAGAAGCGATATGTCACTAGTTGTGTATCATAAAAGAGTCATCATTAATCCTCCCCAGGGTTATTCGAGATATCTTAATCGAAACCAAAAACGAGGCATTGGCTACCTTAATAGAGTCATAGTTACTCGTCCCAATTGCTCACCCAGTCTGCCAATTTTTCTTACTGGTTCCAGTCTGCCAGAAGCGATATGTCACTAGTTGTGTATCATAAAAGAGTCATCGTTTCTCCTCCCAGGGGTTATTCGAGATATCTTAACCGAAACCCTAGTAACGAGGCATTGGCTACCTTAAGAGAGTCATAGTTACTTGTCCCAATTGCTCACCCAGTCCAACATTTTTTCTTACTGTGGCCAACCTGCCAGAAGCGCTATGTCACTAGTTCTGTATCATAAAAGAGTGATCGTTTCTCCTCCCAGGGGTTATTCGAGATATCTTAATCGAAAGCGTAGTAACGAGGCATTGGCTACCTTAAGAGAGTCATAGTTACTCGTCCCAATTGCTCAAACAGTCTGCCATTATTTCTTACTGAGGCCAGTCTGCCAGAACCGATATGTCACTAGTTGTGTATCATAAAAGAGTGATCGTTTCTCCTCCCAGGGGTTATTCGGTTGATCTTAATCGAAACCCTAGTAACGAGACATTGGCTACCTTAAGAGAGTCATAGTTACTCGTCCCAATTGCTCACCCAGTCCAACATTTTTTCTTACTGCGACCAGTCTGCGAGAAGTGATATGTCACTAGATGTGTATCATAAAAGAGTAGTCGTTACTCCTCCCAGGGGTTATTCGAGATATCATAATCGAAACCCTAGTAACGATGCATTGGCTACCTTAAGAGTGTCATAGTTACTCGTCCCAATAGCTCACCCAGTCCAACATTTTTTCTTACTGCAGGCAGTCTGCCAGAAGCGATATGTCACTAGTTGTGTATCATAAAAGAGTCATCATTAATCCTCCCCAGGGTTATTCGAGATATCTTAATCGAAACCAAAAACGAGGCATTGGCTACCTTAAGAGAGTCATAGTTACTCGTCCCAATTGCTCACCCAGTCTGCCATTATTTCTTACTGAGGCCAGTGTGCCAGAACCGATATGTCACTAGTTGTGTATCATAAAAGAGTCATCGTTTCTCCTCCCAGGGGTTATTCGGTTTATCTTAATCGAAACCCTAGTAACGAGACATTGGCTACCTTAAGAGAGTCATAGTTACTCGTCCCAATTGCTCACCCAGTCCAACATTTTTTCTTACGGCGACCAGTCTGCCAGAAGTGATATGTCACTAGTTGTGTACCATAAAAGAGTGGTCGTTACTCCTCCTAGGGGTTATTCGAGATATCTTAATCGAAACCCTAGTAACGAGGCACTGGCTACCTTAAGAGAGTCATAGTTACTCGTCACAATAGCTCACCCAGTCCAACATTTTTTCTTACTGCAGCCAGTCTGCCAGAAGCGATATGCCACTAGTTGTGTATCATAAAAGAGTCGTCGTTACTCCTCCGAGGGGTTATTCGAGATATCTTAATCGAAACCCTAGTAACGAGGCATTGGCTACCTTAAGAGAGTCATAGTTACTCGTCCCAATTGCTCACCCAGTCCAACATTTTTTCTTACTGCGACCAGTCTGCCAGAAGCGATATGTCACTAGTTGTGTATCATAAAAGAGTCATCATTAATCCTCCCCAGGGTTATTCGAGATATCTTAATCGAAACCAAAAACGAGGCATTGGCTACCTTAATAGAGTCATAGTTACTCGTCCCAATTGCTCACCCAGTCTGCCAATTTTTCTTACTGGTTCCAGTCTGCCAGAAGCGATATGTCACTAGTTGTGTATCATAAAAGAGTCATCGTTTCTCCTCCCAGGGGTTATTCGAGATATCTTAACCGAAACCCTAGTAACGAGGCATTGGCTACCTTAAGAGAGTCATAGTTACTTGTCCCAATTGCTCACCCAGTCCAACATTTTTTCTTACTGTGGCCAACCTGCCAGAAGCGCTATGTCACTAGTTCTGTATCATAAAAGAGTGATCGTTTCTCCTCCCAGGGGTTATTCGAGATATCTTAATCGAAAGCGTAGTAACGAGGCATTGGCTACCTTAAGAGAGTCATAGTTACTCGTCCCAATTGCTCAAACAGTCTGCCATTATTTCTTACTGAGGCCAGTCTGCCAGAACCGATATGTCACTAGTTGTGTATCATAAAAGAGTGATCGTTTCTCCTCCCAGGGGTTATTCGGTTGATCTTAATCGAAACCCTAGTAACGAGACATTGGCTACCTTAAGAGAGTCATAGTTACTCGTCCCAATTGCTCACCCAGTCCAACATTTTTTCTTACTGCGACCAGTCTGCGAGAAGTGATATGTCACTAGATGTGTATCATAAAAGAGTAGTCGTTACTCCTCCCAGGGGTTATTCGAGATATCATAATCGAAACCCTAGTAACGATGCATTGGCTACCTTAAGAGTGTCATAGTTACTCGTCCCAATAGCTCACCCAGTCCAACATTTTTTCTTACTGCAGGCAGTCTGCCAGAAGCGATATGTCACTAGTTGTGTATCATAAAAGAGTCATCATTAATCCTCCCCAGGGTTATTCGAGATATCTTAATCGAAACCAAAAACGAGGCATTGGCTACCTTAAGAGAGTCATAGTTCCTCGTCTCAATTGCTCACCCAGTCTGCCAATTTTTCTTACTGGTTCCAGTATGCCAGAAGCGATATGTCACTAGTTGTGTATCGTAAAAGAGTCATCGTTTCTCCTCCCAGGGGTTGTTCGAGATATCTTAATCGAAACCCTAGTAACGAGGCATTGGCTACCTTAAGAGAGTCATAGTTACTTGTCCCAATTGCTCACCCAGTCCAACATTTCTTCTTACTGTGGCCAACCTGCCAGAAGCAATATGTCACTAGTTGTGTATCATAAAAGAGTGGTCGTTTCTTCTCCCAGGGGTTATTCGAGATATCTTAATCGAAAGCGTAGTAACGAGGCATTGGCTACCTTAAGAGAGTCATAGTTACTCGTCCCAATTGCTCACCCAGTCTGCCATTATTTCTTACTGAGGCCAGTCTGCCAGAACCGATATGTCACTAGTTGTGTATCATAAAAGAGTGATCATTTCTTCTCCCAGGGTTTATTCCGTTGATCTTAATCGAAACCCTAGTAACGAGACATTGGCTACCTTAAGAGAGTCATAGTTACTCGTCCCAATTGCTCACCCAGTCAAACATTTTTTCTTACTGCGACCAGTCTGCCAGAAGCGATATGTCACTAGTTGTGTATCATAAAAGAGTCATCATTAATCCTCTCAGGGGTTATTCGAGATATCTCAATCGAAACCAAAAACGAGGCATTGGCTACCTTATGAGAGTCATAGTTACTCATCCCAATTGCTCACCCAGCCCAACATTTCTTCTTACTGCGGCCAGTCTGCCAGAAGCGATATGTCACTAGTTGTGTATCATAAAAGAGTAATCGTTACTCCACCCAGGGGTTATTCGAGATATCTTAATCGAAACCCTAGTAACGAGACATTGGCTACCTTAAGGAGTCATATTTACTCGTCCCAATTGCTCACCCAGTCTGCCATTTTTTCTTACTGCGTCCAGTCTGCCGGAAGCGATATGTCACTAGTTGTGTATCATACAAGAGTGATCGTTTCTCCTCCCAGGGGTTATTCGAGATATCTTAATCGAAAGCGTAGTAACGAGGCATTGGCTACCATAAGAGAGTCATAGTTACTCGTCCCAATTGCTCACCCAGTCTGCCATTATTTCTTACTGAGGCCAATGTGCCAGAACCGATATGTCACTAGTTGTGTATCATAAAAGTGTGATCGTTTCTCCTCCCAGGGGTTATTCGGTTTATCTTAATCGAAACCCTAGTAACGAGACATTGGCTACCTTAAGAGAGTCATAGTTACTCGTCCCAATTGCTCACCCAGTCCAACATTTTTTCTTACGGCGACCAGTCTGCCAGAAGTGATATGTCACTAGTTGTGTATCATAAAAGAGTGGTCGTTACTCCTCCCAGGGGTTATTCGAGATATCTTAATCGAAACCCTAGTAACGTGGCATTGGCTACCTTAAGAGAGTCATTGTTACTCGTCCCAATTGCTCACCCAGTCCAACATTTTTTCTTACTGCGACCAGTCTGCCAGAAGCGATATGTCACTAGTTGTGTATCATAAAAGAGTCATCATTAATCCTCCCCAGGGTTATTCGAGATATCTTAATCGAAACCAAAAACGAGGCATTGGCTACCTTAAGAGAGTCATAGTTACTCGTCCCAATTGCTCACCCAGTCTGCCAATTTTTCTTACTTTTTCCAGTCTGCCAGAAGCGATATGTCACTAGTTGTGTATCGTAAAAGAGTCATCGTTTATCCTCCCAGGGGTTATTCGAGATATCTTAATCGAAACCCTAGTAACGAGGCATTGGCTACCTTAAGAGAGTCATAGTTACTTGTCCCAATTGCTCACCCAGTCCAACATTTTTTCTTACTGTGGCCAACCTGCCAGAAGCGATATGTCACTAGTTGTGTATCATAAAACAGTGATCGTTTCTCCTCCGAGGGGTTATTCGAGATATCTTAATCGAAACCCTAGTAACGAGGCATTGGCTACCTTAAGAGAATCATAGTTACTCGATCCAATTGCTCACCCAGTCTGCCATTTTTTCTTACTGCGGCCAGTCTGCCAGAAGCGATATGTCACTAGTTGTGTATCATAAAAGAGTGATCGTTTCTAGTCCCAGGGGTTATTCGAGATATCTTAATCGAAAGCGTAGTAACGAGGCATTGGCTACCTTAAGAGAGTCATAGTTACTCGTCCCAATTGCTCACCCAGTCTGCCATTATTTCTTACTGAGGCCAGTCTGCCAGAACCGATATGTCACTATTTGTGTATCATAATAGAGTGATCATTTCTCCTCCCAGGGGTTATTCGGTTTATCTTAATCGAAACCCTAGTAACGTGACATTGGCTACCTTAGAGAGTCATAGTTACTCGTCCCAATTGCTCACCCAATCCAACATTTTTTCTTACTGCGACCAGTCTGCCAGAAGTGATATGTCACTAGTTGTGTATCATAAAAGAGTGGTCGTTACTCCTCCCAGTGGTTATTCGAGATATCTTAATCGAAACGCTAGTAACGAGGCATTGGCTACCTTAAGAGAGTCATAGTTACTCGTCCCAATAGCTCACCCAGTCCAACATCTTTTCTTACTGCAGCCAGTCTGCCAGAAGCGATATGTCACTAGTTGTGTATCATAAAAGAGTGATCGTTACTCCTCCCAGGGGTATTCGAGATATCTTAATCGAAAGCTTAGTAACGAGGCATTGGCTACCTTATGAGAGTCATAGTTACTCGTCCCAATTGCTCACCCAGTCTGCCATTATTTCTTACTGTGGCCAGTCTGCCAGAACCGATATGTCACTAGTTGTGTATCATAAAAGAGTGATCGTTTCTCCTCCCAGGGGTTATTCTAGACATCTTAATCGAAAGCGTAGTAACGAGGCATTGGCTACCTTAAGAGAGTCACATTTACTCGTCCCCATTGGTCACCCAGTCTGCCATTATTTCTTACTGTGGCCAGTCTGCCAGAACCGATATGTCACTAGTTGTGTATCATAATAGAGTGATCGTTTCTCCTCCCAGGGGTTATTCGGTTTATCTTAATCGAAACCCTAGTAACGTGACATTGGCTACCTTAGAGAGTCATAGTTACTCGTCCCAATTGCTCACCCAATCCAACATTTTTTCTTACTGCGACCAGTCTGCCAGAAGTGATATGTAACTAGTTGTGTATCATAAAAGAGTGGTCGTTACTCCTCCCAGTGGTTATTCGAGATATCTTAATCGAAACGCTAGTAACGAGGCATTGGCTACCTTAAGAGAGTCATAGTTACTCGTCCCAATAGCTCACCCAGTCCAACATCTTTTCTTACTGCAGCCAGTCTGCCAGAAGCGATATGTCACTAGTTGTGTATCATAAAAGAGTGATCGTTACTCCTCCCAGGGGTATTCGAGATATCTTAATCGAAAGCGTAGTAACGAGGCATTGGCTACCTTAAGAGAGTCATAGTTACTCGTCCCAATTGCTCACCCAGTCTGCCATTATTTCTTACTGAGGCCAGTGTGCCACAAACGATATGTCACTAGTTGTGTATCATAAAAGAGTGATCGTTTCTCCTCCCAGGGCTTATTCGGTTTATCTTAATCGAAACCCTAGTAACGAGACATTGGCTACCTTAAGAGAGTCATAGTTACACGTCCCAATTGATCACCCAGTCCAACATTTTTTCTTACGGCGACCAGTCTGCCAGAAGTGATATGTCACTAGTTGTGTATCATAAAAGAGTGGTCGTTACTCCTCCCAGGGGTTATTCGAGATATCTTAATCGAAACCCTAGTAACGAGGCACTGGCTACCTTAAGAGAGTCATAGTTACTCGTCACAATAGCTCACCCAGTCCAACATTTTTTCTTACTGCAGCCAGTCTGCCAGAAGCGATATGTCACTAGTTGTGTATCATAAAAGAGTCGTCGTTACTCCTCCGAGGGGTTATTCGAGATATCTTAATCGAAACCCTAGTAACGAGGCATTGGCTACCTTAAGAGAGTCATAGTTACTCGTCCCAATTGCTCACCCAGTCCAACATTTTTTCTTACTGCAGCCAGTCTGCCAGAAGCGATATGTCACTAGTTGTGTATCATAAAAGAGTCGTCGTTACTCCTCCGAGGGGTTATTCGAGATATCTTAATCGAAACCCTAGTAACGAGGCACTGGCTACCTTAAGAGAGTCATAGTTACTCGTCACAATTGCTCACTCAGTCCAACATTTTTTCTTACTGCGACCAGTCTGCCAGAAGCGATATGTCACTAGTTGTGTATCATAAAAGAGTCATCATTAATCCTCCCCAGGGTTATTCGAGATATCTTAATCGAAACCAAAAACGAGGCATTGGCTACCTTAAGAGAGTCATAGTTACTCGTCCCAATTGCCCACCCAGTCTGCCAATTTTTCTTACTGGTTCCAGTCTGCCAGAAGCGATATGTCACTAGTTGTGTATCGTAAAAGAGTCATCGTTTCTCCTCCCAGGGGTTATTCGAGATATCTTAATCGAAACCCTAGTAACGAGGCATTGGCTACCTTAAGAGAGTCATAGTTACTTGTCCCAATTGCTCACCCAGTCCAACATTTTTTCTTACAGTGGCCAACCTGCCAGAAGCGATATGTCACTAGTTGTGTATCATAAAAGAGTGATCGTTTCTCCTCCCAGGGGTTATTCGAGATATCTTAATCGAAAGCGTAGTAACGAGGCATTGGCTACCTTAAGAGAGTCATAGTTACTCGTCCCAATTGCTCACCCAGTCCAACATTTTTTCTTACTGCAGCCAGTCTGCCAGAAGCGATATGTCACTAGTTGTGTATCATAAAAGAGTGGTCGTTACTCCTCCCAGGGGTTATTCGAGATATCTTAATCGAAACCCTAGTAACGAGGCACTGGCTACCTTAAGAGAGTCATAGTTACTCGTCACAATAGCTCACCCAGTCCAACATTTTTTCTTACTGCAGCCAGTCTGCCAGAAGCGATATGTCACTAGTTGTGTATCATAAAAGAGTCGTCGTTACTCCTCCGAGGGGTTATTCGAGATATCTTAATCGAAACCCTAGTAACGAGGCATTGGCTACCTTAAGAGAGTCATAGTTACTCGTCCCAATTGCTCACCCAGTCCAACATTTTTTCTTACTGCAGCCAGTCTGCCAGAAGCGATATGTCACTAGTTGTGTATCATAAAAGAGTCGTCGTTACTCCTCCGAGGGGTTATTCGAGATATCTTAATCGAAACCCTAGTAACGAGGCACTGGCTACCTTAAGAGAGTCATAGTTACTCGTCACAATTGCTCACTCAGTCCAACATTTTTTCTTACTGCGACCAGTCTGCCAGAAGCGATATGTCACTAGTTGTGTATCATAAAAGAGTCATCATTAATCCTCCCCAGGGTTATTCGAGATATCTTAATCGAAACCCTAGTAACGAGGCATTGGCTACCTTAAGAGAGTCATAGTTACTTGTCCCAATTGCTCACCCAGTCCAACATTTTTTCTTACAGTGGCCAACCTGCCAGAAGCGATATGTCACTAGTTGTGTATCATAAAAGAGTGATCGTTTCTCCTCCCAGGGGTTATTCGAGATATCTTAATCGAAAGCGTAGTAACGAGGCATTGGCTACCTTAAGAGAGTCATAGTTACTCGTCCCAATTGCTCACCCAGTCTGTCATTATTTCTTACTGAGGCCAGTCTGCCAGAACCGATATGTCACTAGTTGTGTATCATAAAAGAGTGATCGTTTCTCCTCCCAGGGGTTATTCGGTTGATCTTAATCGAAACCCTAGTAACGAGACATTGGCTACCTGAAGAGAGTCATAGTTACTCGTCCCAATTGCTCACCCAGTCCAACATTTTTTCTTACTGCGACCAGTCTGCCAGAAGTGATATGTCACTAGTTGTGTATCATAATAGAGTTGTCGTTACTCCTCCCAGGGGTTATTCGAGATATCATAATCGAAACCCTAGTAACGATGCATTGGCTACCTTAAGAGAGTCATAGTTACTCGTCCCAATAGCTCACCCAGTCCAACATTTTTTCTTACTGCAGGCAGTCTGCCAGAAGCGATATGTCACTAGTTGTGTATCATAAAAGAGTCATCGTTACTCCTCCGAGGGGTTATTCGAGATATCTTAATCGAAACCCTAGTAACGAGGCATGTGCTACCTTAAGAGAGTCATAGTTACTCGTCGCAATTGCTCACCCAGTCAAACATTTTTTCTTACTGCGACCAGTCTGCCAGAAGCGATATGTCACTAGTTGTGTATCATAAAAGAGTCATCATTAATCCTCCCCAGGGTTATTCGAGATATCTTAATCGAAACCAAAAACGAGGCATTGGCTACCTTAAGAGAGTCATAGTTACTCGTCCCAATTGCTCACCCAGTCTGCCAATTTTTCTTACTGGTTCCAGTCTGCCAGAAGCGATATGTCACTAGTTGTGTATCGTAAAAGAGTCATCGTTTATCCTCCCAGGGATTATTCGAGATATCTTAATCGAAACCCTAGTAACGAGGCATTGGCTACCTTAAGAGAGTCATAGTTACTTGTCCCAATTGCTCACCCAGTCCAACATTTTTTCTTACTGTGGCCAACCTGCCAGAAGCGATATGTCACTAGTTGTGTATCATAATAGAGTGATCGTTTCTCCTCCCAGGGGTTATTCGGTTTATCTTAATCGAAACCCTAGTAACGTGACATTGGCTACCTTAGAGAGTCATAGTTACTCGTCCCAATTGCTCACCCAATTTAACATTTTCTCTTACTGCGACCAGTCTGCCAGAAGTGATATGTCACTAGTTGTGTATCATAAAAGAGTGGTCGTTACTCCTCCCAGTGGTTATTCGAGATATCTTAATCGAAACGCTAGTAACGAGGCATTGGCTACCTTAAGAGAGTCATAGTTACTCGTCCCAATAGCTCACCCAGTCCAACATCTTTTGTTACTGCAGCCAGTCTGCCAGAAGCGATATGTCACTAGTTGTGTATCATAAAAGAGTCGTCGTTACTCCTCCGAGGGGATATTCGAGATATCTTAATCGAAACCCTAGTAACGAGGCTTTGGCTACCTTAAGAGAGTCGTAGTTACTCGTCCCAATTGCTCACCCAGTCCAACGTTTTTTCTTACTGCGGCCAGTCTGCCAGAAGCAATATGTCACTAGTTGTGTATCATAAAAGAGTCATCGTTACTCCTCCCAGGGGTTATTCGAGATATCTTAATCGAAACCCTAGTAACGAGGCATTGGCTACCTTACGTGAGTCATAGTTACTCGTCCCAATTGCTCACCCAGTCTGCCATTATTTCTTACTGTGGCCAGTCTGCCAGAACCGATATGTCACTAGTTGTGTATCATAAAAGAGTGATCGTTTCTCCTCCCAGGGGTTATTCTAGACATCTTAATCGAAACCCTAGTAACGAGACATTGGCTACCTTAAGGATTCATATTTACTCGTCCCAATTGCTCACCCAGTCTGCCATTTTTTCTTACTGTGTCCAGTCTGCCGGAAGAGATATGTCACTAGTTGTGTATCATAAAAGAGTGATCATTTCTCCTCCCAGGGGTTATTCGAGATATCTTAATCGAAAGCGTAGTAACGAGGCATTGGCCACCTTAAGAGAGTCATAGTTACTCGTCCCAATTGCTCACCCAGTCTGCCATTATTTCTTACTGAGGCCAGTGTGCCACAAACGATATGTCACTAGTTGTGTATCATAAAAAGTGATCGTTTCTCCTCCCAGGGGTTATTCGGTTTATCTTAATCGAAACCCTAGTAACGAGACATTGGCTACCTTAAGAGAGTCATAGTTACACGTCCCAATTGCTCACCCAGTCCAACATTTTTTCTTACGGCGACCAGTCTGCCAGAAGTGATATGTCACTAGTTGTGTATCATAAAAGAGTGGTCGTTACTCCTCCCAGGGGTTATTCGAGATATCTTAATCGAAACCCTAGTAACGAGGCACTGGCTACCTTAAGAGAGTCATAGTTACTCGTCACAATAGCTCACCCAGTCCAACATTTTTTCTTACTGCAGCCAGTCTGCCAGAAGCGATATGTCACTAGTTGTGTATCATAAAAGAGTCGTCGTTACTCCTCCGAGGGGTTATTCGAGATATCTTAATCGAAACCCTAGTAACGAGGCATTGGCTACCTTAAGAGTGTCATAGTTACTCGTCCCAATTGCTCACTCAGTCCAACATTTTTTCTTACTGCGACCAGTCTGCCAGAAGCGATATGTCACTAGTTGTGTATCATAAAAGAGTCATCATTAATCCTCCCCAGGGTTATTCGAGATATCTTAATCGAAACCAAAAACGAGGCATTGGCTACCTTAAGAGAGTCATAGTTACTCGTCCCAATTGCTCACCCAGTCTGCCAATTTTTCTTACTGGTTCCAGTCTGCCAGAAGCGATATGTCACTAGTTGTGTATCGTAAAAGAGTCATCGTTTCTCCTCCCAGGGGTTATTCGAGATATCTTAATCGAAACCCTAGTAACGAGGCATTGGCTACCTTAAGAGAGTCATAGTTACTTGTCCCAATTGCTCACCCAGTCCAACATTTTTTCTTACAGTGGCCAACCTGCCAGAAGCGATATGTCACTAGTTGTGTATCATAAAAGAGTGATCGTTTCTCCTCCCAGGGGTTATTCGAGATATCTTAATCGAAAGCGTAGTAACGAGGCATTGGCTACCTTAAGAGAGTCATAGTTACTCGTCCCAATTGCTCACCCAGTCTGCCATTATTTCTTACTGAGGCCAGTCTGCCAGAACCGATATGTCACTAGTTGTGTATCATAAAAGAGTGATCGTTTCTCCTCCCAGGGGTTATTCGGTTGATCTTAATCGAAACCCTAGTAACGAGACATTGGCTACCTGAAGAGAGTCATAGTTACTCGTCCCAATTGCTCACCCAGTCCAACATTTTTTCTTACTGCGACCAGTCTGCCAGAAGTGATATGTCACTAGTTGTGTATCATAATAGAGTTGTCGTTACTCCTCCCAGGGGTTATTCGAGATATCATAATCGAAACCCTAGTAACGATGCATTGGCTACCTTAAGAGAGTCATAGTTACTCGTCCCAATAGCTCACCCAGTCCAACATTTTTTCTTACTGCAGGCAGTCTGCCAGAAGCGATATGTCACTAGTTGTGTATCATAAAAGAGTCATCGTTACTCCTCCGAGGGGTTATTCGAGATATCTTAATCGAAACCCTAGTAACGAGGCATTGGCTACCTTAAGAGAGTCATAGTTACTCGTCGCAATTGCTCACCCAGTCAAAAATTTTTTCTTACTGCGACCAGTCTGCCAGAAGCGATATGTCACTAGTTGTGTGTCATAAAAGAGTCATCATTAATCCTCCCAGGGGTTATTCGAGATATCTTAATCGAAACCAAAAACGAGGCATTGGCTACCTTAAGAGAGTCATAGTTACTAGTCCCAATTGCTCACCCAGTCTGCCATTTTTTCTTACTGGTTCCAGTCTGCCAGAAGCGATATGTCACTAGTTGTGTATCATAAAAGAGTCATCGTTTCTCCTCCCAGGGGTTATTCGAGATATCTTAATCGAAACCCTAGTAACGGGGCATTGGCTACCTTAGGAGAGTCATAGTTACTCGTCCCAATTGCTCACCCAGCCCAACATTTCTTCTTACTGCGACCAGTCTTCCAGAAGCGATATGTCACTAGTTGTGTATCATAAAAGAGTCATCATTAATCCTCTCAGGGGTTATTCGAGATATCTCAATCGAAACCAAAAACGAGGCATTGGCTACCTTAAGAGAGTCATAGTTACTCGTCACAATTGCTCACACAGCCCAACATTTCTTCTTACTGCGGCCAGTCTGCCAGAAGCGATATGTCACTAGTTGTGTATCATAATAGAGTCATCGTTACTCCACCCAGGGGTTATTTGGTTGATCTTAATCGAAACCCTAGTAACGAGACATTGGCTACCTTAAGAGAGTCATAGTTACTCGTCCCAATTGCTCACCCAGTCCAACATTTTTTCTTACTGCGACCAGTCTGTCAGAAGTGATATGTCACTAGTTGTGTATCATAAAAGAGTAGTCGTTACTCCTCCCAGGGGTTATTCGAGATATCATAATCGAAACCCTAGTAACGATGCATTGGCTACCTTAAGAGAGTCATAGTTACTCGTCCCAATAGCTCAACCAGTCCAACATTTTTTCTTACTGCAGGCAGTCTGCCAGAAGCGATATGTCACTAGTTGTGTATCATAAAAGAGTCATCGTTACTCCTCCGAGGGGTTATTCGAGATATCTTAATCGAAACCCTAGTAACGAGGCATTTGCTACCTTAAGAGAGTCATAGTTACTCGTCGCAATTGCTCACCCAGTCAAACATTTTTTCTTACTGTGGCCAACCTGCCAGAAGCGAGATGTCCCTAGTTGTGTATCATAAAAGAGTGATCGTTTCTCCTCCCAGGGGTTATTCGAGATATCTTAATCGAAAGCGTAGTAACGAGGCATTGGCTACCTTAAGAGAGTCATAGTTACTCGTCCCAATTGCTCACCCAGTCTGCCATTATTTCTTACTGAGGCCAGTCTGCCAGAACCGATATGTCAGTAGTTGTGTATCATAAAAGAGTGATCGTTTCTCCTCCCAGGGGTTATTCGGTTGATCTTAATCGAAACCCTAGTAACGAGACATTGGCTACCTTAAGAGAGTCATAGTTACTCGTCCCAATTGCTCACCCAGTCCAACATTTTTTCTTACTGCGACCAGTCTGCCAGAAGTGATATGTCACTAGTTGTGTATCATAAAAGAGTAGTCGTTACTCCTCCCAGGGGTTATTCGAGATATCATAATCGAAACCCTAGTAACGATGCATTGGCTACCTTAAGAGACTCATAGTTACTCGTCCCAATAGCTCACCCAGTCCAACATTTTTTCTTACTGCAGGCAGTCTGCCAGAAGCGATATTTCACTAGTTGTGTATCATAAAAGAGTCATCGTTACTCCTCCGAGGGGTTATTCGAGATATCTTAATCGAAACCCTAGTAACGAGGCATTGGCTACCTTAAGAGAGTCATAGTTACTCGTCGCAATTGCTCACCCAGTCAAACATTTTTTCTTACTGCGACCATTCTGCCAGAAGCGATATGTCACTAGTTGTGTATCATAAAAGAGTCATCATTAATCCTCCCAGGGGTTATTCGAGATATCATAATCGAAACCAAAGACGAGGCATTGGCTACCTTAAGAGAGTCATAGTTACTCGTCCCAATTGCTCACCCAGTCTGCCATTTTTTCTTACTGGTTCCAGTCTGCCAGAAGCGATATGTCACTAGTTGTGTATCATAAAAGAGTGATCGTTTCTCCTCCCAGGGGTTATTCGAGATATCTTCATCGAAACCCTAGTAACGGGGCATTGGCTACCTTAGGAGAGTCATAGTTACTCGTCCCAATTGCTCACCCAGCCCAACATTTCTTCTTACTGCGACCAGTCTGCCAGAAGCGATATGTCACTAGTTGTGTATCATAAAAGAGTCATCATTAATCCTCTCAGGGGTTATTCGAGATATCTCAATCGAAACCAAAAACGAGGCATTGGCTACCTTAAGAGAGTCATAGTTACTTGTCCCAATTGCTCACCCAGCCCAACATTTCTTCTTACTGCAACCAGTCTGCCAGAAGCGATATGTCACTAGTTGTGTATCATAAAAGAGTCATCGTTACTCCACCCAGGGGTTATTCGAGATATCTTAATCGAAACCCTAGTAACGAGACATTGGCTACCTTAAGGAGTCATATTTAATCGCCCCAATTGCTCACCCAGTCTGCCATTTTTTCTTACTGCGTCCAGTCTGCCGGAAGCGATATGTCACTAGTTGTGTATCATAAAAGAGTGATCGTTTCTCCTCCCAGGGGTTATTCGAGATATCTTAATCGAAAGCGTAGTAACGAGGCATTGGCTACCATAAGAGAGTCATAGTTACTCGTCCCAATTGCTCACCCAGTCTGCCATTGTTTCTTACTGAGGCCAGTGTGCCAGAACCGATATGTCACTAGTTGTGTATCATAAAAGAGTGATCGTTTCTCCTCCCAGGGGTTATTCGGTTTATCTTAATCGAAACCCTAGTAACGAGACATTGGCTACCTGAAGAGAGTCATAGTTACTTGTCCCAATTGCTCACCCAGTCCAACATTTTTTCTTACTCTGGCCAACCTGCCAGAAGCGATATGGCACTAGTTGTGTATCATAAAAGAGTGATCGTTTCTCCTCCCAGGGGTTATTCGAGATATCTTAATCGAAAGCGTAGTAACGAGGCATTGGCTACCTTAAGAGAGTCATAGTCACTCGTCCCAATTGCTCACCCAGTCTGCCATTATTTCTTACTGAGGCCAGTCTGCCAGAACCGATATGTCACTAGTTGTGTATCATAAAAGAGTGATCGTTTCTCCTCCCAGGGATTATTCGGTTGATCTTAATCGAAACCCTAGTAACGAGACATTGGCTACCTTAAGAGAGTCATAGTTACTCGTCCCAATTGCTCACCCAGTCCAACATTTTTTCTTACTGCGACCAGTCTGCCAGAAGTGATATGTCACTAGTTGTGTATCATAAAAGAGTAGTCGTTACTCCTCCCAGGGGTTATTCGAGACATCATAATCGAAACCCTAGTAACGATGCATTGGCTACCTTAAGAGAGTCATAGTTACTCGTCCAAATTGCTCACCCAGTCCAACATTTTTTCTTACTGCGACCAGTCTGCCAGAAGTGATATGTCACTAGTTGTGTATCATAAAAGAGTCATCGTTACTCCTCCGAGGGGTTATTCGAGATATCTTAATCGAAACCCTAGTAACGAGGCATTGGCTACCTTAAGAGAGTCATAGTTACTCGTCGCAATTGCTCACCCAGTCAAACATTTTTTCTTACTGCGACCAGTCTGCCAGAAGCGATATGTCACTAGTTGTGTATCATAAAAGAGTCATCATTAATCCTCCCAGGGGTTATTCGAGATATCTTAATCGAAACCAAATACGAGGCATTGGCTGCCTTAAGAGAGTCATAGTTACTCGTCCCAATTGCTCACCCAGTCTGCCATTTTTTCTTACTGGTTCCAGTCTGCCAGAAGCGATATGTCACTAGTTGTGTATCATAAAAGAGTCATCGTTTCTCCTCCCAGGAGTTATTCGAGATATCTTAATCGAAACCCTAGTAACGGGGCATTGGCTACCTTAGGAGAGTCATAGTTACTCGTCCCAATTGCTCACCCAGCCCAACATTTCTTCTTACTGCGACCAGTCTGCCAGAAGCGATATGTCACTAGTTGTGTATCATAAAAGAGTCATCATTAATCCTCTCAGGGGTTATTCGAGATATCTCAATCGAAACCAAAAACGAGGCATTGGCTACCTTAAGAGAGTCATAGTTACTCGTCCCAATTGCTCACCCAGTCTGCCATTTTTTCTTACTGCGGCCAGTCTGCCAGAAGCGATATGTCACTAGTTGTGTATCATAAAAGAGTGATCGTTTCTAGTCCCAGGGGTTATTCGAGATATCTTAATCGAAAGCGTAGTAGCGAGGCATTGGCTACCTTAAGAGAGTCATAGTTACTCGTCCCAATTGCTCACCCAGTCTGCCATTATTTCTTACTGTGGCCAGTCTGCCAGAACCGATATGTCACTAGTTGTGTATCAGAAAACAGTGATCGTTTCTCCTCCCAGGGGTTATTCTAGATATCTTAATCGAAACCCTAGTAACGAGACATTGGCTACCTTAAGAGAGTCATAGTTACTCGTCCCAATTGCTCACCCAGTCTGCCATCTTTTCTTACTGCGGCCAGTCTGCCAGAAGCGATATGTCACTAGTTGTGTATCATAAAAGAGTGATCGTTTCTCCTCCCAGGGGTTATTCGTCATATCTTAATCGAAAGCGTAGTAACGAGGCATTGGCTACCTTAAGAGAGTCATAGTTACATCGTCCCAATTGCTCACCCAGTCTGCCATTTTTTCTTACTGGTTCCAGTCTGCCAGAAGCGATATGTCACTAGTTGTGTATCATAAAAGAGTGATCGTTTCTCTTCCCAGGGGTTATTCGGTTTATCTTAATCGAAACCCTAGTAACGAGACATTGGCTACCTTAAGAGAGTCATAGTTACTCGTCCCAATTGCTCACCCAGTCCAACATTTTTTCTTACTGCGACCAGTGTGCCAGAAGTGATATGTCACTAGTTGTGTATCATAAAAGAGTAGTCGTTACTCCTCCCAGGGGTTATTCGAGATATCATAATCGAAACCCTAGTAACGATGCATTGGCTACCTTAAGAGAGTCATAGTTACTCGTCCCAATAGCTCACCCAGTCCAACATTTTTTCTTACTGCAGGCAGTCTGCCAGAAGCGATATGTCACTAGTTGTGTATCATAAAAGAGTCATCGTTACTCCTCCGAGGGTTATTCGAGATATCTTAATCGAAACCCTAGTAACGAGGCATTGGCTACCGTAAGAGATTCATAGTTACTCGTCGCAATTGCTCACCCAGTCAAACATTTTTTCTTACTGCGACCAGTCTGCCAGAAGCGATATGTCACTAGTTGTGTATCATAAAAGAGTCATCGTTTCTCCTCCCAGGGGTTATTCGAGATATCTTAATCGAAACCATAGTAACGGGGCATTGGCTACCTTAGGAGAGTCATAGTTACTCGTCCCAATTGCTCACCCAGCCCAACATTTCTTCTTACTGCGACCAGTCTGCCAGAAGCGATATGTCACTAGTTGTGTATCATAAAAGAGTCATCATTAATCCTCCCAGGGGTTATTATAGATATCTCAATCGAAACCAAAAATGAGGCATTGGCTACCTTAAGAGAGTCATAGTTACTCGTCCCAATTGCTCACCCAGCCCAACATTTCTTCTTACTGCGGCCAGTCTGCCAGAAGCGATATGTCACTAGTTGTGTATCATAAAAGAGTCATCGTTACTCCTCCCAGGGGTTATTCGAGGTATCTTAATCGAAACCCTAGTAACGAGACATTGGCTACCTTAAGAGAGTCATAATTACTCGTGCCAATTGCTCACCCAGTCCAACTTTTTTTCCTACCGTGGCCAGTCTTCCAGAAGCGATATGTCACTAGTTGTGTATCATAAAAGAGTGATCGTTTCTCCTCCCAGGGGTTATTCGAGATATCTTAATCGAAACCCTAGTAACGAGGCATTGGCTACCTTAAGAGAGTCATAGTTACTCGACCCAATTCCTCACCCAGTCTGCCATTTTTTCTTACTGCGGCCAGTCTGCCAGAAGCGATATGTCACTAGTTGTGTATCATAAAAGAGTGATCGTTTCTCCTCCCAGGGGTTATTCGAGATATCTTAATCGAAAGCGTAGAAACGAGGCATTGGCTACCTTAAGAGAGTCATAGTTACTCGTCACAATAGCTCACCCAGTCCAACATTTTTTCTTACTGTAGCCAGTCTGCCAGAAGCGATATGTCACTAGTTGTGTATCATAAAATAGTCGTCGTTACTCCTCCGAGGGGTTATTCGAGATATCTTAATCGAAACCCTAGTAACGAGGCGTTGGCTACCTTAAGAGAGTCATAGTTACTCGTCCCAATTGCTCACCCAGTCCAACATTTTTTCTTACTGCAACCAGTCTGCCAGAAGCGATATGTCACTAGTTGTGTATCATAAAAGAGTCATCATTAATCCTCCCCAGGGTTATTCGAGATATCTTAATCGAAACCAAAAACGAGGCATTGGCTACCTTAAGAGAGTCATAGTTACTCGTCCCAATTGCTCACCCAGTCTGCCAATTTTTCTTACTGCTTCCAGTCTGCCAGAAGCGATATGTCACTAGTTGTGTATCGTAAAAGAGTCATCGTTTCTCCTCCCAGGGGTTATTCGAGATATCTTAATCGAAACCCTAGTAACGAGGCATTGGCTACATTAAGAGAGTCATAGTTACTTGTCCCATTTGCTCACCCAGTCCAACATTTTTTCTTACTGTGGCCAACCTGCCAGAAGCGATATGTCACTAGTTGTGTATCATAAAAGAGTGATCGTTTCTCCTCCCATTGGTTATTCGAGATATCTTAATCGAAACCCTAGTAACGAGGCGTTGGCTACCTTAAGAGAGTCATAGGTACTCGACCCAATTGCTCACCCAGTCTGCCATTTTTTCTTACTGCGGCCAGTCTGCCAGAAGCGTTATGTAACTAGTTGTGTATCATAAAAGGGTGATCGTTTCTCCTCCCAGGGGTTATTCGAGATATTTTAATCGAAAGCGTAGTAACGAGGCATTGGCTACCTTAAGAGAGTCATAGTTACTCGTCCCAATTGCTCACCCAGTCTGCCATTATTTTTACTGTGGGCAGTCTGCCAGAACCGATATGTCACTAGTTGTGTATCATAAAAGAGTGATCGTTTCTCCTCCCAGGGGTTATTCTAGATATCTTAATCGAAACCCTAGTAACGAGACATTGGCTACCTTAAGAGAGTCATAGTTACTCCTCACAATAGCTCACCCTGTCCAACATTTTTTCTTACTGCAGCCAGTCTGCCAGAAGCGATATGTCACTAGTTGTGTATCATAAAAGAGTCGTCGTTACTCCTCCGAGGGGTTATTCGAGATATCTTACTTGAAACCCTAGTAACGAGGCATTGGCTACCTTAAGAGAGTCATAGTTACTCGTCCCAATTGCTCACCCAGTCCAACATTTTTTCTTACTGCGACCAGTCTGCCAGAAGCGATATGTCACTAGTTGTGTATCATAAAAGAGTCATCATTAATCCTCCCCAGGGTTATTCGAGATACCTTAATCGAAACCAAAAACGAGGCATTGGCTACCTTAAGAGAGTCATAGTTACTCGTCCCAATTGCTCACCCAGTCTGCCAATTTTTCTTACTGGTTCCAGTCTGCCAGATGCGATATGTCACTAGTTGTGTATCGTAAAAGAGTGATCGTTTCTCCTCCCAGGGGTTATTCGAGATATCTTAATCGAAACCCTAGTAACGGGGCATTGGCTACCTTAAGAGAGTCATAGTTACTCGACCCAATTGCTCACCCAGTCTGCCATTTTTTCTTACTGCGGCCAGTCTGCCAGAAGCGATATGTCACTAGTTGTGTATCATAAAAGAGTGATCGTTTCTCCTCCCAGGGGTTATTCGAGATATCTTAATCGAAAGCGTAGTAACGAGGCATTGCCTACCTTAAGAGAGTCATAGTTACTCGTCCCAATTGCTCACCCAGTCTGCCATTATTTCTTACTGCGGCCAGTCTGCCAGAACCGATATGTCACTAGTTGTGTATCATAAAAGAGTGATCGTTTCTCCTCCCAGGGGTTATTCTAGATATCTTAATCGAAACCCTAGTAACGAGGCATTGGCTACCTTAAGAGAGTCATAGTTACTCGTCCCAATTGCTCACCCAGTCTGCCATCTTTTCTTACTGCGGCCAGTCTGCCAGAAGCGATATGTCACTAGTTGTGTATCATAAAAGAGTGATCGTTTCTCCTCCCAGGGGTTATTCGAGATATCATAATCGAAACCCTAGTAACGATGCATTGGCTACCTTAAGAGAGTCATAGTTACTCGTCCCAAAAGCTCACCCAGTCCAACATTTTTTCTTACTGCAGGCAGTCTGCCAGAAGCGATATGTCACTAGTTGTGTATCATAAAAGAGTCATCGTTACTCCTCCGAGGGGTTATTCGAGATATCATAATCGAAACCCTAGTAACGAGGCATTGGCTACCTTAAGAGAGTCATAGTTACTCGTCGCAATTGCTCACCCAGTCCAACATTTTTTCTTACTGCGACCAGTCTGCCAGAAGCGATATGTCACTAGTTGTGTATCATAAAAGAGTCATCATTAATCCTCCCAGGTGTTATTCGAGATATCTTAATCGAAACCAAAAACGAGGCATTGGCTACCTTAAGAGAGTCATAGTTACTCGTCCCAATTGCTCACCCAGTCTGCCATTTTTTCTTACTGCGGCCAGTCTGCCAGAAGCGATATGTCACTAGTTGTGTATCATAAAAGAGTGATCGTTTCTCCTCCCAGGGGTTATTCGAGATATCTTAATCGAAAGCGTAGTAACGAGGCATTGGCTACCATAAGAGAGTCATAGTTACTCGTCCCAATTGCTCACCCAGTCAGCCATTATTTCTTACTGAGGCCAGTGTGCCAGAGCCGATATGTCACTAGTTGTGTATCATAAAAGAGAGATCGTTTCTCCTCCCAGGGGTTATTCAGTTTATCTTAATCGAAACCCTAGTAACGAGACATTGGCTACCTTAAGAGAGTCATAGTTACTTGTCCCAATTGCTCACCCAGTCCAACATTTTTTCTTACGGCGACCAGTCTGACAGAAGTGATATGTCACTAGTTGTGTATCATAAAAGAGTGGTCGTTACTCCTCCCAGGGGTTATTCGAGATATCTTAATCGAAACCCTAGTAACGAGGCACTGGCTACCTTAAGAGAGTCATAGTTACTCGTCACAATAGCTCACCCAGTCCAACATTTTTTCTTACTGTAGCCAGTCTGCCAGAAGCGATATGTCACTAGTTGTGTATCATAAAAGAGTCGTCGTTACTCCTCCGAGGGGTTATTCGAGATATCTTAATCGAAACCCTAGTAACGAGGCGTTGGCTACCTTAAGAGAGTCATAGTTACTCGTCCCAATTGCTCACCCAGTCCAACATTTTTTCTTACTGCAACCAGTCTGCCAGAAGCGACATGTCACTAGTTGTGTATCATAAAAGAGTCATCATTAATCCTCCCCAGGGTTATTCGAGATATCATAATCGAAACCAAAAACGAGGCATTGGCTACCTTAAGAGAGTCATAGTTACTCGTCCCAATTGCTCACACAGTCTGCCAATTTTTCTTACTGCTTCCAGTCTGCCAGAAGCGATATGTCACTAGTTGTGTATCGTAAAAGAGTCATCGTTTCTCCTCCCAGGGGTTATTCGAGATATCTTAATCGAAACCCTAGTAACGAGGCATTGGCTACATTAAGAGAGTCATAGTTACTTGTCCCATTTGCTCACCCAGTCCAACATTTTTTCTTACTGTGGCCAACCTGCCAGAAGCGATATGTCACTAGTTGTGTATCATAAAAGAGTGATCGTTTCTCCTCCCATTGGTTATTCGAGATATCTTAATCGAAACCCTAGTAACGAGGCGTTGGCTACCTTAAGAGAGTCATAGGTACTCGACCCAATTGCTCACCCAGTCTGCCATTTTTTCTTACTGCGGCCAGTCTGCCAGAAGCATTATGTAACTAGTTGTGTATCATAAAAGGGTGATCGTTTCTCCTCCCAGGGGTTATTCGAGATATTTTAATCGAAAGCGTAGTAACGAGGCATTGGCTACCTTAAGAGAGTCATAGTTACTCGTCCCAATTGCTCACCCAGTCTGCCATTATTTTTACTGTGGCCAGTCTGCCAGAACCGATATGTCACTAGTTGTGTATCATAAAAGAGTGATCGTTTCTCCTCCCAGGGGTTATTCTAGATATCTTAATCGAAACCCTAGTAACGAGACATTGGCTACCTTAAGAGAGTCATAGTTACTCGTCACAATAGCTCACCCAGTCCAACATTTTTTCTTACTGCAGCCAGTCTGCCAGAAGCGATATGTCACTAGTTGTGTATCATAAAAGAGTCGTCGTTACTCCTCCGAGGGGTTATTCGAGATATCTTACTTGAAACCCTAGTAACGAGGCATTGGCTACCTTAAGAGAGTCATAGTTACTCGTCCCAATTGCTCACCCAGTCCAACATTTTTTCTTACTGCGACCAGTCTGCCAGAAGCGATATGTCACTAGTTGTGTATCATAAAAGAGTCATCATTAATCCTCCCCAGGGTTATTCGAGATACCTTAATCGAAACCAAAAACGAGGCATTGGCTACCTTAAGAGAGTCATAGTTACTCGTCCCAATTGCTCACCCAGTCTGCCAATTTTTCTTACTGGTTCCAGTCTGCCAGATGCGATATGTCACTAGTTGTGTATCGTAAAAGAGTGATCGTTTCTCCTCCCAGGGGTTATTCGAGATATCTTAATCGAAACCCTAGTAACGGGGCATTGGCTACCTTAAGAGAGTCATAGTTACTCGACCCAATTGCTCACCCAGTCTGCCATTTTTTCTTACTGCGGCCAGTCTGCCAGAAGCGATATGTCACTAGTTGTGTATCATAAAAGAGTGATCGTTTCTCCTCCCAGGGGTTATTCGAGATATCTTAATCGAAAGCGTAGTAACGAGGCATTGCCTACCTTAAGAGAGTCATAGTTACTCGTCCCAATTGCTCACCCAGTCTGCCATTATTTCTTACTGCGGCCAGTCTGCCAGAACCGATATGTCACTAGTTGTGTATCATAAAAGAGTGATCGTTTCTCCTCCCAGGGGTTATTCTAGATATCTTAATCGAAACCCTAGTAACGAGACATTGGCTACCTTAAGAGAGTCATAGTTACTCGTCCCAATTGCTCACCCAGTCTGCCATCTTTTCTTACTGCGGCCAGTCTGCCAGAAGCGATATGTCACTAGTTGTGTATCATAAAAGAGTGATCGTTTCTCCTCCCAGGGGTTATTCGAGATATCATAATCGAAACCCTAGTAACGATGCATTGGCTACCTTAAGAGAGTCATAGTTACTCGTCCCAAAAGCTCACCCAGTCCAACATTTTTTCTTACTGCAGGCAGTCTGCCAGAAGCGATATGTCACTAGTTGTGTATCATAAAAGAGTCATCGTTACTCCTCCGAGGGGTTATTCGAGATATCATAATCGAAACCCTAGTAACGAGGCATTGGCTACCTTAAGAGAGTCATAGTTACTCGTCGCAATTGCTCACCCAGTCCAACATTTTTTCTTACTGCGACCAGTCTGCCAGAAGCGATATGTCACTAGTTGTGTATCATAAAAGAGTCATCATTAATCCTCCCAGGTGTTATTCGAGATATCTTAATCGAAACCAAAAACGAGGCATTGGCTACCTTAAGAGAGTCATAGTTACTCGTCCCAATTGCTCACCCAGTCTGCCATTTTTTCTTACTGCGGCCAGTCTGCCAGAAGCGATATGTCACTAGTTGTGTATCATAAAAGAGTGATCGTTTCTCCTCCCAGGGGTTATTCGAGATATCTTAATCGAAACCATAGTAACGGGGCATTGGCTACCTTAGGAGAGTCATAGTTACTCCTCCCAATTGCTCACCCAGCCCAACATTTCTTCTTACTGCGTCCAGTCTGCCAGAAGCGATATGTCACTAGTTGTGTATCATAAAAGAGTCATCATTAATCCTCCCAGGGGTTATTCGAGATATCTCAATCGAAACCAAAAACGAGGCATTGGCTACCTTAAGAGAGTAATAGTTACTCGTCCCAATTGCTCACCCAGCCCAACATTTCTTCTTACTGCGGCCAGTCTGCCAGAAGCGATATGTCACTAGTTGTGTATCATAAAAGAGTCATCGTTACTCCTCCCAGGGGTTATTCGAGATATCTTAATCGAAACCCTAGTAACGAGACATTGGCTACCTTAAGAGAGTCATAGTTACTCGTCCCAATTGCTCACCCAGTCCAACTTTTTTTCTGACCATGGCCAGTGTTCCAGAAGCGATATGTCACTAGTTGTGTATCATAAAAGAGTGATCGTTTCTCCTCCCAGGGGTTATTCGAGATATCTTAATCGAAACCCTAGTAACGAGGCATTGGCTTCCTTAAGAGAATCATAGTTACTCGACCCAATTCCTCACACAGTCTGCCATTTTTTCTTACTGCGGCCAGTCTGCCAGAAGCGATATGTCACTAGTTGTGTATCATAAAAGAGTGATCGTTTCTCCTCCCAGGGGTTATTCGAGATATCTTAATCGAAAGCGTAGTAACGAGGCAATGGCTACCTTAAGAGAGTCATAGTCACTCGACCCAATTCCTCACCCAGTCTGCCATTTTTTCTTACTGCGGCCAGTCTGCCAGAAGCGATATGTCACTAGTTGTGTATCATAAAAGAGTCATCGTTTCTCCTCCCAGGGGTTATTCGAGATATCTTAATCGAAACCCTAGTAACGGGGCGTTGGCTACCTTAGGAGAGTCATAGTTACTCGTCCCAATTGCTCACCCAGCCCAACATTTCTTCTTACTGCGTCCAGTCTGCCAGAAGCGATATGTCACTAGTTGTGTATCATAAAAGAGTCATCGTTACTCCTCCGAGGGGTTATTCGGAGATATCTTAATCGAAACCCTAGTAACGAGGCATTGGCTATCTTAAGAGAGTCATAGTTACTCGTCCCAATTGCTCACCCAGTCTGCCATCTTTTCTTACTGCGGCCAGTCTGCCAGAAGCGATATGTCACTAGTTGTGTATCATAAAAGAATGATCGTTTCTCCTCCCAGGGGTTATATGAGATATCTTAATCGAAAGCGTAGTAACGAGGCATTGGCTACCTTAAGCGAGTCATAGTTACTCGTCCCAATTGCTCACCCAGTCTGCCATTATTTCTTACTGAGGCCAGTCTGCCAGAACCGATATGTCACTAGTTGTGTATCATAAAAGAGTGACCGTTTCTCCTCCCAGGGGTTATTCGGTTTATCTTAATCGAAACCCTAGTAACGAGACATTGGCTACCTTAAGAGAGTCATAGTTACTCGTCCCAATTGCTCACCCAGTCCAACATTTTTTCTTACTGCGACCAGTCTGCCAGAAGTGATATGTCACTAGTTGTGTATCATAAAAGAGTGATCGTTTCTCTACCCAGGGGTTATTCGAGATATCATAATCGAAACCCTAGTAACGATGCATTGGCTACCTTAAGAGAGTCATAGTTACTCCTCCCAAAAGCTCACCCAGTCCAACATTTTTTCTTACTGCAGGCAGTCTGCCAGAAGCGATATGTCACTAGTTGTGTATCATAAAAGAGTCATCGTTACTCCTCCGAGGGGTTATTCGAGATATCTTAATCGAAACCCTAGTAACGAGGCATTGGCTACCTTAAGAGAGTCATAGTTACTCGTCCCAATTGCTCACCCAGTCCAACATTTTTTCTTACTGCGACCAGTCTGCCAGAAGCGATATGTCACTAGTTGTGTATCATAAAAGAGTCATCATTAATCCTCCCAGGGGTTATTCGAGATATCTTAATCGAAACCAAAAACGAGGCATTGGCTACCTTAAGAGAGTCATAGTTACTCGTCCCAATTGCTCACCCAGTCTGCCATTTTTTCTTACTGCGGCCAGTCTGCCAGAAGCGATATGTCACTAGTTGTGTATCATAAAAGAGTGATCGTTTCTCCTCCCAGGGGTTATTCGAGATATCTTAATCGAAACCGTAGTAACGGGGCATTGGCTACCTTAGGAGAGTCATACTTACTCGTCCCAATTGCTCACCCAGCCCAACATTTCTTCTTACTGCGACCAGTCTGCCAAAAGCGATATGTCACTAGTTGTGTATCATAAAAGAGTCATCATTAATCCTCCCAGGGGTTATTCGAGATATCTCAATCGAAACCAAAAACGAGGCATTGGCTACCTTAAGAGAGTCATAGTTACTCGTCCCAATTGCTCAGCCAGCCCAACATTTCTTCTTACTGCGGCCAGTCTGCCAGAAGCGATATGTCACTAGTTGTGTATCATAAAAGAGTCATCGTTACTCCTCCCAGGGGTTATTCGAGATATCATAATCGAAACCCTAGTAACGAGACATTGGCTACCTTAAGAGAGTCATAGTTACTCGTCCCAAATGCTCACCCAGTCCAACTTTTTTTCTGACCATGGCCAGTGTCCCAGAAGCGATATGTCACTAGTTGTGTATCATAAAAGAGTGATCGTTTCTCCTCCCAGGGGTTATTCGAGATATCTTAATCGAAACCCTAGTAACGAGGCATTGGCTACCTTAAGAGAATCATAGTTACTCGACCCAATTCCTCACACAGTCTGCCATTTTTTCTTACTGCGGCCAGTCTGCCAGAAGCGATATGTCACTAGTTGTGTATCATAAAAGAGTGATCGTTTCTCCTCCCAGGGGTTATTCGAGATATCTTAATCGAAAGCGTAGTAACGAGGCAATGGCTACCTTAAGAGAGTCATAGTCACTCGACCCAATTCCTCACCCAGTCTGCCATTTTTTCTTACTGCGGCCAGTCTGCCAGAAGCGATATGTCACTAGTTGTGTATCATAAAAGAGTCATCGTTTCTCCTCCCAGGGGTTATTCGAGATATCTTAATCGAAACCCTAGTAACGAGACATTGGCTACCTTAAGGAGTCGTATTTACTCGTCCCAATTGCTCACCCAGTCTGCCATTTTTTCTTACTACGTCCAGTCTGCCGGAAGCGATATGTCACTAGTTGTGTATCATAAAAGAGTGATCGTTTCTCCTCCCAGGGGTTATTCGAGATATCTTAATCGAAAGCGTAGTAACGAGGCATTAGCTACCATAAGAGAGTCATAGTTACTCGTCCCAATTGCTCACCCAGTCTGCCATTATTTCTTACTGAGGCCAGTGTGCCAGAACCGATATGTCACTAGTTGTGTATCATAAAAGAGTGATCGTTTCTCCTCCCAGGGGTTATTCGGTTTATCTTAATCGAAACCCTAGTAACGAGGCATTGGCTACCTTAAGAGAGTCATAGTTACTCGTCACAATAGCTCACCCAGTCCAACATATTTTCTTACTGCAGCCAGTCTGCCAGAAGCGATATGTCACTAGTTGTGTATAATAAAAGAGTCGTCGTTATTCCCCCGAGGGGTTATTCGAGATATCTTAATCGAAACCCTAGTAACGAGGCATTGACTACCTTAAGAGAGTCATAGTTACTCGTCCCAATTGCTCACCCAGTCCAACATTTTTTCTTACTGCGACCAGTCTGCCAGAAGCGATATGTCACTAGTTGTGTATCATAAAAGAGTCATCATTAATCGTCCCCAGGGTTATTCGAGATATCTTAATCGAAACCAAAAACGAGGCATTGGCTACCTTAAGAGAGTCATAGTTACTCGTCCCAATTGCTCACCCAGTCTGCCAAATTTTTCTTACTGGTTCCAGTCTGCCAGAAGCGATATGTCACTAGTTGTGTATCGTAAAAGAGTCATCGTTTCTCCTCCCAGGGGTTATTCGAGATATCTTAATCGAAACCCTAGTAACGAGGCATTGGCTACCTTAAGAGAGTCATAGTTACTTGTCCCAATTGCTCACCCAGTCCAACATTTTTTCTTACTGTGGCCAACCTGCCAGAAGCGATATGTCACTAGTTGTGTATCATAAAAGAGTGATCGTTTCTCCTCCCAGGGGTTATTCGAGATATCTTAATCGAAACCCTAGTAACGAGACATTGGCTACCTTAAGAAGTCGTATTTACTCGTCCCAATTGCTCACCCAGTCTGCCATTTTTTCTTACTACGTCCAGTCTGCCGGAAGCGATATGTCACTAGTTGTGTATCATAAAAGAGTGATCGTTTCTCCTCCCAGGGGTTATTCGAGATATCTTAATCGAAAGCGTAGTAACGAGGCATTGGCTACCTTAAGAGAGTCATAGTTACTCGTCCCAATTGCTCACCCAGTCTGCCATTATTTCTTACTGTGGCCAGTCTGCCAGAACCGATATGTCACTAGTTGTGTATCATAAAAGAGTGATCGTTTCTCCTCCCAGGGGTTATTCTAGATATCTTAATCGAAACCCTAGTAACGAGACATTGGCTACCTTAAGAGAGTCATAGTTACTCGTCCCAATTGCTCACCCAGTCTGCCATCTTTTCTTACTGCGGCCAATCTGCCAGAAGCGATATGTCACTAGTTGTGTATCATAAAAGAGTGATCGTTTCTCCTCCAAGGGGTTATTCGAGATATCTTAATCGAAAGCGTAGTAAGGAGGCATTGGCTACCTTAAGAGAGTCATAGTTACTCGTCCCAATTGCTCACCCAGGCTGCCATTATTTCTTACTGAGGCCAGTCTGCCAGAACCGATATGTCACTAGTTGTGTATCATAAAAGAGTGATCGTTTCTCCTCCCAGGGGTTATTCGGTTTATCTTAATCGAAACCCTAGTAACGAGACATTGGCTACCTTAAGAGAGTCATAGATACTCGTCCCAATTGCTCACCCAGTCCAACATTTTTTCTTACTGCGACCAGTCTGCCAGAAGTGATATGTCCCTAGTTGTGTATCATAAAAGAGTAGTCGTTACTCCTCCCAGGGGTTATTCGAGATATCATAATCGAAACCCTAGTTACGATGCATTGGCTACCTTAAGAGAGTCATAGTTACTCATCCCAATAGCTTACCCAGTCCAACATTTTTTCTTACTGCAGGCAGTCTGCCAGAAGCGATATGTCAGTAGTTGTGTATCATAAAAGAGTCATCGTTACTCCTCCGAGGGGTTATTCGAGATATCTTAATCGAAACCCTAGTAACGAGGCATTGGCTACCTTAAGAGAGTCATAGTTACTCGTCGCAATTGCTCACCCAGTCAAACATTTTTTCTTACTGCGACCAGTCTGCCAGAAGCGATATGTCACTAGTTGTGTATCATAAAAGAGTCATCATTAATCCTCCCAGGGGTTAATCGAGATATCTTAATCGAAACCAAAAACGAGGCATTGGCAACCTTAAGAGAGTCATAGTTACTCGTCCCAATTGCTCACCCAGTCTGCCATTTTTTCTTACTGGTTCCAGTCTGCCAGAAGCGATATGTCACTAGTTGTGAATTTAAAAGAGTCATCGTTTCTCCTCCCAGGGGTTATTCGAGATATCTTAATGGAAACCCTAGTAACGAGACATTGGCTACCTTAAGAGAGTCATAGTTACTCGTCCAATTGCTCACCCAGTCCAACTTTTTTTCTTACCGTGGCCAGTCTTCCAGAAGCGATATGTCACTAGTTGTGTATCATAAAAGAGTGGTCGTTACTCCTCCCAGGGGTTATTCGAGATATCTTAATCTAAACCCTAGTAACGAGGCATTGACTACCTTAAGAGAGTCATAGTTACTCGTCCCAATTGCTCACCCAGTCTGCCATTTTTTCTTACTGTGGCCAGTCTGCCAGAAGCGATATGTCACTAGTTGTGTATCATAAAAGAGTGATCGTTTCTCCTCCCAGGGGTTATTCGAGATATCTTAATCGAAACCCTAGTAACGAGGCATTGGCTACCTTAAGAGAGTCATAGTTACTCGACCCAATTGCTCACCCAGTCTGCCATTTTTTCTTACTGCGGCTAGTCTGCCAGAAGCGATATGTCACTAGTTGTGTATCATAAAAGGGTGATCGTTTCTCCTCCCAGGGGTTATTCGAGATATCTTAATCGAAAGCGTAGTAACGAGGCATTGCCTACCTTAAGAGAGTCATAGTTACTCGTCCCAATTGCTCACCCACTCTGCCATTATTTCTTACTGTGGTCAGTCTGCCAGAACCGATATGTCACTAGTTGTGTATCATAAAAGAGTGATCGTTTCTCCTCCCAGGGGTTATTCTAGATATCTTAATCGAAACCCTAGTAACAAGACATTGGCTACCTTAAGAGAGTCATAGTTACTCGTCCCAATTGCTAACCCAGTCTGCCATCTTTCCTTACTGCGGCCAGACTGCCAGAAGCGATATGTCACTAGTTGTGTATCATAAAAGAGTGATCGTTTCTCCTCCCAGGGGTTATTCGAGATATCTTAATCCAAAGCGTAGTAACGAGGCCTTGGCTACCTTAAAGAGTCATAGTTACTCGTCCCAATTGCTCACCCAGTCTGCCATTATTTCTTACGGAAGCCAGTCTGCCAGAACCGATATGTCACTAGTTGTGTATCATAAAAGAGTGATCGTTTCTCCTCCCAGGGGTTATTCGGTTTATCTTAATCGAAACCCTAGCAACGAGACATTGGCTACCTTAAGAGAGTCATAGTTACTCGTCCCAATTGCTCACCCAGTCTGCCAATTTTTCTTACTGGTTCCAGTCTGCCAGAAGCGATATGTCACTAGTTGTGTATCGTCAAAGAGTCATCGTTTCTCCTCCCATTGATTAATCGAGATATCTTAATCGAAACCCGAGTAACGAGGCATTGGCTACCTTAAGAGAGTCATAGTTACTTGTCCCAATTGCTCACCCAGTCCAACATTTTTTCTTACTGCGGCCAACCTGCCAGAAGCGATATGTCACTAGTTGTGTATCATAAAAGAGTGATCGTTTCTCCTCCCAGGGGTTATTCGAGATATCTTAATCGAAACCCTAGTAACGAGGCATTGGCTACCTTAAGAGAGTCATAGTTACTCGACCCAATTGCTCACCCAGTCTGCCATTTTTTCTTACTGCGGCCAGTCTGCCAGAAGCGATATGTCACTAGTTGTGTATCATAAAAGAGTGATCGTTTCTCCTCCCAGGGGTTTTCGAGATATCTTAATCGAAAGCGTAGTAACGAGGCATTGGCTACCTTAAGAGAGTCATAGATACTCGTCCCAACTGCTCACCCAGTCCAACATTTTTTCTTACTGCGACCAGTCTGCCAGAAGTGATATGTCCCTAGTTGTGTATCATAAAAGAGTAGTCGTTACTTCTCCCAGGGGTTATTCGAGATATCATAATCGAAACCCTAGTTACGATGCATTGGCTACCTTAAGAGAGTCATAGTTACTCGTCCCAATTGCTCATCCAGTCCAACATTTTTTCTTACTGCAGGCAGTCTGCCAGAAGCGATATGTCAGTAGTTGTGTATCATAAAAGGGTCATCGTTACACCTCCGAGGGGTTATTCGAGATATCTTAATCGAAACCCTAGTAACGAGGCATTGGCTACCTTAAGAGAGTCATAGTTACTCGTCGCAATTGCTCACCCAGTCAAACATTTTTTCTTACTGCGACCAGTCTGCCAGAAGCGATATGTCACTAGATGTGTATCATAAAAGAGTCATCATTAATCCTCCCAGGGGTTATTCGAGATATCTTAATCGAAACCAAAAACGAGGCATGGGCTACCTTAAGAGAGTCATAGTTACTCGTCCCAATTGCTCACCCAGTCTGCCATTTTTTCTTACTGCGGCCAGTCTGCCAGAAGCGATATGTCACTAGTTGTGTATCATAAAAGAGTGACCGTTTCTTCTCCCAGGGGTTATTCGAGATATCTTAATCGAAAGCGTAGTAACGAGGCATTGCCTACCTTAAGAGAGTCATAGTTACTCGTCCCAATTGCTCACCCAGTCTGCCATTATTTCTTACTGTGGTCAGTCTGCCAGAACCGATATGTCACTAGTTGTGTATCATAAAAGAGTGATCGTTTCTCCTCCCAGGGGTTATTCTAGATATCTTAATCGAAACCCTAGTAACAAGACATTGGCTACCTTAAGAGAGTCATAGTTACTCGTCCCAATTGCTAACCCAGTCTGCCATCTTTCCTTACTGCGGCCAGTCTGCCAGAAGCGATATGTCACTAGTTGTGTATCATAAAAGAGTGATCGTTTCTCCTCCCAGGGGTTATTCGAGATATCTTAATCCAAAGCGTAGTAACGAGGCCTTGGCTACCTTAAAGAGTCATAGTTACTCGTCCCAATTGCTCACCCAGTCTGCCATTATTTCTTACGGAAGCCAGTCTGCCAGAACCGATATGTCACTAGTTGTGTATCATAAAAGAGTGATCGTTTCTCCACCCAGGGGTTATTCGGTTTATCTTAATCGAAACCCTAGTAACGAGACATTGGCTACCTTAAGAGAGTCATAGTTACTCGTCCCAATTGCTCACCCAGTCTGCCAATTTTTCTTACTGGTTCCATTCTGCCAGAAGCGATATGTCACTAGTTGTGTATCGTCAAAGAGTCATCGTTTCTCCTCCCAGGGATTATTCGAGATATCTTAATCGAAACCCTAGTAACGAGGCATTGGCTATTTTAAGAGAGTCATAGTTACTTGTCCCAATTGCTCACCCAGTCCAACATTTTTTCTTACTGTGGCCAACCTGCCAGAAGCGATATGTCACTAGTTGTGTATCATAAAAGAGTGATCGTTTCTCCTCCCAGGGGTTATTCGAGATATCTTAATCGAAACCCTAGTAACGAGGCATTGGCTACCTTAAGAGAGTCATAGTTACTCGACCCAATTGCTCACCCAGTCTGCCATTTTTTCTTACTGCGGCCAGTCTGCCAGAAGCGATATGTCACTAGTTGTGTATCATAAAAGAGTGATCGTTTCTCCTCCCAGGGGTTATTCGAGATATCTTAATCGAAAGCGTAGTAACGAGGCATTGGCTACCTTAAGAGAGTCATAGTTACTCGTCCCAATTGCTCACCCAGTCTGCCATTATTTCTTACTGTGGCCAGTCTGCCAGAACCGATATGTCACTAGTTGTGTATCATAAAAGAGTGATCGTTTCTCCTCCCAGGGTTTATTCTAGATATCTTAATCGAAACCCTAGTAACGAGACATTGGCTACCTTAAGAGAGTCATAGTTACTCGTCCCAATTGCCCACCCAGTCTGCCATCTTTTCTTACTGCGGCCAGTCTGCCAGAAGCGATATGTCACTAGTTGTGTATCATAAAAGAGTGATCGTTTCTCCTCCCAGGGGTTATTCGAGATATCTTAATCGAAAGCGTAGTAACGAGGCATTGGCTACCTTAAGAGAGTCATAGTTACTCGTCCCAATTGCTCACCCAGTCTGCCATTATTTCTTACTGAGGCCAGTCTGCCAGAACCGATATGTCACTAGTTGTGAATCATAAAAGAGTGATCGTTTCTCCTCCCAGGGGTTATTCGGTTTATCTTAATCGAAAACCTAGTAACGAGACATTGGCTACCTTAAGAGAGTCATAGATACTCGTCCCAAATGCTCACCCAGTCCAACATTTTTTCTTACTGCGACCAGTCTGCCAGAAGTGATATGTCCCTAGTTGTGTATCATAAAAGAGTAGTCGTTACTCCTCCCAGGGGTTATTCGAGATATCATAATCGAAACCCTAGTTACGATGCATTGGCTACCTTAAGAGAGTCATAGTTACTCGTCCCAATAGCTCACCCAGTCCAACATTTTTTCTTACTGCAGGCAGTCTGCCAGAAGTGATATGTCAGTAGTTGTGTATCATAAAAGAGTCATCGTTACACCTCCGAGGGGTTATTTGAGATATCTTAATCGAAACCCTAGTAACGAGGCATTGGCTACCTTAAGAGAGTCATAGTTACTCGTCGCAATTGCTCACCCAGTCAAACATTTTTTCTTACTGCGACCAGTCTGCCAGAAGCGATATGTCACTAGTTGTGTATCATAAAAGAGTCATCATTAATCCTCCCAGGGGTTATTCTAGATATCTTAATCGAAACCAAAGACGAGGCATTGGCTACCTTAAGAGAGTCATAGTTACTCGTCCCAATTGCTCACCCAGTCTGCCATTTTTTCTTACTGGTTCCAGTCTGCCAGAAGCGATATGTCACTAGTTGTGTATCATAAAAGAGTGATCGTTTCTCCTCCCAGGGGTTATTCTAGATATCTTAATCGAAACCCTAGTAACGAGACATTGGCTACCTTAAGAGAGTCATAGTTACTCGTCCCAATTGCCCACCCATTCTGCCATTTTTTCTTACTGGTTCCAGTCTGCCAGAAGCGATATGTCACTAGTTGTGTATCATAAAAGAGTCATCGTTTCTCCTCCCAGGGGTTATTCGAGATATCTTAATCGAAACCCTAGTAACGGGGCATTGGCTACCTTAGGAGAGTCATAGTTACTCGTCCCAATTGCTCACCCAGCCCAACATTTCTTCTTACTGCGACCAGTCTGCCAGAAGCGATATGTCACTAGTTGTGTATCATAAAAGAGTCATCATTAATCCTCCCAGGGGTTATTCGAGATATCTCAATCGAAACCAAAAACGAGGCATTGGCTACCTTAAGAGAGTCATAGTTACTCGTCCCAATTGCTCACCCAGCCCAAGATTTCTTCTTACTGCGGCCAGTCTGCCAGAAGCGATATGTTACTAGTTGTGTATCATAAAAGAGTCATCGTTACTCCTCCCAGGGGTTATTCGAGATATCTTAATCGAAACCCTAGTAACGAGACATTGGCTACCTTAAGAGAGTCATAGTTACTCGTCCCAATTGCTCACCCAGTCTGCCATTATTTCTTACTGTGGCCAATCTGCCAGAACCGATATGTCACTAGTTGTGTGTCATAAAAGAGTGATCGTTTCTCCTCCCAGGGGTTATTCTAGATATCTTAAACGAAACCCTAATAACGAGACATTGGCTACCTTAAGAGAGTCATAGTTACTCGTCCCAATTGCTCACACAGTCCAACTTTTTTTCTTACTGCGACCAGTTTGCCAGAAGCGATATGTCACTAGTTGTGTATCATAAAAGAGTGATCTTTTCTCCTCCCAGGGGTTACTCGAAATATCTTAATCGAAAGCGTTGTAACGAGGCATTGGCTACCTTAAGAGAGTCATAGTTACTCGTCCCAATTGCTCACCCAGTCTGCCATTATTTCTTACCGTGGCCAGTCTGCCAGAACCGATATGCCACTAGTTGTGTATCATAAAAGAGTGATCGTTTCTCCTCCCTGGGGTTATTCGGTTTATCTTAATCGAAACCCTAGTAACGAGACATTGGCTACCTTAAGAGAGTCATAGTTACTCGTCCCAATTGCTCACCCAGTCCAACATTTTTTCTTACTGCGACCAGTCTGCCAGAAGTGATATGTCACTAGTTGTGTATCATAAAAGAGTAGTCGTTACTCCTCCAAGGGGTTATTCGAGATATCTTAATCGAAACCCTAGTAACGATGCATTGGCTACCTTAAGAGAGTCATAGTTACTCGTCCCAATAGCTCACCCAGTCCAACATTTTTTCTTACTGCAGGCAGTCTGCCAGAAGCGATATGTCACTAGTTGTGTATCATAAAAGAGTCATCGTTACTCCTCCGAGGGGTTATTCGAGATATCTTAATCGAAACCCTAGTAACGAGGCATTGGCTACCTTAAGAGAGTCATAGTTACTCGTCTCAATTGCTCACCCAGTCAAACATTTTTTCTTACTGCGACCAGTCTGCCAGAAGCGATATGTCACTAGTTGTGTATCATAAAAGAGTTATCATTAATCCTCCCAGGGGTTAATCGAGATATCTTAATCGAAACCAAAAACGAGGCATTGGCAACCTTAAGAGAGTCATAGTTACTCGTCCCAATTGCTCACCCAGTCTGCCATTTTTTCTTACTGGTTCCAGTCTGCCAGAAGCGATATGTCACTAGTTGTGAATTTAAAAGAGTCATCGTTTCTCCTCCCAGGGGTTATTCGAGATATCTTAATGGAAACCCTAGTAACGAGACATTGGCTACCTTAAGAGAGTCATAGTTACTCGTCCAATTGCTCACCCAGTCCAACTTTTTTTCTTACCGTGGCCAGTCTTCCAGAAGCGATATGTCACTAGTTGTGTATCATAAAAGAGTGGTCGTTACTCCTCCCAGGGGTTATTCGAGATATCTTAATCTAAACCCTAGTAACGAGGCATTGACTACCTTAAGAGAGTCATAGTTACTCGTCCCAATTGCTCACCCAGTCTGCCATTATTTCTTACTGTGGTCAGTCTGCCAGAACCGATATGTCACTAGTTGTGTATCATAAAAGAGTGATCGTTTCTCCTCCCAGGGGTTATTCTAGATATCTTAATCGAAACCCTAGTAACGAGACATTGGCTACCTTAAGAGAGTCATAGTTACTCGTCCCAATTGCCCACCCAGTCTGCCATCTTTTCTTACTGCGGCCAGTCTGCCAGAAGCGATATGTCACTAGTTGTGTATCATAAAAGAGTGATCGTTTCTCCTCCCAGGGGTTATTCGAGATATCTTAATCGAAAGCGTAGTAACGAGGCATTGGCTACCTTAAGAGAGTCATAGTTACTCGTCCCAATTGCTCACCCAGTCTGCCATTATTTCTTACTGAGGCCAGTCTGCCAGAACCGATATGTCACTAGTTGTGAATCATAAAAGAGTGATCGTTTCTCCTCCCAGGGGTTATTCGGTTTATCTTAATCGAAAACCTAGTAACGAGACATTGGCTACCTTAAGAGAGTCATAGATACTCGTCCCAAATGCTCACCCAGTCCAACATTTTTTCTTACTGCGACCAGTCTGCCAGAAGTGATATGTCCCTAGTTGTGTATCATAAAAGAGTAGTCGTTACTCCTCCCAGGGGTTATTCGAGATATCATAATCGAAACCCTAGTTACGATGCATTGGCTACCTTAAGAGAGTCATAGTTACTCGTCCCAATAGCTCACCCAGTCCAACATTTTTTCTTACTGCAGGCAGTCTGCCAGAAGCGATATGTCAGTAGTTGTGTATCATAAAAGAGTCATCGTTACACCTCCGAGGGGTTATTCGAGATATCTTAATCGAAACCCTAGTAACGAGGCATTGGCTACCTTAAGAGAGTCATAGTTACTCGTCGCAATTGCTCACCCAGTCAAACATTTGTTCTTACTGCGACCAGTCTGCCAGAAGCGATATGTCACTAGTTGTGTATCATAAAAGAGTCATCATTAATCCTCCCAGGGGTTATTCTAGATATCTTAATCGAAACCAAAGACGAGGCATTGGCTACCTTAAGAGAGTCACAGTTACTCGTCCCAATTGCTCACCCAGTCTGCCATTTTTTCTTACTGGTTCCAGTCTGCCAGAAGCGATATGTCACTAGTTGTGTATCATAAAAGAGTGATCGTTTCTCCTCCCAGGGGTTATTCGAGATATCTTAATCGAAAGCGTAGTAACGAGGCATTGGCTACCTTAAGAGAGTCATAGTTACTCGTCCCAATTGCTCACCCAGTCTGCCATTATTTCTTACTGAGGCCAGTCTGCCAGAACCGATATGTCACTAGTTGTGAATCATAAAAGAGTGATCGTTTCTCCTCCCAGGGGTTATTCGGTTTATCTTAATCGAAAACCTAGTAACGAGACATTGGCTACCTTAAGAGAGTCATAGATACTCGTCCCAAATGCTCACCCAGTCCAACATTTTTTCTTACTGCGACCAGTCTGCCAGAAGTGATATGTCCCTAGTTGTGTATCATAAAAGAGTAGTCGTTACTCCTCCCAGGGGTTATTCGAGATATCATAATCGAAACCCTAGTTACGATGCATTGGCTACCTTAAGAGAGTCATAGTTACTCGTCCCAATAGCTCACCCAGTCCAACATTTTTTCTTACTGCAGGCAGTCTGCCAGAAGCGATATGTCAGTAGTTGTGTATCATAAAAGAGTCATCGTTACACCTCCGAGGGGTTATTCGAGATATCTTAATCGAAACCCTAGTAACGAGGCATTGGCTACCTTAAGAGAGTCATAGTTACTCGTCGCAATTGCTCACCCAGTCAAACATTTGTTCTTACTGCGACCAGTCTGCCAGAAGCGATATGTCACTAGTTGTGTATCATAAAAGAGTCATCATTAATCCTCCCAGGGGTTATTCTAGATATCTTAATCGAAACCAAAGACGAGGCATTGGCTACCTTAAGAGAGTCACAGTTACTCGTCCCAATTGCTCACCCAGTCTGCCATTTTTTCTTACTGGTTCCAGTCTGCCAGAAGCGATATGTCACTAGTTGTGTATCATAAAAGAGTCATCATTAATCCTCCCAGGGGTTATTCGAGATATCTCAATCGAAACCAAAAACGAGGCATTGGCTACCTTAAGAGAGTCATAGTTACTCGTCCCAATTGCTCACCCAGCCCAAGATTTCTTCTTACTGCGGCCAGTCTGCCAGAAGCGATATGTTACTAGTTGTGTATCATAAAAGAGTCATCGTTACTCCTCCCAGGGGTTATTCGAGATATCTTAATCGAAACCCTAGTAACGAGACATTGGCTACCTTAAGAGAGTCATAGTTACTCGTCCCAATTGCTCACCCAGTCTGCCATTATTTCTTACTGTGGCCAATCTGCCAGAACCGATATGTCACTAGTTGTGTGTCATAAAAGAGTGATCGTTTCTCCTCCCAGGGGTTATTCTAGATATCTTAAACGAAACCCTAATAACGAGACATTGGCTACCTTAAGAGAGTCATAGTTACTCGTCCCAATTGCTCACACAGTCCAACTTTTTTTCTTACTGCGACCAGTTTGCCAGAAGCGATATGTCACTAGTTGTGTATCATAAAAGAGTGATCTTTTCTCCTCCCAGGGGTTACTCGAAATATCTTAATCGAAAGCGTTGTAACGAGGCATTGGCTACCTTAAGAGAGTCATAGTTACTCGTCCCAATTGCTCACCCAGTCTGCCATTATTTCTTACCGTGGCCAGTCTGCCAGAACCGATATGCCACTAGTTGTGTATCATAAAAGAGTGATCGTTTCTCCTCCCTGGGGTTATTCGGTTTATCTTAATCGAAACCCTAGTAACGAGACATTGGCTACCTTAAGAGAGTCATAGTTACTCGTCCCAATTGCTCACCCAGTCCAACATTTTTTCTTACTGCGACCAGTCTGCCAGAAGTGATATGTCACTAGTTGTGTATCATAAAAGAGTAGTCGTTACTCCTCCAAGGGGTTATTCGAGATATCTTAATCGAAACCCTAGTAACGATGCATTGGCTACCTTAAGAGAGTCATAGTTACTCGTCCCAATAGCTCACCCAGTCCAACATTTTTTCTTACTGCAGGCAGTCTGCCAGAAGCGATATGTCACTAGTTGTGTATCATAAAAGAGTCATCGTTACTCCTCCGAGGGGTTATTCGAGATATCTTAATCGAAACCCTAGTAACGAGGCATTGGCTACCTTAAGAGAGTCATAGTTACTCGTCTCAATTGCTCACCCAGTCAAACATTTTTTCTTACTGCGACCAGTCTGCCAGAAGCGATATGTCACTAGTTGTGTATCATAAAAGAGTTATCATTAATCCTCCCAGGGGTTAATCGAGATATCTTAATCGAAACCAAAAACGAGGCATTGGCAACCTTAAGAGAGTCATAGTTACTCGTCCCAATTGCTCACCCAGTCTGCCATTTTTTCTTACTGGTTCCAGTCTGCCAGAAGCGATATGTCACTAGTTGTGAATTTAAAAGAGTCATCGTTTCTCCTCCCAGGGGTTATTCGAGATATCTTAATGGAAACCCTAGTAACGAGACATTGGCTACCTTAAGAGAGTCATAGTTACTCGTCCAATTGCTCACCCAGTCCAACTTTTTTTCTTACCGTGGCCAGTCTTCCAGAAGCGATATGTCACTAGTTGTGTATCATAAAAGAGTGGTCGTTACTCCTCCCAGGGGTTATTCGAGATATCTTAATCTAAACCCTAGTAACGAGGCATTGACTACCTTAAGAGAGTCATAGTTACTCGTCCCAATTGCTCACCCAGTCTGCCATTATTTCTTACTGTGGTCAGTCTGCCAGAACCGATATGTCACTAGTTGTGTATCATAAAAGAGTGATCGTTTCTCCTCCCAGGGGTTATTCTAGATATCTTAATCGAAACCCTAGTAACGAGACATTGGCTACCTTAAGAGAGTCATAGTTACTCGTCCCAATTGCCCACCCAGTCTGCCATCTTTTCTTACTGCGGCCAGTCTGCCAGAAGCGATATGTCACTAGTTGTGTATCATAAAAGAGTGATCGTTTCTCCTCCCAGGGGTTATTCGAGATATCTTAATCGAAAGCGTAGTAACGAGGCATTGGCTACCTTAAGAGAGTCATAGTTACTCGTCCCAATTGCTCACCCAGTCTGCCATTATTTCTTACTGAGGCCAGTCTGCCAGAACCGATATGTACTAGTTGTGAATCATAAAAGAGTGATCGTTTCTCCTCCCAGGGGTTATTCGGTTTATCTTAATCGAAAACCTAGTAACGAGACATTGGCTACCTTAAGAGAGTCATAGATACTCGTCCCAAATGCTCACCCAGTCCAACATTTTTTCTTACTGCGACCAGTCTGCCAGAAGTGATATGTCCCTAGTTGTGTATCATAAAAGAGTAGTCGTTACTCCTCCCAGGGGTTATTCGAGATATCATAATCGAAACCCTAGTTACGATGCATTGGCTACCTTAAGAGAGTCATAGTTACTCGTCCCAATAGCTCACCCAGTCCAACATTTTTTCTTACTGCAGGCAGTCTGCCAGAAGCGATATGTCAGTAGTTGTGTATCATAAAAGAGTCATCGTTACACCTCCGAGGGGTTATTCGAGATATCTTAATCGAAACCCTAGTAACGAGGCATTGGCTACCTTAAGAGAGTCATAGTTACTCGTCGCAATTGCTCACCCAGTCAAACATTTGTTCTTACTGCGACCAGTCTGCCAGAAGCGATATGTCACTAGTTGTGTATCATAAAAGAGTCATCATTAATCCTCCCAGGGGTTATTCTAGATATCTTAATCGAAACCAAAGACGAGGCATTGGCTACCTTAAGAGAGTCACAGTTACTCGTCCCAATTGCTCACCCAGTCTGCCATTTTTTCTTACTGGTTCCAGTCTGCCAGAAGCGATATGTCACTAGTTGTGTATCATAAAAGAGTGATCGTTTCTCCTCCCAGGGGTTATTCTAGATATCTTAATCGAAACCCTAGTAACGAGACATTGGCTACCTTAAGAGAGTCATAGTTACTCGTCCCAATTGCCCACCCATTCTGCCATTTTTTCTTACTGGTTCCAGTCTGCCAGAAGCGATATGTCACTAGTTGTGTATCATAAAAGAGTCATCGTTTCTCCTCCCAGGGGTTATTCGAGATATCTTAATCGAAACCCTAGTAACGGGGCATTGGCTACCTTAGGAGAGTCATAGTTACTCGTCCCAATTGCTCACCCAGCCCAACATTTCTTCTTACTGCGACCAGTCTGCCAGAAGCGATATGTCACTAGTTGTGTATCATAAAAGAGTCATCATTAATCCTCCCAGGGGTTATTCGAGATATCTCAATCGAAACCAAAAACGAGGCATTGGCTACCTTAAGAGAGTCATAGTTACTCGTCCCAATTGCTCACCCAGCCCAAGATTTCTTCTTACTGCGGCCAGTCTGCCAGAAGCGACATGTCACTAGTTGTGTATCATAAAAGAGTCATCGTTACTCCTCCCAGGGGTTATTCGAGATATCTTAATCGAAACCCTAGTAACGAGACATTGGCTACCTTAAGAGAGTCATAGTTACTCGTCCCAATTGCTCACCCAGTCTGCCATTATTTCTTACTGTGGCCAATCTGCCAGAACCGATATGTCACTAGTTGTGTGTCATAAAAGAGTGATCGTTTCTCCTCCCAGGGGTCATTCTAGATATCTTAAACGAAACCCTAATAACGAGACATTGGCTACCTTAAGAGAGTCATAGTTACTCGTCCCAATTGCTCACACAGTCCAACTTTTTTTCTTACTGCAACCAGTTTGCCAGAAGCGATATGTCACTAGTTGTGTATCATAAAAGAGTGATCTTTTCTCCTCCCAGGGGTTACTCGAAATATCTTAATCGAAAGCGTTGTAACGAGGCATTGGCTACCTTAAGAGAGTCATAGTTACTCGTCCCAATTGCTCACCCAGTCTGCCATTATTTCTTACCGTGGCCTGTCTGCCAGAACCGATATGCCACTAGTTGTGTATCATAAAAGAGTGATCGTTTCTCCTCCCTGGGGTTATTCGGTTTATCTTAATCGAAACCCTAGTAACGAGACATTGGCTACCTTAAGAGAGTCATAGTTACTCGTCCCAATTGCTCACCCAGTCCAACATTTTTTCTTACTGCGACCAGTCTGCCAGAAGTGATATGTCACTAGTTGTGTATCATAAAAGAGTAGTCGTTACTCCTCCCAGGGGTTATTCGAGATATCTTAATCGAAACCCTAGTAACGATGCATTGGCTACCTTAAGAGAGTCATAGTTACTCGTCCCAATAGCTCACCCAGTCCAACATTTTTTCTTACTGCAGGCAGTCTGCCAGAAGCGATATGTCACTAGTTGTGTATCATAAAAGAGTCATCGTTACTCCTCCGAGGGGTTATTCGAGATATCTTAATCGAAACCCTAGTAACGAGGCATTGGCTACCTTAAGAGAGTCATAGTTACTCGTCTCAATTGCTCACCCAGTCAAACATTTTTTCTTACTGCGACCAGTCTGCCAGAAGCGATATGTCACTAGTTGTGTATCATAAAAGAGTTATCATTAATCCTCCCAGGGGTTAATCGAGATATCTTAATCGAAACCAAAAACGAGGCATTGGCAACCTTAAGAGAGTCATAGTTACTCGTCCCAATTGCTCACCCAGTCTGCCATTTTTTCTTACTGGTTCCAGTCTGCCAGAAGCGATATGTCACTAGTTGTGAATTTAAAAGAGTCATCGTTTCTCCTCCCAGGGGTTATTCGAGATATCTTAATGGAAACCCTAGTAACGAGACATTGGCTACCTTAAGAGAGTCATAGTTACTCGTCCAATTGCTCACCCAGTCCAACTTTTTTTCTTACCGTGGCCAGTCTTCCAGAAGCGATATGTCACTAGTTGTGTATCATAAAAGAGTGGTCGTTACTCCTCCCAGGGGTTATTCGAGATATCTTAATCTAAACCCTAGTAACGAGGCATTGACTACCTTAAGAGAGTCATAGTTACTCGTCCCAATTGCTCACCCAGTCTGCCATTTTTTCTTACTGTGGCCAGTCTGCCAGAAGCGATATGTCACTAGTTGTGTATCATAAAAGAGTGATCGTTTGTCCTCCCAGGGGGTTATTCGGTTTATCTTAATCGAAACCCTAGTAACGAGACATTGGCTACCTTAAGAGAGTCATAGTCACTCGTCCCAATTGCTCACCCAATCCAACATTTTTTCTTACTGCGACCAGTCTGCCAGAAGTGATATGTCACTAGTTGTGTATCATAAAATAGTGGTCGTTACTCCTCCCAGTGGTTATACGAGATATCTTAATCGAAAACCTAGTAACGAGGCATTGGCTACCTTAAGAGAGTCATAGTTACTCGTCCCAATAGCTCACCCAGTCCAACATCTTTTCTTACTGCAGCCAGTCTGCCAGAAGCGATATGTCACTAGTTGTGTATCATAAAAGAGTCGTCGTTACTCCTCTGAGGGGATATTCGAGATATCTTAATCGAAACCCTAGTAACGAGGCTTTGGCTACCTTAAGAGGGTCATAGTTACTCGTCCCAATTGCTCACCCAGTCCAACATTTTTTCTTACTGTGGCCAACCTGCCAGAAGCGATATGTCACTAGTTGTGTATCATAAAAGAGTCATCGTTTCTGCTCCCAGGGGTTATTCGAGATATCTTAATCGAAACCCTAGTAACGGGGCATTGGCTACCTTAGGAGAGTCATAGTTACTCGTCCCAATTGCTCACCCAGCCCAACATTTCTTCTTACTGCGACCAGTCTGCCAGAAGCGATATGTCACTAGTTGTGTATTATAAAAGAGTCATCATTAATCCTCCCAGGGGTTATTCGAGATATCTCAATCGAAACCAAAAACGAGGCATTGGCTACCTTAAGAGAGTCATAGTTACTCGTCAAAATTGCTCACCCAGCCCAACATTTCTTCTTACTGCGGCCAGTCTGCCAGAAGCGACATGTCACTAGTTGTGTATCATAAAAGAGGCATCGTTACTCCTCCCAGGGGTTATTCGAGATATCTTAATCGAAACCCTAGTAACGAGACATTGGCTACCTTAAGAGAGTCATAGTTACTCGTCCCAATTGCTCACCCAGTCCAACTTTTTTTCTTACCGTGGCCAGTCTTCCAGAAGCGATATGTCACTAGTTGTGTATCATAAAAGAGTGATCGTTTCTCCTCCCAGGGGTTATTCGAGATATCTTAATCGAAAGCGTAGTAACGAGGCATTGGCTACCTTAAGAGAGTCATAGATACTCGTCCCAATTGCTCACCCAGTCTGCCATTATTTCTTACTGTTGCCAATCTGCCAGAACCGATATGTCACTAGTTGTGTGTCATAAAAGAGTGATCGTTTCTCCTCCCAGAGGTTATTCTAGATATCTTAAACGAAACCCTAATAACGAGACATTGGCTACCTTAAGAGAGTCATAGTTACTCGTCCCAATTGCTCACCCAGTCCAACTTTTTTTCTTACTGCGACCAGTTTGCCAGAAGCGATATGTCACTAGTTGTGTATCATAAAAGAGTGATCTTTTCTCCTCCCAGGGGTTATTCGAAATATCTTAATCGAAAGCGTTGTAACGAGGCATTGGCTACCTTAAGAGAGTCATAGTTACTCGTCCCAATTGCTCACCCAGTCTGCCATTATTTCTTACCGTGGCCAGTCTGCCAGAACCGATATGCCACTAGTTGTGTATCATAAAAGAGTGATCGTTTCTCCTCCCTGGGGTTATTCGGTTTATCTTAATCGAAACCCTAGTAACGAGACATTGGCTACCTTAAGAGAGTCATAGTTACTCGTCCCAATTGCTCACCCAGTCCAACATTTTTTCTTACTGCGACCAGTCTGCCAGAAGTGATATGTCACTAGTTGTGTATCATAAAAGAGTAGTCGTTACTCCTCCCAGGGGTTATTCGAGATATCTTAATCGAAACCCTAGTAACGATGCATTGGCTACCTTAAGAGAGTCATAGTTACTCGTCCCAATAGCTCACCCAGTCCAACATTTTTTCTTACTGCAGGCAGTCTGCCAGAAGCGATATGTCACTAGTTGTGTATCATAAAAGAGTCATCGTTACTCCTCCGAGGGGTTATTCGAGATATCTTAATCGAAACCCTAGTAACGAGGCATTGGCTACCTTAAGAGAGTCATAGTTACTCGTCTCAATTGCTCACCCAGTCAAACATTTTTTCTTACTGCGACCAGTCTGCCAGAAGCGATATGTCACTAGTTGTGTATCATAAAAGAGTCATCATTAATCCTCCCAGGGGTTAATCGAGATATCTTAATCGAAACCAAAAACGAGGCATTGGCAACCTTAAGAGAGTCATAGTTACTCGTCCCAATTGCTCACCCAGTCTGCCATTTTTTCTTACTGGTTCCAGTCTGCCAGAAGCGATATGTCACTAGTTGTGAATTTAAAAGAGTCATCGTTTCTCCTCCCAGGGGTTATTCAAGATATCTTAATGGAAACCCTAGTAACGAGACATTGGCTACCTTAAGAGAGTCATAGTTACTCGTCCAATTGCTCACCCAGTCCAACTTTTTTTCTTACCGTGGCCAGTCTTCCAGAAGCGATATGTCACTAGTTGTGTATCATAAAAGAGTGGTCGTTACTCCTCCCAGGGGTTATTCGAGATATCTTAATCGAAAGCGTAGTAACGAGGCATTGGCTACCTTAAGAGAGTCGTAGTTACTCGTCCCAATTTGTCACCCACTCTGCAATTATTTCTTACTGCGGCCAGTCTGCCAGAACCGATATGTCACTAGTTGTGTATCATAATAGAGTGATCGTTTCTCCTCCCAGGGGTTATTCGGTTTATCTTAATCGAAACCCTAGTAACGAGACATTGGCTACCTTAAGAGAGTCATAGTCACTCGTCCCAATTGCTCACCCAATCCAACATTTTTTCTTACTGCGACCAGTCTGCCAGAAGTGATATGTCACTAGTTGTGTATCATAAAATAGTGGTCGTTACTCCTCCCAGTGGTTATTCGAGATATCTTAATCGAAACCCTAGTAACGAGGCATTGGCTTCCTTAAGAGAGTCATAGTTACTCGTCCCAATAGCTCACCCAGTCCAACATCATTTCTTACTGCAGCCAGTCTGCCAGAAGCGATATGTCACTAGTTGTGTATCATAAAAGAGTCGTCGTTACTCCTCTGAGGGGATATTCGAGATATCTTAATCGAAACCCTAGTAACGAGGCTTTGGCTACCTTAAGAGGGTCATAGTTACTCGTCCCAATTGCTCACCCAGTCCAACATTTTTTCGTACTGTGGCCAACCTGCCAGAAGCGATATGTCACTAGTTGTGTATCATAAAAGAGTGATCGTTTCTCCTCCCAGGGGTTATTCGAGATATCTTAATCGAAACCCTAGTAACGAGGCATTGGCTACCTTGAGAGAGTCATAGTTACTCGACCCAATTGCTCACCCAGTCTGCCATTTTTTCTTACTGTGGCCAGTCTGCCAGAAGCGATATGTCACTAGTTGTGTATCATAAAAGAGTGATCGTTTGTCCTCCCAGGGGTTATTCGGTTTATCTTAATCGAAACCCTAGTAACGAGACATTGGCTACCTTAAGAGAGTCATAGTCACTCGTCCCAATTGCTCACCCAATCCAACATTTTTTCTTACTGCGACCAGTCTGCCAGAAGTGATATGTCACTAGTTGTGTATCATAAAATAGTGGTCGTTACTCCTCCCAGTGGTTATACGAGATATCTTAATCGAAACCCTAGTAACGAGGCATTGGCTACCTTAAGAGAGTCATAGTTACTCGTCCCAATAGCTCACCCAGTCCAACATCTTTTCTTACTGCAGCCAGTCTGCCAGAAGCGATATGTCACTAGTTGTGTATCATAAAAGAGTCGTCGTTACTCCTCTGAGGGGATATTCGAGATATCTTAATCGAAACCCTAGTAACGAGGCTTTGGCTACCTTAAGAGGGTCATAGTTACTCGTCCCAATTGCTCACCCAGTCCAACATTTTTTCTTACTGTGGCCAACCTGCCAGAAGCGATATGTCACTAGTTGTGTATCATAAAAGAGTCATCGTTTCTGCTCCCAGGGGTTATTCGAGATATCTTAATCGAAACCCTAGTAACGGGGCATTGGCTACCTTAGGAGAGTCATAGTTACTCGTCCCAATTGCTCACCCAGCCCAACATTTCTTCTTACTGCGACCAGTCTGCCAGAAGCGATATGTCACTAGTTGTGTATTATAAAAGAGTCATCATTAATCCTCCCAGGGGTTATTCGAGATATCTCAATCGAAACCAAAAACGAGGCATTGGCTACCTTAAGAGAGTCATAGTTACTCGTCAAAATTGCTCACCCAGCCCAACATTTCTTCTTACTGCGGCCAGTCTGCCAGAAGCGACATGTCACTAGTTGTGTATCATAAAAGAGGCATCGTTACTCCTCCCAGGGGTTATTCGAGATATCTTAATCGAAACCCTAGTAACGAGACATTGGCTACCTTAAGAGAGTCATAGTTACTCGTCCCAATTGCTCACCCAGTCCAACTTTTTTTCTTACCGTGGCCAGTCTTCCAGAAGCGATATGTCACTAGTTGTGTATCATAAAAGAGTGATCGTTTCTCCTCCCAGGGGTTATTCGAGATATCTTAATCGAAAGCGTAGTAACGAGGCATTGGCTACCTTAAGAGAGTCATAGATACTCGTCCCAATTGCTCACCCAGTCTGCCATTATTTCTTACTGTTGCCAATCTGCCAGAACCGATATGTCACTAGTTGTGTGTCATAAAAGAGTGATCGTTTCTCCTCCCAGAGGTTATTCTAGATATCTTAAACGAAACCCTAATAACGAGACATTGGCTACCTTAAGAGAGTCATAGTTACTCGTCCCAATTGCTCACCCAGTCCAACTTTTTTTCTTACTGCGACCAGTTTGCCAGAAGCGATATGTCACTAGTTGTGTATCATAAAAGAGTGATCTTTTCTCCTCCCAGGGGTTATTCGAAATATCTTAATCGAAAGCGTTGTAACGAGGCATTGGCTACCTTAAGAGAGTCATAGTTACTCGTCCCAATTGCTCACCCAGTCTGCCATTATTTCTTACCGTGGCCAGTCTGCCAGAACCGATATGCCACTAGTTGTGTATCATAAAAGAGTGATCGTTTCTCCTCCCTGGGGTTATTCGGTTTATCTTAATCGAAACCCTAGTAACGAGACATTGGCTACCTTAAGAGAGTCATAGTTACTCGTCCCAATTGCTCACCCAGTCCAACATTTTTTCTTACTGCGACCAGTCTGCCAGAAGTGATATGTCACTAGTTGTGTATCATAAAAGAGTAGTCGTTACTCCTCCCAGGGGTTATTCGAGATATCTTAATCGAAACCCTAGTAACGATGCATTGGCTACCTTAAGAGAGTCATAGTTACTCGTCCCAATAGCTCACCCAGTCCAACATTTTTTCTTACTGCAGGCAGTCTGCCAGAAGCGATATGTCACTAGTTGTGTATCATAAAAGAGTCATCGTTACTCCTCCGAGGGGTTATTCGAGATATCTTAATCGAAACCCTAGTAACGAGGCATTGGCTACCTTAAGAGAGTCATAGTTACTCGTCTCAATTGCTCACCCAGTCAAACATTTTTTCTTACTGCGACCAGTCTGCCAGAAGCGATATGTCACTAGTTGTGTATCATAAAAGAGTCATCATTAATCCTCCCAGGGGTTAATCGAGATATCTTAATCGAAACCAAAAACGAGGCATTGGCAACCTTAAGAGAGTCATAGTTACTCGTCCCAATTGCTCACCCAGTCTGCCATTTTTTCTTACTGGTTCCAGTCTGCCAGAAGCGATATGTCACTAGTTGTGAATTTAAAAGAGTCATCGTTTCTCCTCCCAGGGGTTATTCAAGATATCTTAATGGAAACCCTAGTAACGAGACATTGGCTACCTTAAGAGAGTCATAGTTACTCGTCCAATTGCTCACCCAGTCCAACTTTTTTTCTTACCGTGGCCAGTCTTCCAGAAGCGATATGTCACTAGTTGTGTATCATAAAAGAGTGGTCGTTACTCCTCCCAGGGGTTATTCGAGATATCTTAATCGAAAGCGTAGTAACGAGGCATTGGCTACCTTAAGAGAGTCGTAGTTACTCGTCCCAATTTGTCACCCACTCTGCAATTATTTCTTACTGCGGCCAGTCTGCCAGAACCGATATGTCACTAGTTGTGTATCATAATAGAGTGATCGTTTCTCCTCCCAGGGGTTATTCGGTTTATCTTAATCGAAACCCTAGTAACGAGACATTGGCTACCTTAAGAGAGTCATAGTCACTCGTCCCAATTGCTCACCCAATCCAACATTTTTTCTTACTGCGACCAGTCTGCCAGAAGTGATATGTCACTAGTTGTGTATCATAAAATAGTGGTCGTTACTCCTCCCAGTGGTTATTCGAGATATCTTAATCGAAACCCTAGTAACGAGGCATTGGCTTCCTTAAGAGAGTCATAGTTACTCGTCCCAATAGCTCACCCAGTCCAACATCATTTCTTACTGCAGCCAGTCTGCCAGAAGCGATATGTCACTAGTTGTGTATCATAAAAGAGTCGTCGTTACTCCTCTGAGGGGATATTCGAGATATCTTAATCGAAACCCTAGTAACGAGGCTTTGGCTACCTTAAGAGGGTCATAGTTACTCGTCCCAATTGCTCACCCAGTCCAACATTTTTTCGTACTGTGGCCAACCTGCCAGAAGCGATATGTCACTAGTTGTGTATCATAAAAGAGTGATCGTTTCTCCTCCCAGGGGTTATTCGAGATATCTTAATCGAAACCCTAGTAACGAGGCATTGGCTACCTTGAGAGAGTCATAGTTACTCGACCCAATTGCTCACCCAGTCTGCCATTTTTTCTTACTGCGGCCAGTCTGCCAGAAGCGATATGTCACTAGTTGTGTATCATAAAAGAGTCATCATTAATCCTCCCAGGGGTTATTCGAGATATCTTAATCGAAGCCAAAAACGAGGCATTGGCTACCTTAAGAGAGTCATAGTTACTCGTCCCAATTGCTCACCCAGCCCAACATTTCTTCTTACTGCGGCCAGTCTGCCAGAAGCGATATGTCACTAGTTGTGTATCATAAAAGAGTCATCGTTACTCCTCAGAGGGGATATTCGTGATATCTTTATCGAAACCCTAGTAACGAGGCTTTGGCTACCATAAGAGAGTCATAGTTCGTCGTCCCAATTGCTCACCAAGTAAAACGTTTTTTCTTACTGCGGCCAGTCTGCCAGAAGCGATATGTCACTAGTTGTGTAACATAAAAGAGTCATCGTTACTCCTCCCAGGGGTTATTCGAGATATCTTAATCGAAACCCTAGTAACGAGGCATTGGCTACCTTAAGAGAGTCATAGTTACTCGTCCCAATTGCTCACCCAGTCCAACATTTTTTCTTACTGCGACCAGTCTGCCAGAAGCGATATGTCACTAGTTGTGTATCATAAAAGAGTCATCATTAATCCTCCCAGGGGTTATTCGGTTTATCTTAATCGAAACCCTAGCAACGAGACATTGGCTACCTTAAGAGAGTCATAGTTACTCGTCCCAATTGCTCACCCAGTCTGCCAATTTTTCTTACTGGTTCCAGTCTGCCAGAAGCGATATGTCACTAGTTGTGTATCGTCAAAGAGTCATCGTTTCTCCTCCCATTGATTATTCGAGATATCTTAATCGAAACCCTAGTAACGAGGCATTGGCTACCTTAAGAGAGTCATAGTTACTTGTCCCAATTGCTCACCCAGTCCAACATTTTTTCTTACTGCGGCCAACCTGCCAGAAGCGATATGTCACTAGTTGTGTATCATAAAAGAGTGATCGTTTCTCCTCCCAGAGGTTATTCGAGATATCTTAATCGAAACCCTAGTAACGAGGCATTGGCTACCTTAAGAGAGTCATAGTTACTCGACCCAATTGCTCACCCAGTCTGCCATTTTTTCTTACTGCGGCCAGTCTGCCAGAAGCGATATGTCACTAGTTGTGTATCATAAAAGAGTGATCGTTTCTCCTCCCAGGGGTTATTCGAGATATCTTAATCGAAAGCGTAGTAACGAGGCATTGGCTACCTTAAGAGAGTCATTGTTACTCGTCCCAATTGCTCACCCAGTCTGCCATTATTTCTTACTGTGGCCAGTCTGCCAGAACCGATATGTCACTAGTTGTGTATCATAAAAGAGTGATCGTTTCTCCTCCCAGGGGTTATTCTAGATATCTTAATCGAAACCCTAGTAACGAGACATTGGCTACCTTAAGAGAGTCATAGTTACTCGTCCCAATTGCCCACCCAGTCTGCCATCTTTTCTTACTGCGGCCAGTCTGCCAGAAGCGATATGTCACTAGTTGTGTATCATAAAAGAGTGATCGTTTCTCCTCCCAGGGGTTATTCGAGATATCTTAATCGAAAGCGTAGTAACGAGTCATTGGCTACCTTAAGAGAGTCATAGTTACTCGTCCCAATTGCTCACCCAGTCTGCCATTATTTCTTACTGAGGCCAGTCTGCCAGAACCGATATGTCACTAGTTGTGAATCATAAAAGAGTGATCGTTTCTCCTCCCAGGGGTTATTCGGTTTATCTTAATCGAAAACCTAGTAACGAGACATTGGCTACCTTAAGAGAGTCATAGATACTCGTCCCAATTGCTCACCCAGTCCAACATTTTTTCTTACTGCGACCAGTCTGCCAGAAGTGATATGTCCCTAGTTGTGTATCATAAAAGAGTAGTCGTTACTTCTCCCACGGGTTATTCGAGATATCATAATCGAAACCCTAGTTACGATGCATTGGCTACATTAAGAGAGTCATAGTTACTCGTCCCAATTGCTCACCCAGTCCAACATTTTTTCTTACTGCAGGCAGTCTGCCAGAAGCGATATGTCAGTAGTTGTGTATCATAAAAGAGTCATCGTTACACCTCCGAGGGGTTATTCGAGATATCTTAATCGAAACCCTAGTAACGAGGCATTGGCTACCTTAAGAGAGTCATAGTTACTCGTCGCAATTGCTCACCCAGTCAAACATTTTTTCTTACTGCGACCAGTCTGCCAGAAGCGATATGTCACTAGTTGTGTATCATAAAAAAGTCATCATTAATCCTCCCAGGGGTTATTCGAGATATCTTAATCGAAACCAAAAACGAGGCATTGGCTACCTTAAGAGAGTCATAGTTACTCGTCCCAATTGCTCACCCAGTCTGCCATTTTTTCTTACTGCGGCCAGTCTGCCAGAAGCGATATGTCACTTGTTGTGTATCATAAAAGAGTGACCGTTTCTCCTCCCAGGGGTTATTCGAGATATCTTAATCGAAAGCGTAGTAACGAGGCATTGCCTACCTTAAGAGAGTCATAGTTACTCGTCCCAATTGCTCACCCAGTCTGCCATTATTTCTTACTGTGGTCAGTCTGCCAGAACCGATATGTCACTAGTTGTGTATCATAAAAGAGTCATCGTTTCTCCTCCCAGGGGTTATTCTAGATATCTTAATCGAAACCCTAGTAACAAGACATTGGCTACCTTAAGAGAGTCATAGTTACTCGTCCCAATTGCTAACCCAGTCTGCCATCTTTCCTTACTGCGGCCAGTCTGCCAGAAGCGATATGTCACTAGTTGTGTATCATAAAAGAGTGATCGTTTCTCCTCCCAGGGGTTATTCGAGATATCTTAATCCAAAGCGTAGTAACGAGGCCTTGGCTACCTTAAAGAGTCATAGTTACTCGTCCCAATTGCTCACCCAGTCTGCCATTATTTCTTACGGAAGCCAGTCTGCCAGAACCGATATGTCACTAGTTGTGTATCATAAAAGAGTGATCGTTTCTCCTCCCAGGGGTTATTCGGTTTATCTTAATCGAAACCCTAGTAACGAGACATTGGCTACCTTAAGAGAGTCATAGTTACTCGTCCCAATTGCTCACCCAGTCTGCCAATTTTTCTTACTGGTTCCATTCTGCCAGAAGCGATATGTCACTAGTTGTGTATCGTCAAAGAGTCATCGTTTCTCCTCCCAGGGATTATTCGAGATATCTTAATCGAAACCCTAGTAACGAGGCATTGGCTACCTTAAGAGAGTCATAGTTACTTGTCCCAATTGCTCACCCAGTCCAACATTTTTTCTTACTGTGGCCAACCTGCCAGAAACGATATGTCACTAGTTGTGTATCATAAAAGAGTGATCGTTTCTCCTCCCAGGGGTTATTCGAGATATCTTAGTCGAAAGCGTAGTAACGAGGCATTGGCTACCTTAAGAGAGTCATAGTTACTCGACCCAATTGCTCACCCAGTCTGCCATTTTTTCTTACTGCGGCCAGTCTGCCAGAAGCGATATGTCACTAGTTGTGTATCATAAAAGAGTGATCGTTTCTCCTCCCAGGGGTTATTCGAGATATCTTAATCGAAAGCGTAGTAACGAGGCATTGGCTACCTTAAGAGAGTCATAGTTACTCGTCCCAATTGCTCACCCAGTCTGCCATTATTTCTTACTGTGGCCAGTCTGCCAGAACCGATATGTCACTAGTTGTGTATCATAAAAGAGTGATCGTTTCTCCTCCCAGGGGTTATTCTAGATATCTTAATCGAAACCCTAGTAACGAGACATTGGCTACCTTAAGAGAGTCATAGTTACTCGTCCCAATTGCCCACCCAGTCTGCCATCTTTTCTTACTGCGGCCAGTCTGCCAGAAGCGATATGTCACTAGTTGTGTATCATAAAAGAGTGATCGTTTCTCCTCCCAGGGGTTATTCGAGATATCTTAATCGAAAGCGTAGTAACGAGGCATTGGCTACCTTAAGAGAGTCATAGTTACTCGTCCCAATTGCTCACCCAGTCTGCCATTATTTCTTACTGAGGCCAGTCTGCCAGAACCGATATGTCACTAGTTGTGAATCATAAAAGAGTGATCGTTTCTCCTCCCAGGGGTTATTCGGTTTATCTTAATCGAAAACCTAGTAACGAGACATTGGCTACCTTAAGAGAGTCATAGATACTCGTCCCAAATGCTCACCCAGTCCAACATTTTTTCTTACTGCGACCAGTCTGCCAGAAGTGATATGTCCCTAGTAGTGTATCATAAAAGAGTAGTCGTTACTCCTCCCAGGGGTTATTCGAGATATCATAATCGAAACCCTAGTTACGATGCATTGGCTACCTTAAGAGAGTCATAGTTACTCGTCCCAATAGCTCACCCAGTCCAACATTTTTTCTTACTGCAGGCAGTCTGCCAGAAGCGATATGTCAGTAGTTGTGTATCATAAAAGAGTCATCGTTACACCTCCGAGGGGTTATTCGAGATATCTTAATCGAAACCCTAGTAACGAGGCATTGGCTACCTTAAGAGAGTCATAGTTACTCGTCGCAATTGCTCACCCAGTCAAACATTTTTTCTTACTGCGACCAGTCTGCCAGAAGCGATATGTCACTAGTTGTGTATCATAAAAGAGTCATCATTAATCCTCCCAGGGGTTATTCTAGATATCTTAATCGAAACCAAAGACGAGGCATTGGCTACCTTAAGAGAGTCATAGTTACTCGTCCCAATTGCTCACCCAGTCTGCCATTTTTTCTTACTGGTTCCAGTCTGCCAGAAGCGATATGTCACTAGTTGTGTATCATAAAAGAGTGATCGTTTCTCCTCCCAGGGGTTATTCTAGATATCTTAATCGAAACCCTAGTAACGAGACATTGGCTTCCTTAAGAGAGTCATAGTTACTCGTCCCAATTGCCCACCCAGTCTGCCATCTTTTCTTACTGCGGCCAGTCTGCCAGAAGCGATATGTCACTAGTTGTGTATCATAAAAGAGTGATCGTTTCTCCTCCCAGGGGTTATTCGAGATATCTTAATCGAAACCCTAGTAACGAGGCATTGGCTACCTTAAGAGAGTCATAGTTACTCGTCGCAATTGCTCACCCAGTCAAACATTTTTTCTTACTGCGACCAGTCTGCCAGAAGCGATATGTCACTAGTTGTGTATCATAAAAAAGTCATCATTAATCCTCCCAGGGGTTATTCGAGATATCTTAATCGAAACCAAAAACGAGGCATTGGCTACCTTAAGAGAGTCATAGTTACTCGTCCCAATTGCTCACCCAGTCTGCCATTTTTTCTTACTGCGGCCAGTCTGCCAGAAGCGATATGTCACTTGTTGTGTATCATAAAAGAGTGACCGTTTCTCCTCCCAGGGGTTATTCGAGATATCTTAATCGAAAGCGTAGTAACGAGGCATTGCCTACCTTAAGAGAGTCATAGTTACTCGTCCCAATTGCTCACCCAGTCTGCCATTATTTCTTACTGTGGTCAGTCTGCCAGAACCGATATGTCACTAGTTGTGTATCATAAAAGAGTCATCGTTTCTCCTCCCAGGGGTTATTCTAGATATCTTAATCGAAACCCTAGTAACAAGACATTGGCTACCTTAAGAGAGTCATAGTTACTCGTCCCAATTGCTAACCCAGTCTGCCATCTTTCCTTACTGCGGCCAGTCTGCCAGAAGCGATATGTCACTAGTTGTGTATCATAAAAGAGTGATCGTTTCTCCTCCCAGGGGTTATTCGAGATATCTTAATCCAAAGCGTAGTAACGAGGCCTTGGCTACCTTAAAGAGTCATAGTTACTCGTCCCAATTGCTCACCCAGTCTGCCATTATTTCTTACGGAAGCCAGTCTGCCAGAACCGATATGTCACTAGTTGTGTATCATAAAAGAGTGATCGTTTCTCCTCCCAGGGGTTATTCGGTTTATCTTAATCGAAACCCTAGTAACGAGACATTGGCTACCTTAAGAGAGTCATAGTTACTCGTCCCAATTGCTCACCCAGTCTGCCAATTTTTCTTACTGGTTCCATTCTGCCAGAAGCGATATGTCACTAGTTGTGTATCGTCAAAGAGTCATCGTTTCTCCTCCCAGGGATTATTCGAGATATCTTAATCGAAACCCTAGTAACGAGGCATTGGCTACCTTAAGAGAGTCATAGTTACTTGTCCCAATTGCTCACCCAGTCCAACATTTTTTCTTACTGTGGCCAACCTGCCAGAAACGATATGTCACTAGTTGTGTATCATAAAAGAGTGATCGTTTCTCCTCCCAGGGGTTATTCGAGATATCTTAGTCGAAAGCGTAGTAACGAGGCATTGGCTACCTTAAGAGAGTCATAGTTACTCGACCCAATTGCTCACCCAGTCTGCCATTTTTTCTTACTGCGGCCAGTCTGCCAGAAGCGATATGTCACTAGTTGTGTATCATAAAAGAGCGATCGTTTCTCCTCCCAGGGGTTATTCGAGATATCTTAATCGAAAGCGTAGTAACGAGGCATTGGCTACCTTAAGAGAGTCATAGTTACTCGTCCCAATTGCTCACCCAGTCTGCCATTATTTCTTACTGTGGCCAGTCTGCCAGAACCGATATGTCACTAGTTGTGTATCATAAAAGAGTGATCGTTTCTCCTCCCAGGGGTTATTCTAGATATCTTAATCGAAACCCTAGTAACGAGACATTGGCTACCTTAAGAGAGTCATAGTTACTCGTCCCAATTGCCCACCCAGTCTGCCATCTTTTCTTACTGCGGCCAGTCTGCCAGAAGCGATATGTCACTAGTTGTGTATCATAAAAGAGTGATCGTTTCTCCTCCCAGGGGTTATTCGAGATATCTTAATCGAAAGCGTAGTAACGAGGCATTGGCTACCTTAAGAGAGTCATAGTTACTCGTCCCAATTGCTCACCCAGTCTGCCATTATTTCTTACTGAGGCCAGTCTGCCAGAACCGATATGTCACTAGTTGTGAATCATAAAAGAGTGATCGTTTCTCCTCCCAGGGGTTATTCGGTTTATCTTAATCGAAAACCTAGTAACGAGACATTGGCTACCTTAAGAGAGTCATAGATACTCGTCCCAAATGCTCACCCAGTCCAACATTTTTTCTTACTGCGACCAGTCTGCCAGAAGTGATATGTCCCTAGTAGTGTATCATAAAAGAGTAGTCGTTACTCCTCCCAGGGGTTATTCGAGATATCATAATCGAAACCCTAGTTACGATGCATTGGCTACCTTAAGAGAGTCATAGTTACTCGTCCCAATAGCTCACCCAGTCCAACATTTTTTCTTACTGCAGGCAGTCTGCCAGAAGCGATATGTCAGTAGTTGTGTATCATAAAAGAGTCATCGTTACACCTCCGAGGGGTTATTCGAGATATCTTAATCGAAACCCTAGTAACGAGGCATTGGCTACCTTAAGAGAGTCATAGTTACTCGTCGCAATTGCTCACCCAGTCAAACATTTTTTCTTACTGCGACCAGTCTGCCAGAAGCGATATGTCACTAGTTGTGTATCATAAAAGAGTCATCATTAATCCTCCCAGGGGTTATTCTAGATATCTTAATCGAAACCAAAGACGAGGCATTGGCTACCTTAAGAGAGTCATAGTTACTCGTCCCAATTGCTCACCCAGTCTGCCATTTTTTCTTACTGGTTCCAGTCTGCCAGAAGCGATATGTCACTAGTTGTGTATCATAAAAGAGTGATCGTTTCTCCTCCCAGGGGTTATTCTAGATATCTTAATCGAAACCCTAGTAACGAGACATTGGCTTCCTTAAGAGAGTCATAGTTACTCGTCCCAATTGCCCACCCAGTCTGCCATCTTTTCTTACTGCGGCCAGTCTGCCAGAAGCGATATGTCACTAGTTGTGTATCATAAAAGAGTGATCGTTTCTCCTCCCAGGGGTTATTCGAGATATCTTAATCGAAACCCTAGTAACGAGGCATTGGCTACCTTAAGAGAGTCATAGTTACTCGTCGCAATTGCTCACCCAGTCAAACATTTTTTCTTACTGCCACCAGTCTGCCAGAAGCGATATGTCACTAGTTGTGTATCATAAAAGAGTCATCATTAATCCTCCCAGGGGTTATTCGAGATATCTTAATCGAAACCAAAGACGAGGCATTGGCTACCTTAAGAGAGTCATAGTTACTCGTCCCAATTGCTCACCCAGTCTGCCATTTTTTCTTACTGGTTCCAGTCTGCCAGAAGCGATATGTCACTAGTTGTGTATCATAAAAGAGTCATCGTTTCTCCTCCCAGGGGTTATTCGAGATATCTTAATCGAAACCCTAGTAACGGGGCATTGGCTACCTTAGGAGAGTCATAGTTACTCGTCCCAATTGCCCACCCAGCCCAACATTTCTTCTTACTGCGACCAGTCTGCCAGAAGCGATATGTCACTAGTTGTGTATCATAAAAGAGTCATCATTAATCCTCCCAGGGGTTATTCGAGATATCTCAATCGAAACCAAAAACGAGGCATTGGCTACCTTAAGAGAGTCATAGTTACTCGTCCCAATTGCTCACCCAGCCCAACATTTCTTCTTACTGCGGCCAGTCTGCCAGAAGCGATATGTCACTAGTTGTGTATCATAAAAGAGTCATCGTTACTCCTCCCAGGGGTTATTCGAGATATCTTAATCGAAACCCTAGTAACGAGACATTGGCTACCTTAAGAGAGTCATAGTTACTCGTCCCAATAGCTCACCCAGTCCAACATTTTTTCTTACTGCAGGCAGTCTGCCAGAAGCGATATGTCACTAGTTGTGTATCATAAAAGAGTCATCGTTACTCCTCCGAGGGGTTATTCGAGATATCTTAATCGAAACCCTAGTAACGAGGCATTGGCTACCCTAAGAGAGTCATAGTTACTCGTCTCAATTGCTCACCCAGTCAAACATTTTTTCTTACTGCGACCAGTCTGCCAGAAGCGATATGTCACTAGTTGTGTATCATAAAAGAGTAATCATTAATCCTCCCAGGGGTTATTCGAGATATCTTAATCGAAACCAAAAACGAGGCATTGGCTACCTTAAGAGAGTCATAGTTACTCGTCCCAATTGCTCACCCAGTCTGCCATTTTTTCTTACTGGTTCCAGTCTGCCAGAAGCGATATGTCACTAGTTGTGAATTTAAAAGAGTCATCGTTTCTCCTCCCAAGGGTTATTCGAGATATCTTAATGGAAACCCTAGTAACGAGACATTGGCTACCTTAAGAGAGTCATAGTTACTCGTCCAATTGCTCACCCAGTCCAACTTTTTTTCTTACCGTGGCCAGTCTTCCAGAAGCGATATGTCACTAGTTGTGTATCATAAAAGAGTGGTTGTTACTCCTCCCAGGGGTTATTCGAGATATCTTAATCTAAACCCTAGTAACGAGGTATTGACTACCTTAAGAGAGTCATAGTTACTCGTCCCAATTGCTCACCCTGTCTGCCATTTTGTCTTACTGTGGCCAGTCTGCCAGAAGCGATATGTCACTAGTTGTGTATCATAAAAGAGTGATCGTTTGTCCTCCCAGGGGTTATTCGAGATATCTTAATCGAAAGCGTAGTAACGAGGCATTGGCTACCTTAAGAGAGTCATAGTTACTCGTCCCAATTGGTCACAAACTCTGCCATTATTTCTTACTGTGGCCAGTCTGCCAGAACCGATATGTCACTAGTTGTGTATCATAATAGAGTGATCGTTTCTCCTCCCAGGGGTTATTCGGTTTATCTTAATCGAAACCCTAGTAACGAGACATTGGCTACCTTAAGAGAGTCATAGTTACTCGTCCCAATAGCTCACCCAGTCCAACATCTTTTCTTACTGCAGCCAGTCTGCCAGAAGCGATATGTCACTAGTTGTGTATCATAAAAGAGTCGTCGTTACTCCTCTGAGGGGATATTCGAGATATCTTAATCGAAACCCTAGTAACGAGGCTTTGGCTACCTTAAGAGTGTCATAGTTACTCGTCCCAATTGCTCACCCAGTCCAACATTTTCTCTTACTGCGACCAGTCTGCCAGGAGCGATATGTCACTAGTTGTGTATCATAAAAGAGTCATCATTAATCCTCCCAGGGGTTATTCGAGATATCTTAATCGAAGCCAAAAACGAGGCATTGGCTACCTTAAGAGAGTCATAGTTACTCGTCCCAATTGCTCACCCAGCCCACCATTTCTTCTTACTGCGGCCAGTCTGCCAGAAGCGATATGTCACTAGTTGTGTATCATGAAAGAGTCATCGTTACTCCTCAGAGGGGATATTCGTGATATCTTTATCGAAACCCTAGTAACGAGGCTTTGGCTACCATAAGAGAGTCATAGTTCGTCGTCCCAATTGCTCACCAAGTAAAACGTTTTTTCTTACTGCGGCCAGTCTGCCAGAAGCGATATGTCACTAGTTGTGTATCATAAAAGAGTCATCGTTACTCCTCCCAGGGGTTATTCGAGATATCTTAATCGAAACCCTAGTAACGAGGCATTGGCTACCTTACGTGAGTCATAGTTACTCGTCTCAATTGCTCACCCAGTCTGCCATTTTTTCTTACTGTGGCCAGTCTGCCAGAAGCGATATGTCACTAGTTGTGTATCATAAAAGAGTGATCGTTACACCTCCCAGAGGTTATTCGAGATATCTTAATCGAAAGCGTAGTAACGAGGCATTGGCTACCTTAAGAGAGTCATAGTTACTCGTCCCAATAGCTCACCCAGTCCAACATTTTTTCTTACTGCGACCAGTCTGCCAGAAGCGATATGTCACTAGTTGTGTATCATAAAAGAGTCATCATTAATCCTCCCAAGGGTTATTCGAGATATCTTAATCGAAACCAAAAACGAGGCATTTGCTACCTTAAGAGAGTCATAGTTACTCGTCCCAATTGCTCACCCAGTCTGCCAATTTTTCTTACTGGTTCCAGTCTGCCATAAGCGATATGTCACTAGTTGTGTATCGTAAAAGAGTCATCGTTTCTCCTCCCAGGGGTTATTCGAGATATCTTAATCGAAACCCTAGTAACGAGGCATTGGCTACCTTAAGAGAGTCATAGTTACTCGTCCCAATTGCTCACCCAGTCTGCCATTTTTTCTTACTGGTTCCAGTCTGCCAGAAGCGATATGTCACTAGTTGTGTATCATAAAAGAGTCATCGTTTCTCCTCCCAGGGGTTATTCGAGATATCTTAATCGAAAAACTAGTAACGGGGCACTGGCTACCTTAGGAGAGTCATAGTTACTCGTCCCAATTGCTGAACCAGCCCAACATTTCTTCTTACAGCGACCAATCTGCCAGAAGCGATATGTCACTAGTTGTGTATCATAAAAGAGTCATCATTAATCCTCCCAGGGGTTATTCGAGATATCTCAATCGAAACCAAAAACGAGGCATTGGCTACCTTAAGAGAGTCATAGTTACACGTCCCAATTGCTCACCCAGCCCAACATTTCTTCTTACTGCGGCCAGTCTGCCAGAAGCGATATGTCACTAGTTGTGTATCATAAAAGAGTCATCGTTACTCCTCCCAGGGGTTATTCGAGATATCTTAATCGAAACCCTAGTAACAAGACATTGGCTACCTTAAGAGAGTAATAGTTACTCGTCCCAATTGCTCACCCAGTCTGCCATGTTTTCTTACTGCGGCCAGTCTGCCGGAAGCGATATGTCACTAGTTGTGTATCATAAAAGAGTGATCGTTTCTCCTCCCAGGGGTTATTCGAGATATCTTAATCGAAAGCGTAGTAACGATGCATTGGCTACCTTAAGAGAGTCATAGTTACTTGTCCCAATTGGTCACCCAGTCTGCCATTATATCTTACTGTGGCCTGTCTGCCAGAACCGATATGTCACTAGTTGTGTATCATAAAAGAGTGATCGTTACTCCTCCCAGGGGTTATTCGAGATATCTTAATCGAAACCCCAGTAACAAGGCATTGGCTACCTTAAGAGTGTCATAGTTACTCGTCCCAATTGCTCACCCAGTCTGCCATTTTTTCTTACTGCGGCCAGTCTGCCGGAAGCGATATGTCACTAGTTGTGTATCATAAAAGAGTGATCGTTTCTCCTCCCAGGGGTTATTCGAGATATCTTAATCCAAAGCGTAGTAACGAGGCCTTGGCTACCTTAAAGAGTCATAGTTACTCGTCCCAATTGCTCACCCAGTCTGCTGTTATTTCTTACGGAGGCCAGTCTGCCAGAACCGATATGTCACTAGTTGTGTATCATAAAAGAGTGATCGTTTCTCCTCCCAGGGGTTATTCGGTTTATCTTAATCGGAACCCTAGTAACGAGACATTGGCTACCTTAAGAGTGTCACAGTTACTCGTCCCAATTGCTCACCCAGTCCAACATTTTTTCTTACTGCGACCAGTCTGCCAGAAGTGATATGTCACTAGTTGTATATCATAAAAGAGTAGTCGTTACTCCTTCCAGGGGTTATTCGGGATATCTTAATCGAAACCCTAGTAACGATGCATTGGCTACCTTAAGAGAGTCATAGTTACTCGTCCCAATAGCTCACCCAGTCCAACATTTTTTCTTACTGCAGCCAGTCTGCCAGAAGCGATATGTCACTAGTTGTGTATCATAAAAGAGTGATCGTTTCTCCTCCCAGGGGTTATTCTAGATATCTTAATCGAAACCCTAGTAACGAGACATTCGCTACCTTAAGAGAGTCATAGTTACTCGTCCCAATTGCTCACCCAGTCTGCCATCTTTTCTTACTGCGGCCAGTCTGCCGGAAGCGATATGTCACTAGTTGTGTATCATAAAAGAGTGATCGTTTCTCCTCCCAGGGGTTATTCGAGATATCTTAATCGAAAGCGTAGTAACGAGGCATTGGCTACCTTAAGAGAGTCATAGTTACTCGTTCCAATTGGTCACCCACTCTGCCATTATTTCTTACTGTGGCCAGTCTGCCAGAACCGATATGTCACTAGTTGTGTATCATAATAGAGTGATCGTTTCTCCTCCCAGTTGTTATTCGGTTTATCTTAATCGAAACCCTAGTAACGAGACATTGGCTACCTTAAGAGAGTCATAGTTACTCGTCCCAATTGCTCACCCAATCCAACATTTTTTCTTACTGCGACCAGTCTGCCAGAAGTGATATGTCACTAGTTGTGTATCATAAAAGAGTGGTCGTTATTCCTCCCAGTGGTTATTCGAGATATCTTAATCGAAACCCTAGTAACGAGGCATTGGCTACCTTAAGAGAGTCATAGTTACTCGTCCCAATAGCTCACCCAGTCCAACATCTTTTCTTACAGCAGCCAGTCTGCCAGAAGCGATATGTCACTAGTTGTGTATCATAAAAGAGTCGTCGTTACTCCTCTGAGGGGATATTCGAGATATCTTAATCGAAACCCTAGTAACGAGGCTTTGGCTACCTTAAGAGAGTCATAGTTACTCGTCCCAATTGCTCACCCAGTCCAACATTTTTTCTTACTGCGACCAGTCTGCCAGGAGCGATATGTCACTAGTTGTGTATCATAAAAGAGTCATCATTAATCCTCCCAGGGGTTATTCGAGATATCTTAATCGAAGCCAAAAACGAAGCATTGGCTACCTTAAGAGAGTCATAGTTACTCGTCCCAATTGCTCACCCAGCCCAACATTTCTTCTTACTGCGGCCAGTCTGCCAGAAGCGATATGTCACTAGTTGTGTATCATAAAAGAGTTATCGTTACTCCTCAGAGGGGATATTCGTGATATCTTAATCGAAACCCTAGTAACGAGGCTTTGGCTACCATAAGAGAGTCATAGTTCGTCGTCCCAATTGCTCACCAAGTAAAACGTTTTTTCTTACTGCGGCCAGTCTGCCAGAAGCGATATGTCACTAGTTGTGTATCATAAAAGAGTCGTCTTTACTCCTCCGAGGGGTTATTCGAGATATCTTAATCGAAACCCTAGTAACGAGGCATTGGCTACCTTAAGAGAGTCATAGTTACTCGTCCCAATTGCTCACCCAGTCCAACATTTTTTCTTACTGCGACCAGTCTGCCAGAAGCGATATGTCACTAGTTGTGTATCATAAAAGAGTCATCATTAATCCTCCCAAGGGTTATTCGAGATATCTTAATCGAAACCAAAAACGAGGCATTGGCTACCTTAAGAGAGTCATAGTTACTCGTCCCAATTGCTCACCCAGTCTGCTAATTTTTCTTACTGGTTCCAGTCTGCCAGAAGCGATATGTCACTAGTTGTGTATCGTAAAAGAGTCATCGTTTCTCCTCCCAGGGGTTATTCGAGATATCTTAATCGTAACCCCAGTAACGAGGCATTGGCTACCTTAAGAGAGTCATAGTTACTTGTCCCAATTGCTCACCCAGTCCAACATTTTTTCTTACTGTGGCCAACCTGCCAGAAGCGATATGTCACTAGTTGTGTATCATAAAAGAGTGATCGTTTCTCCTCCCAGGGGTTATTCGAGATATCTTAATCGAAACCCTAGTAACGAGGCATTGGCTACCTTAAGAGAGTCATAGTTACTCGACCCAATTGCTCACCCCGTCTGCCATTTTTTCTTACTGCGGCCAGTCTGCCAGAAGCGATATGTCACTAGTTGTGTATCATAAAAGAGTGATCGTTTCTCCTCCCAGGGGTTATTCTAGATATCTTAATCGAAACCCTAGTAACGAGACATTGGCTACCTTAAGAGAGTCATAGTTACTCGTCCCAATTGCTAACCCAGTCTGCCATCTTTCCTTACTGCGGCCAGTCTGCCAGAAGCGATATGTCACTAGTTGTGTATCATAAAAGAGTGATCGTTTCTCCTCCCAGGGGTTATTCGAGATATCTTAATCCAAAGCGTAGTAACGAGGCCTTGGCTACCTTAAAGAGTCATAGTTACTCGTCCCAATTGCTCACCCAGTCTGCCATTATTTCTTACTGAGGCCAGTCTGCCAGAACCGATATGTCACTAGTTGTGTATCATAAAAGAGTGATCGTTTCTCCTCCCAGGGGTTATTCGGTTTATCTTAATCGAAACCCTAGTAACGAGACATTGGCTACCTTAAGAGAGTCATAGTTACTTGTCCCAATTGCTCACCCAGTCCAACATTTTTTCTTACTGCGACCAGTCTGCTAGAAGTGATATGTCACTAGTTGTGTATCATAAAAGGGTAGTCGTTACTCCTCCCAGGGGTTATTCGGGATATCTTAATCGAAACCCTAGTAACGATGCATTGGCTACCTTAAGAGAGTCATAGTTACTCGTCCCAATAGCTCACCCAGTCCAACATTTTTTCTTACTGCAGCCAGTCTGCCAGAAGCGATATGTCACTAGTTGTGTATCATAAAAGAGTGATCGTTTCTCCTCCCAGGGGTTATTCTAGATATCTTAATCGAAACCCTAGTAACGATGCATTGGCTACCTTAAGAGGGTCATAGTTACTCGTCCAGATAGCTCACCCAATCCAACATTTTTTCTTACTGCAGGCAGTCTGCCAGAAGCGATATGTTACTAGTTGTGTATCATAAAAGAGTCATCGTTACTCCTCCGAGGGGTTATTCGAGATATCTTCATCGTAACCCTAGTAACGAGGCATTGGCTACCTTAAGAGAGTCATAGTTACTCGTCCCAATTGCTCACCCAGTCAAACATTTTTTCTTACTGCGACCAGTCTGCCAGAAGCGATATGTCACTAGTTGTGTATCATAAAAGAGTCATCATTAATCCTCCCAGGGGTTATTCGAGATATATTAATCGAAACCCTAGTAACGAGGCAATGGCTACCTTAAGAGAGTCATAGTTACTCGTCCCAATTGCTCACCCAGTCTGCCATTTCTTCTTACTGGTTCCAGTCTGCCAGAAGCGATATGTCACTAGTTGTGTATCATAAAAGAGTCATCGTTTCTCCTCCCAGGGGTTATTCGAGATATCTTAATCGAAAAACTAGTAACGGGGCATTGGCTACCTTAGGAGAGTCATAGTTACTCGTCCCAATTGCTCAACCAGCCCAACATTTCTTCTTACAGCGACCAGTCTGCCAGAAGCGATATGTCACTAGTTGTGTATCATAAAAGAGTCATCGTTACTCCTCCCAGGGGTTATTCGAGATATCTTAATCGAAACCCTAGTAACGAGACATTGGCTACCTTAAGAGAGTAATAGTTACTCGTCCCAATTGCTCACCCAGTACCACTTTTTTTCTTACCGTGGCCAGTCTTCCAGAAGCGATATGTCACTAGTTGTGTATCATAAAAGAGTGGTCGTTACTCCTCCCAGGGGTTATTCGAGATATCTTAATCTAAACCCTAGTAACGAGGCATTGGCTACCTTAAGAGTGTCATACTTACTCGTCCCAATTGCTCACCCAGTCTGCCATTTTTTCTTACTGCGGCCAGTCTGCCGGAAGCGATATGTCACTAGTTGTGTATCATAAAAGAGTGATCGTTTCTCCTCCCAGGGGTTATTCGAGATATCTTAATCGAAAGCGTAGTAACGAGGCATTGGCTACCTTAAGAGAGTCATAGTTACTCGTCCCAGTTGGTCACCCAGTCTGCCATTATTTCTTACTGTGGCCTGTCTGCCAGAACCGATATGTCACTAGTTGTGTATCATAAAAGAGTGATGGTTACTCCTCCCGGGGTAATTCGAGATATCTTAATCGAAAGTGTAGTAACAAGGCATTGGCTACCTTAAGAGAGTCATAGTTACTCGTCCCAATTGCTCACCCAGTCTGCCACTTTTTCTTACTGCGGCCAGTCTGCCAGAAGCGATATGTCACTATTTGTGTATCATAAAAGAATGATCGTTACTCCTCCCAGGGGTTATTCGAGATATCTTAATCGAAACCCTAGTAACGAGACATTGGCTACCTTAAGAGAGTAGTAGTTACTCGTCCCAATTGCTCACCCAGTCCAACTTTATTTCTTACCGTGGCCAGTCTTCCAGAAGCGATATGTCTCTAGTTGTGTATCATAAAAGAGTGATCGTTTCTCCTCAAAGGGGTTCATCTAGATATCTTAATCGAAAGCGTAGTAACGAGGCATTGGCTACCTTAAGAGAGTCATAGTTACTCGTCCAAATTGGTCACCCAGTCTGCCATTATCTCTTACTGTGGCCAGTCTGCCAGAACCGATATGTCACTAGTTGTGTATCATCAAAGAGTGATCGTTTCTCCTCCCAGGGGTTATTCGAGATATCTTAATCGAAAGCGTAGTAACGAGGCATTGGCTATCTTAAGAGAGTCATAGATACTCGTCCCAATTGCTCACCCAGTCTGCCATTATTTCTTACTGTGCCCAGTCTGCCAGAACCGATATGTCACTAGTTATGTATCATAAAAGAGTTATCGTTTCTCCTCCCACGGGTTCATCTAGATATCTTAATCGAAACCCTAGTAACGAGACATTGGCTACCTTAAGAGAGTCATAGTTACTCGTCCCAATTGCTCACCCAGTCTGCCATTTTTTCTTACTGCGGCCAGTCTGCCGGAAGCGATATGTCACTAGTTGTGTATCATAAAAGAGTGATCGTTTCTCCTCCCAGGGGTTATTCGAGATATCTTAATCGAAAGCGTAGTAACGAGGCATTGGCTACCTTAAGAGAGTCATAGTTACTCGTCCCAATTGCTCACCCAGTCTGCCATTATTTCTTACTGTGGCCAGTCTGCCAGAACCGATATGTCACTAGTTGTGTATCATAAAAGAGTGATCGTTCCTCCTCCCAGGGGTTATTCGGTTTATCATAATCGAAACCCTAGTAGCGAGACATTGGCTACCTTAAGAGAGTCATAGTTACTCGTCCCAATTGCTCACCCAATCCAACATTTTTTCTTACTGCGACCAGTGTGCCAGAACCGATATGTCACTAGTTGTGTATCATAAAATAGTGATCGTTTCTCCTCCCAGGGGTTATTCTAGATATATTAATCGAAACCCTAGTAACGAGACATTGGCTACCTTAATAGAGTCATAGTTACTCGTCCCAATTGCTCACCCAGTCTGCCATCTTTTCTTACTGCGGCCAGTCTGCCAGAAGCGATATGTCACTAGTTGTGTATCATAAAAGAGTGATCGTTTCTCCTCCCAGGGGTTATTCGAGATATCTTAATCGAAAGCGTAGTAACGAGGCATTGGCTACCTTAAGAGTGTCATAGTTACTCGTCCCAATTGCTCACCCAGTCTGCCATTATTTCTTACTGAGGCCAGTCTGCCAGAACCGATATGTCACTAGTTGTGTATCACAAAAGAGTGATCGTTTCTCCTCCCAGGGGTTATTCGGTTTATCTTAATCGAAACCCTAGTAACGAGACATTGGCTACCTTAAGAGAGTCATAGTTTCTCTTCCCAATTGCTCACCCAGTCCAACAGTTTTTCTTACTGCGACCAGTCTGCCAGAAGTGATATGTCACTAGTTGTGTATCATAAAAGAGTAGTCGTTACTCCTCCCAGGGGTTTTTCGGGATATCTTAATCGAAATCCTAGTAACGATGCATTGGTTACCTTAAGAGAGTCATAGTTACTCGTCCCAGTTGCTCACCCAATCCAACATCTTTTCTTACTGCGACCAGTCTGCCAGAAGCGATATGTCACTAGTTGTGTATCATAAAAGAGTCATCGTTACTCCTCCCAGGGGTTATTCGTGATATCTTAATCGAAACCCTAGTAACGAGACATTGGCTACCTTAAGAGAGTCATAGTTACTCGTCCCAATTGCTCACCCAGTCCAACTTTTTTTCGTACCGTGGCCAGTCTTCCAGAAGCGATATGTCACTAGTTGTGTATCATAAAAGAGTGGTCGTTACTCCTCCCAGGGGTTATTCGAGATATGTTAATCTAAACCCTAGTAACGAGGCATTGGCTACCTTAAGAGAGTCATAGTTACTCGTCCCAATTGCTCACCCAGTCTGCCAGTTTTTCTTACTGTGGCCAGTCTGCCAGAAGCGATATGTCACTAGTTGGGTATCATAAAAGAGTGATCGTTTCTCCTCCCAGGGGTTATTCGGTTTATCATAATCGAAAGCGTAGTAACGAGGCATTGGCTACCTTATGAGAGTCATAGTTACTCGTCCCAATTGGTCACCCAGTCTGCCATTATTTCTTACTGTGGCCAGTCTGCCAGAACCGATATGTCACTAGTTGTATATCATAAAAGAGTGATCGTTTCTCCTCCCAGGGGTTATTCGAGATATCTTAATCGAAAGCGTAGTAACGAGGTATTGGCTACCTTAAGAGATTCATAGATACTCTTCCCAATTGCTCACAAAATCTGCCATTATTTCTTACTGTGCCCAGTCTGCCAGAACCGATATGTCACTAGTTGTGTATCATAAAAGAGTGATCGTTTCTCCTCCCAGGGATTATTCTAGATATCTTAATCGAAACCCTAGTAACGAGACATTGGCTACCTTAAGAGAGTCATAGTTACTCGTCCTAATTGCTCACCCAGTCTGCCATATTTTCTTACTGCGGTCAGTCTGCCGGAAGCGATATGTCACTAGTTGTGTATCATAAAAGAGTGATCGTTTCTCCTCCCAGGGGTTATTCGAGATATCTTAATCGAAAGCGTAGTAACGAGGCATTGGCTACCTTAAGAGAGTCATAGTTACTCGTCCCAATTGGTCACCCAGTCTGCCATTATTTCTTACTGTGTCCAGTCTGCCAGAACCGATATGTCACTAGTTGTGTATCATAAAAGAATGATCGTTTTTCCTCCCAGGGGTTATTCGAGATATCTTAATCGAAACCCTAGTAACGATGCATTGGCTACCTTAAGAGAGTCATAGTTACTCGTCCCAGTAGCTCACCCAGTCCAACATTTTTTCTTACTACAGGCAGTCTGCCAGAAGCGATATGTCACTAGTTGTGTATCATAAAAGAGTCATCATTAATCCTCCCAGGGGTTATTCGAGATATCTCAATCGAAACCAAAAACGAGGCTTTGGCTACCTTAAGAGAGTCATAGTTACTCGTCCCAATTGCTCACCCAGTCCAACTTTTTTACTTACCGTGGCCAGTCTTCCAGCAGCGATATGTCACTAGTTGTGTATCATAAAAGAGTGGTCGTTACTCCTCCCAGGGGTTATTCGAGATATCTTAATCTATACCCTAGTAACGAGGCATTGGCTACCTTAAGAGAGTCATAGTTACTCGTCCCAATTGCTCACCCAGTCTGCCATTTTTTCTTACTGTGGCCAGTCTGCCAGAAGCGATATGTCACTAGTTGTGTATCATAAAAGAGTGATCGTTTCTCCTCCCAGGGGTTATTCGAGATATCTTAATCGAAAGCGTAGTAACGAGGCATTGGCTACCTTAAGAGAGTCATAGTTACTCGTCCCAATTGGTCACCCAGTCTGCCATTATTTCTTACTGTGGCCAGTCTGCCAGAACCGATATGTCACTAGTTGTGTATCATAAAAGAGTGATCATTTCTCCTCCCAGGGGTTATTCGAGATATCTTAATCGAAAGCGTAGTAACGAGGCATTTGCTACCTTAAGAGATTCATAGATACTCGTCCCAATTGCTCACCCAGTCTGCCATTATTTCTTACTGTGGCCAGCCTGCCAGAACCGATATGTCACTAGTTGCGTATCATAAAAGAATGATCGTTTCTCCTCCCAGGGGTTATTCGAGATATCTTAATCGAAAGCGTAGTAACGAGGCATTGGCTACCTTAAGAGATTCATAGATACTCGTCCCAATTGCTCACCCAGTCTGCCATTATTTCTTACTGTGGCCAGCCTGCCAGAACCGATATGTCACTAGTTGCGTATCATAAAAGAATGATCGTTTCTCCTCCCAGGGGTTATTCGAGATATCTTAATCGAAAGCGTAGTAACGAGGCATTGGCTATCTTAAGAGAGTCATAGATTCTCGTCCCAATTGCTCACCCAGTCTGCCATTATTTCTTACTGTGCCCAGTCTGCCAGAACCGATATGTCACTAGTTGTGTATCATAAAAGAGTGATCGTTTCTCCTCCCAGGGGTTATTCTAGATATCTTAATCGAAACCCTAGTAACGAGACATTGGCTACCTTAAGAGAGTCATAGTTACTCGTCCCAATTGCTCACCCAGTCTGCCATTATTTCTTAATGTGGCCAGTCTGCCAGAACCGATATGTCACTAGTTGTGTATCATAAAAGAGTGATCGTTTCTCCTCCCAGGGGTTATTCGGTTTATCATAATGGAAACCCTAGTAACGAGACATTGGCTACCTTAAGAGAGTCATAGTTACTCGTCCCAATTGCTCACCCAATCCAACATTTTTTCTTACTGCGACCAGTGTGCCAGAAGTGATATGTCACTAGTTGTGTATCATAAAAGAGTGGTCGTTACTCCTCCCAGTGGTTATTCGAGATATCTTAATCGAAACCCTGGTAACGAGGCATTGGCTACCTTAAGAGAGTCATAGTTACTCGTCCCAATAGCTCACACATTCCAACATTTTTTCTTACTGCAGCCAGTCTGCCAGAAGCGATATGTCACTAGTTGTGTATCATTAAAGAGTCGTCGTTACTCCTCCGAGGGGATATTCGAGATATCTTAATCGAAACCCTAGTAACAAGGCATTGGCTACCTTAAGAGAGTCATAGTTACTCGTCCCAATTGCTCACCCAATCCAACATTTTTTCTTACTGCGACCAGTCTGCCAGAAGCGATATGTCACTAGTTGTGTATCATAAAAGAGTCATCATTAATCCTCCCAGGGGTTATTCGAGATATCTTAATCGAAACCAAAAACGAGGCATTGGCTACCTTAAGAGAGTCATAGTTACTCGTCCCAATTGCTCACCCAGCCCAACATTTCTTCTTACTGCGGTCAGTCTGCCAGAAGCGATATGTCACTAGTTGTGTATCATAAAAGAGTCATCGTTACTCCTCAGAGGGGATATTCGAGATATCTTTATCGAAACACTAGTAACGAGGCTTTGGCTACCTTAAGAGAGTCATAGTTCGTCGTCCCAATTCCTCACCAAGTAAAACGTTTTTTCTTACTGCGGCCAGTCTGCCAGAAGCGATATGTCACTAGTTGTGTATCATAAAAGAGTCATCGTTACTCCTCCCAGGGGTTATTCGAGATATCTTAATCGAAACCCTAGTAACGAGGCATTGGCTACCTTATGTGAGTCATAGTTACTCGTCCCAATTGCTCACCCAGTCTGCCATTTCTTCTTACTGTGGCCAGTCTGCCAGAAGCGATATGTCACTAGTTGTGTATCATAAAAGAGTGATCGTTTCTCCTCCCAGGGGTTATTCGAGATATCTTAATCGAAAGCGTAGTAACGAGGCATTGGCTACCTTAAGAGAGTCATTGTTACTCGTCCCAATTGCTCACCCAGTCTGCCATTATTTCTTACTGTGGCCAGTCTGCCAGAACCGATATGTCACTAGTTGTGTATCATAAAAGAGTGATCGTTTCTCCTCCGAGGGGTTATTCGAGATATCTTAATCGAAACCCTAGTAACGAGGCATTGGCTACCTTAAGAGAGTCATAGTTACTCGTCCCAATTGCTCACCCAGTCTGCCATTATTTCTTACTGTGGCCAGTCTGCCAGAACCGATATGTCACTAGTTGTGTATCATAAAAGAGTCATCCTTACTCCTCCCAGGGGTTATTCGGTTTATCTTAATCGAAACCCTAGTAACGAGGCATTGGCTACCTTAGGAGAGTCATAGTTACTCGTCCCAATTGCTCACCCAGTCTGCCATTTTTTCTTACTGTGGCCAGTCTGGCAGAACGATATCTCACTAGTTGTGTATCATAAAAGAGTGATCGTTTCTCCTCCCAGGGGTTATTCTAGATATCTTAATCGAAACCCTAGTAACGAGACATTGGCTACCTTAAGAGAGTCATAGTTACCCGTCCCAATTGCTCACCCAGTCTGCCATTTTTTCTTACTGCGGCCAGTCTGCCGGAAGCGATATGTCAATAGTTGTGTATCATAAAAGAGTGATCGTTTCTCCTCCCAGGGGTTATTCGAGATATCTTAATCGAAAGCGTAGTAACGAGGCATTGGCTACCTTAAGAGAGTCATAGTTACTCGTCCCAATTGGTCACCCAGTCTGCCATTATTTCTTCCTGTGACCAGTCTGCCAGAACCGATATGTCACTAGTTGTGTATCAAAAAAGAATGATCGTTTCTCCTCCCAGGGGTTATTCGAGATATCTTAATCGAAAGCGTAGTAACGAGGCATTGGCTATCTTAAGAGAGTCATAGATACTCGTCCTAATTGCTCACCCAGTCTGCCATTATTTCTTACTGTGCCCAGTCTGCCAGAAGCGATATGTCACTAGTTGTGTATCATAAAAGAGTGATCGTTTCTCCTCCCAGGGGTTATTCTAGATATCTTAATCGAAGCCCTAGTAACGAAACATTGGCTACCTTAAGAGAGTCATAGTTACTCGTCCCAATTGCTCACCCAGTCTGCCATTTTTTCTTACTGCGGCCAGTCTGCCGGAAGCGATATGTCACTAGTTGTGTATCATAAAAGAGTGATCGTTTCTCCTCCCAGGGGTTATTCGAGATATCTTAATCGAAAGTGTAGTAACGAGGCATTGGCTACCTTAAGAGAGTCATAGTTACTCGTCCCAATTGCTCACCCAGTCTGCCATTATTTCTTACTGTGGCCAGTCTGCCAGAACCGATATGTCACTAGTTGTGTATCATAAAAGAGTGATCGTTTCTCCTCCCAGGGGTTATTCGGTTTATCATAATCGAAACCCTAGTAACGAGACATTGGCTACCTTAAGAGAGTCATAGTTACTCGTCCCAATTGCTCACCCAATCCAACATTTTTTCTTACTGCGACCAGTGTGCCAGAAGTGATATGTCACTAGTTGTGTATCATAAAAGAGTGGCCGTTACTCCTCCCAGTGGTTATTCGAGATATCTTAATCGAAACCCTAGTAACGAGGCATTGGCTACCTTAAGAGAGTCATAGTTACTCGTCCCAATAGCTCACCCAGTCCAACATTTTTTCTTACTGCAGCCAGTCTGCCAGAAGCGATATGTCACTAGTTGTGTATCTTAAAAGAGTCGTCGTTACTCCTCCGAGGGGATATTCGAGATATCTTAATCGAAACCCTAGTAACAAGGCATTGGCTACCTTAAGAGAGTCATAGTTACTCGTCCCAATTGCTCACCCAGTCCAACATTTTTTCTTACTGCGACCAGTCTGCCAGAAGCGATATGTCACTAGTTGTGTATCATAAAAGAGTCATCATTAATCCTCCCAGGGGTTATTCGAGATATCTTAATCGAAACCAAAAACGAGGCATTGGCTACCTTAAGAGAGTCATAGATACTCGTCCCAATTGCTCACCCAGTCTGCCATTATTTCTTACTGTGCCCAGTCTGCCAGAAGCGATATGTCACTAGTTGTGTATCATAAAAGAGTCATCGTTACTCCTCTGAAGGGATATTCGAGATATCTTTATCGAAACACTAGTAACGAGGCTTTGGCTACCTTAAGAGAGTCATAGTTCGTCGTCCCCATTGCTCACCAAGTAAAACGTTTTTTCTTACTGCGGCCAGTCTGCCAGAAGCGATATGTCACTAGTTGTGTATCATAAAAGAGTCATCGTTACTCCTCCCAGGGGTTATTCGAGATATCTTAATCGAAACCCTAGTAACGAGGCATTGGCTACCTTACGTGAGTCATAGTTACTCATCCCAATTGCTCACACAGTGTGCCATTTTTTCTTACTGTGACCAGTCTGCCAGAAGCGATATGTCACTAGTTGTGTATCATAAAAGAGTGATCGTTTCTCCTCCCAGGGGTTTTTCGAGATATCTTAATCGAAAGCGTAGTAACGAGGCATTGGCTACCTTAAGAGAGTCATAGTTACTCGTCCCAATTGCTCACACAGTCTGCCATTATTTCTTACTGTGGCCAGTCTGCCAGAACCGATATGTCACTAGTTGTGTATCATAAAAGAGTGATCGTTTCTCCTCCCAGGGGTTATTGGAGATATCTTAATCGAAAGCGTAGTAACGAGGCATTAGCTACCTTAAGAGAGTCATAGTTACTCGTCCCAATTGCTCACCCAGTCTGCCATTATTTCTTACTGTGGCCAGTCTGCCAGAACCGATATGTCACTAGTTGTGTATCATAAAAGAGTGATCGTTTCTCCTCCCAGGGGTTATTCGGTTTATCTTAATCGAAACCCTAGTAACGAGGCATTGGCTACCTTAAGAGAGTCATAGTTACTCGTCCCAATTGCTCTCCCAGTCCAACATTTTTTCTTACTGCGACCAGTCTGCCAGAAGCGATATGTCACTAGTTGTGTATCATAAAAGAGTCATCATTAATCCTCCCAAGGGTTATTCGAGATATCTTAATCGAAACCAAAAACGAGTCATTGGCTACCTTAAGAGAGTCATAGTTACTCGTCCCAATTGCTCACCCAGCCCAACATTTCTTCTTACTGCGGCCAGTCTGCCAGAAGCGATATGTCACTAGTTGTGTATCATAAAAGAGTCATCGTTACTCCTCAGAGGGGATATTCGAGATATCTTTATCGAAACCCTAGTAACGAGGTATTGGCTACCTTAAGAGAGTCATAGTTCTACGTCCCAATTGCTCACCAAGTAAAATGTTTTTTCTTACTGCGGCCAGTCTGCCAGAAGCGATATCTCACTAGTTGTGTATCATAAAAGGGTCGTCGTTACTCCTCCGAGGGGTTATTCGAGAAATCTTAATCGAAACAGTAGTAACGAGGCATTGGCTACCTTAAGAGAGTCATAGTTACTCGTCATAATTGCCCACCCAGTCCAACATTTTTCCTTACTGCGACCAGTCTGCCAGAAGCGATATGTCACTAGTTGTGTATCATAAAAGTGTCATCGTTACTCCTCCCAGGTGTTATTCTAGATATCTTAATCGAAACCCTAGTAACGAGACATTGGCTACCTTAAGAGAGTCATAGTTACTCGTCCCAATTGTTCACCCAGTCTGCCATTTTTTCTTACTGTGTCCAGTCTGGCAGAACCGATATGTCACTAGTTGTGTATCATAAAAGAATGATAGTTTCTCCTCCCAAAGGTTATTCGAGATATCTTAATTGAAAGCGTAGTAACGAGGCATTGGCTATCTTAAGAGAGTCATAGATACTCGTCCCAATTGCTCACCCAGTCTGCCATTATTTCTTACTGTGGCCAGTCTGCCAGAACCGATATGTCACTAGTTGTGTATCATAAAAGAGTGATCGTTTCTCCTCCCAGGGGTTATTGGAGATATCTTAATCGAAAGCGTAGTAACGAGGCATTGGCTACCTTAAGAGTGTCATAGTTACTCGTCCCAATTGCTCACCCACCCTGCCATTATTTCTTACTGTGGCCAGTCTGCCAGAACCGATATGTCACTAGTTGTGTATCATAAAAGAGTGATCGTTTCTCCTCCCAGGGGTTATTCGGTTTATCTTAATCGAAACCCTAGTAACGATGCATTGGCTACCATAGAAGTGTCATAGTTACTCGTCCCAATTGCTCACCCAGTCTGCCATTTTTTCTTACTGTGGCCAGTCTGCCAGAAGCGATATGTCACTAGTTGTGTATCATAAAAGAGTCATCGTTACTCCTCCCAGGGGTTATTCGAGATATCTTAATCGAAACCCTAGTAACAAGGGATTGGCTACCTTAAGAGAGTCATAGTTCGTCGTCCCAATTGCTCACCCAGTCCAACATTTTTTCTTACTGTGGCCAACCTGCCAGAAGCGATATGTCACTAGTTGTGTATCATAAAAGAGTGATCGTTACTCCTCCCAGGGGTTATTCGAGATATCTTAATCGAAACCCTAGTAACGAGGCATTGGCTACCTTACGTGAGTCATAGTTACTCGTCCCAATTGCTCACCCAGTCCAACATTTTTTCTTACTGCAGCCAGTCTGCCAGAAGCGATATGTCACTAGTTGTGTATCATAAAAGAGTCGTCGTTACTCCTCCGAGGGGTTATTCGAGAAATCTTAATCGAAACAGTAGTAACGAGGCATTGGCTACCTTAAGAGAGTCATAGTTACTCGTCATAATTGCTCACCCAGTCCAACATTTTTCCTTACTGCGACCAGTCTGCCAGAAGCGATATGTCACTAGTTGTGTATCATAAAAGAGTCATCGTTACTCCTCCCAGGGGTTATTCGAGATATCTTAATCGAAACCCTAGTAACGAGGCATTGGCTACCTTAGGAGAGTCATAGTTACTCGTCCCAATTGCTCACCCAGTCTGCCATTTTTTCTTACTGTGGCCAGTCTGCCAGAAGCGATATGTCATTAGTTTTGTATCATAAAAGAGCCATCGTTACTCCTCCCAAGGGTTATTCGAGATATCTTAATCGAAACCCTAGTAACAAGGCATTGGCTACCTTAAGAGAGTCATAGATACTCGTCCCAATTGCTCACCCAGTCTGCCATTATTTCTTACTGTGCCCAGTCTGCCAGAACCGATATGTCACTAGTTGTGTATCATAAAAGAGTGCTCGTTTCTCCTCCCAGGGGTTATTCTACATATCTTAATCGAAACCCTAGTAACGAGACATTGGCTACCTTAAGAGAGTCATAGTTACTCGTCCCAATTGCTCACCCAGTCTGCCATTATTTCTTACTGTGGCCAGTCTGCCAGAACCGATATGTTACTAGTTGTGTATCATAAAAGAGTGATCGTTTCCCCTCCCAGGGGTTATTCGAGATATCTTAATCGAAAGCGTAGTAACGAGGCATTGGCTACCTTAAGAGAGTCATAGTTACTCGTCCCAATTGCTCACCCAGCCCAACATTTCTTCTTACTGCGGCCAGTCTGCCAGAAGCGATATGTCACTAGTTGTGTATCATAAAAGAGTCATCGTTACTCCTCAGAGGGGATATTCGAGATATCTTTATCGAAACCCTAGTAACGAGGCATTGGCTACCTTAAGAGAGTCATAGTTCGACGTCCCAATTGCTCACCAAGTAAAACGTTTTTTCTTACTGCGGCCAGTCTGCCAGAAGCGATATCTCACTAGTTGTGTATCATAAAAGAGTCATCGTTACTCCTCCCAGGGGTTATTCGAGATATCTTAATCGAAACCCTAGTAACGAGGCATTGACTACCTTACGTGAGTCATAGTTATTTGTCCCAATTGCTCACCCAGTCCAACATTTTTTCTTACTGCAGCCAGTCTGCCAGAAGCGATATGTCACTAGTTGTGTATCATAAAAGAGTGATCGCTTCCCCTCCCAGGGGTTATTCGAGATATCTTAAACGAAACCCTAGTAACGATGCATTGGCTACCTTAGGAGTGTCATAGTTACTCGTCCCAATTGCTCACCCAGTCTGCCATTTTTTCTTACTGTGGCCAGTCTGCCAGAAGTGATATGTCACTAGTTGTGTATCATAAAAGAGTCATCGTTACTCCTCCCAGGGGTTATTCGAGATATCTTAATCGAAACCCTAGTAACAAGGCATTGGCTACCTTAAGAGAGTCATAGTTAGTCGTCCCAATTGCTCACCCAGTCCCACATTTTTTCTTACTGTGGCCAACCTGCCAGAAGCGATATGTCACTAGTTGTGTATCATAAAAGAGTGATCGTTACTCCTCCCAGGGGTTATTCGAGATATCTTAATCGATACCCTAGTAACGAGGCATTGGCTACCTTAAGAGAGTCATAGTTACTCGACCCAATTGCTCACCCAGTCTGCCATTTTTTCTTACTGCGGCCAGTCTGCCAGAAGCGATATGTCACTAGTTGTGTATCATAAAAGAGTGATCGTTTTTCCTCCCAGGGGTTATTCGAGATATCTTAATCGAAAGCGTAGTAACGACGCATTGGCTACCTTAAGAGAGTCATAGTTACTCGTCCCAATTGCTCACCCAGTCTGCCATTATTTCTTACTGTGGCCAGTCTGCCAGAAGCGATATGTCACTAGTTGTGTATCATAAAAGAGTCATCGTTACTCCTCCCAGGGGTTATTCGAGATATCTTAATCGAAACCCTAGTAACAAGGCATTGGCTACCTTAAGAGAGTCATAGTTACTCGTCCCAATTGCTCACGCAGTCCAACATTTTTCCTTACTGTTGCCAACCTGCCAGAAGCGATATGTCACTAGTTGTGTATCATAAAAGAGTGATCGTTTCCCCTCCCAGGGGTTATTCGAGATATCTTAATCGAAACCCTAGTAACGATGCATTGGCTACCTTAGGAGTGTCATAGTTACTCGTCCCAATTGCTCACCCAGTCTGCCATTTTTTCTTACTGTGGCCAGTCTGCCAGAAGCGATATGTCACTAGTTGTGTATCATAAAAGAGTCATCGTTACTCCTCCCAGGGGTTATTCGAGATATCTTAATCGAAACCCTAGTAACAAGGCATTGGCTACCTTAAGAGAGTCATAGTTCGTCGTCCCAATTGCTCACCCTGTCCAACATTTTTTCTTACTGTGGCCAACCTGCCAGAAGCGATATGTCACTAGTTGTGTATCATAAAAGAGTGATCGTTACTCCTCCCAGGGGTTATTCGAGATATCTTAATCGAAACCCTAGTAACGAGGCATTGGCTACCTTAAGAGAGTCATAGTTACTCGACCCAATTGCTCACCCAGTCTGCCATTTATTCTTACTGCGACCAGTGTGCCAGAAGTGATATGTCACTAGTTGTGTATCATAAAAGAGTGGTCGTTACTCCTCCCAGTGGTTATTCGAGATATCTTAATCGAAACCCTGGTAACGAGGCATTGGCTACCTTAAGAGAGTCATAGTTACTCGTCCCAATAGCTCACACATTCCAACATTTTTTCTTACTGCAGCCAGTCTGCCAGAAGCGATATGTCACTAGTTGTGTATCATTAAAGAGTCGTCGTTACTCCTCCGAGGGGATATTCGAGATATCTTAATCGAAACCCTAGTAACAAGGCATTGGCTACCTTAAGAGAGTCATAGTTACTCGTCCCAATTGCTCACCCAGTCCAACATTTTTTCTTACTGCGACCAGTCTGCCAGAAGCGATATGTCACTAGTTGTGTATCATAAAAGAGTCATCATTAATCCTCCCAGGGGTTATTCGAGATATCTTAATCGAAACCAAAAACGAGGCATTGGCTACCTTAAGAGAGTCATAGTTACTCGTCCCAATTGCTCACCCAGTCTGCCATTTATTCTTACTGCGACCAGTCTGCCAGAAGCGATATGTCACTAGTTGTGTATCATAAAAGAGTCATCATTAATCCTCCCAGGGGTTATTCGAGATATCTTAATCGAAACCAAAAACGAGGCATTGGCTACCTTAAGAGAGTCATAGTTACTCGTCCCAATTGCTCACCCAGCCCAACATTTCTTCTTACTGCGGTCAGTCTGCCAGAAGCGATATGTCACTAGTTGTGTATCATAAAAGAGTCATCGTTACTCCTCAGAGGGGATATTCGAGATATCTTTATCGAAACACTAGTAACGAGGCTTTGGCTACCTTAAGAGAGTCATAGTTCGTCGTCCCAATTCCTCACCAAGTAAAACGTTTTTTCTTACTGCGGCCAGTCTGCCAGAAGCGATATGTCACTAGTTGTGTATCATAAAAGAGTCATCGTTACTCCTCCCAGGGGTTATTCGAGATATCTTAATCGAAACCCTAGTAACGAGGCATTGGCTACCTTATGTGAGTAATAGTTACTCGTCCCAATTGCTCACCCAGTCTGCCATTTCTTCTTACTGTGGCCAGTCTGCCAGAAGCGATATGTCACTAGTTGTGTATCATAAAAGAGTGATCGTTTCTCCTCCCAGGGGTTATTCGAGATATCTTAATCGAAAGCGTAGTAACGAGGCATTGGCTACCTTAAGAGAGTCATTGTTACTTGTCCCAATTGCTCACCCAGTCTGCCATTATTTCTTACTGTGGCCAGTCTGCCAGAACCGATATGTCACTAGTTGTGTATCATAAAAGAGTGATCGTTTCTCCTCCGAGGGGTTATTCGAGATATCTTAATCGAAAGCGTAGTAACGAGGCATTGGCTACCTTAAGAGAGTCATAGTTACTCGTCCCAATTGCTCACCCAGTCTGCCATTATTTCTTACTGTGGCCAGTCTGCCAGAACCGATATGTCACTAGTTGTGTATCATAAAAGAGTCATCCTTACTCCTCCCAGGGGTTATTCGGTTTATCTTAATCGAAACCCTAGTAACGAGGCATTGGCTACCTTAGGAGAGTCATAGTTACTCGTCCCAATTGCTCACCCAGTCTGCCATTTTTTCTTACTGTGGCCAGTCTGCCAGAACGATATCTCACTAGTTGTGTATCATAAAAGAGAGATCGTTTCTCCTCCCAGGGGTTATTCTAGATATCTTAATCGAAACCCTAGTAACGAGACATTGGCTACCTTAAGAGAGTCATAGTTACTCGTCCCAATTGCTCACCCAGTCTGCCATTTTTTCTTACTGCGGCCAGTCTGCCGGAAGCGATATGTCACTAGTTGTGTATCATAAAAGAGTGATCGTTTCTCCTCCCAGGGGTTATTCGAGATATCTTAATCGAAAGCGTAGTAACGAGGCATTGGCTACCTTAAGAGAGTCATAGTTACTCGTCCCAATTGGTCACCCAGTCTGCCATTATTTCTTCCTGTGACCAGTCTGCCAGAACCGATATGTCACTAGTTGTGTATCAAAAAAGAATGATCGTTTCTCCTCCCAGGGGTTATTCGAGATATCTTAATCGAAAGCGTAGTAACGAGGCATTGGCTATCTTAAGAGAGTCATAGATACTCGTCCTAATTGCTCACCCAGTCTGCCATTATTTCTTACTGTGCCCAGTCTGCCAGAAGCGATATGTCACTAGTTGTGTATCATAAAAGAGTGATCGTTTCTCCTCCCAGGGGTTATTCTAGATATCTTAATCGAAGCCCTAGTAACGAAACATTGGCTACCTTAAGAGAGTCATAGTTACTCGTCCCAATTGCTCACCCAGTCTGCCATTTTTTCTTACTGCGGCCAGTCTGCCGGAAGCGATATGTCACTAGTTGTGTATCATAAAAGAGTGATCGTTTCTCCTCCCAGGGGTTATTCGAGATATCTTAATCGAAAGTGTAGTAACGAGGCATTGGCTACCTTAAGAGAGTCATAGTTACTCGTCCCAATTGCTCACCCAGTCTGCCATTATTTCTTACTGTGGCCAGTCTGCCAGAACCGATATGTCACTAGTTGTGTATCATAAAAGAGTGATCGTTTCTCCTCCCAGGGGTTATTCGGTTTATCATAATCGAAACCCTAGTAACGAGACATTGGCTACCTTAAGAGAGTCATAGTTACTCGTCCCAATTGCTCACCCAATCCAACATTTTTTCTTACTGCGACCAGTGTGCCAGAAGTGATATGTCACTAGTTGTGTATCATAAAAGAGTGGCCGTTACTCCTCCCAGTGGTTATTCGAGATATCTTAATCGAAACCCTAGTAACGAGGCATTGGCTACCTTAAGAGAGTCATAGTTACTCGTCCCAATAGCTCACCCAGTCCAACATTTTTTCTTACTGCAGCCAGTCTGCCAGAAGCGATATGTCACTAGTTGTGTATCTTAAAAGAGTCGTCGTTACTCCTCCGAGGGGATATTCGAGATATCTTAATCGAAACCCTAGTAACAAGGCATTGGCTACCTTAAGAGAGTCATAGTTACTCGTCCCAATTGCTCACCCAGTCCAACATTTTTTCTTACTGCGACCAGTCTGCCAGAAGCGATATGTCACTAGTTGTGTATCATAAAAGAGTCATCATTAATACTCCCAGGGGTTATTCGAGATATCTTAATCGAAACCAAAAACGAGGCATTGGCTACCTTAAGAGAGTCATAGATACTCGTCCCAATTGCTCACCCAGTCTGCCATTATTTCTTACTGTGCCCAGTCTGCCAGAAGCGATATGTCACTAGTTGTGTATCATAAAAGAGTCATCGTTACTCCTCAGAAGGGATATTCGAGATATCTTTATCGAAACACTAGTAACGAGGCTTTGGCTACCTTAAGAGAGTCATAGTTCGTCGTCCCCATTGCTCACCAAGTAAAACGTTTTTTCTTACTGCGGCCAGTCTGCCAGAAGCGATATGTCACTAGTTGTGTATCATAAAAGAGTCATCGTTACTCCTCCCAGGGGTTATTCGAGATATCTTAATCGAAACCCTAGTAACGAGGCATTGGCTACCTTACGTGAGTCATAGTTACTCATCCCAATTGCTCACACAGTCTGCCATTTTTTCTTACTGCGGCCAGTCTGCCGGAAGCGATATGTCACTAGTTGTGTATCATAAAAGAGTGATCGTTTCTCCTCCCAGGGGTTATTCGAGATATCTTAATCGAAAGTGTAGTAACGAGGCATTGGCTACCTTAAGAGAGTCATAGTTACTCGTCCCAATTGCTCACCCAGTCTGCCATTATTTCTTACTGTGGCCAGTCTGCCAGAACCGATATGTCACTAGTTGTGTATCATAAAAGAGTGATCGTTTCTCCTCCCAGGGGTTATTCGGTTTATCATAATCGAAACCCTAGTAACGAGACATTGGCTACCTTAAGAGAGTCATAGTTACTCGTCCCAATTGCTCACCCAATCCAACATTTTTTCTTACTGCGACCAGTGTGCCAGAAGTGATATGTCACTAGTTGTGTATCATAAAAGAGTGGCCGTTACTCCTCCCAGTGGTTATTCGAGATATCTTAATCGAAACCCTAGTAACGAGGCATTGGCTACCTTAAGAGAGTCATAGTTACTCGTCCCAATAGCTCACCCAGTCCAACATTTTTTCTTACTGCAGCCAGTCTGCCAGAAGCGATATGTCACTAGTTGTGTATCTTAAAAGAGTCGTCGTTACTCCTCCGAGGGGATATTCGAGATATCTTAATCGAAACCCTAGTAACAAGGCATTGGCTACCTTAAGAGAGTCATAGTTACTCGTCCCAATTGCTCACCCAGTCCAACATTTTTTCTTACTGCGACCAGTCTGCCAGAAGCGATATGTCACTAGTTGTGTATCATAAAAGAGTCATCATTAATACTCCCAGGGGTTATTCGAGATATCTTAATCGAAACCAAAAACGAGGCATTGGCTACCTTAAGAGAGTCATAGATACTCGTCCCAATTGCTCACCCAGTCTGCCATTATTTCTTACTGTGCCCAGTCTGCCAGAAGCGATATGTCACTAGTTGTGTATCATAAAAGAGTCATCGTTACTCCTCAGAAGGGATATTCGAGATATCTTTATCGAAACACTAGTAACGAGGCTTTGGCTACCTTAAGAGAGTCATAGTTCGTCGTCCCCATTGCTCACCAAGTAAAACGTTTTTTCTTACTGCGGCCAGTCTGCCAGAAGCGATATGTCACTAGTTGTGTATCATAAAAGAGTCATCGTTACTCCTCCCAGGGGTTATTCGAGATATCTTAATCGAAACCCTAGTAACGAGGCATTGGCTACCTTACGTGAGTCATAGTTACTCATCCCAATTGCTCACACAGTGTGCCATTTTTTCTTACTGTGGCCAGTCTGCCAGAAGCGATATGTCACTAGTTGTGTATCATAAAAGAGTGATCGTTTCTCCTCCCAGGGGTTTTTCGAGATATCTTAATCGAAAGCGTAGTAACGAGGCATTGGCTACCTTAAGAGAGTCATAGTTACTCGTCCCAATTGCTCACACAGTCTGCCATTATTTCTTACTGTGGCCAGTCTGCCAGAACCGATATGTCACTAGTTGTGTATCATAAAAGAGTGATCGTTTCTCCTCCCAGGGGTTATTGGAGATATCTTCATCGAAAGCGTAGTAACGAGGCATTAGCTACCTTAAGAGAGTCATAGTTACTCGTCCCAATTGCTCACCCAGTCTGCCATTATTTCTTACTGTGGCCAGTCTGCCAGAACCGATATGTCACTAGTTGTGTATCATAAAAGAGTGATCGTTTCTCCTCCCAGGGGTTATTCGGTTTATCTTAATCGAAACCCTAGTAACGAGGCATTGGCTACCTTAAGAGAGTCATAGTTACTCGTCCCAATTGCTCACCCAGTCCAACATTTTTTCTTACTGCGACCAGTCTGCCAGAAGCGATATGTCACTAGTTGTGTATCATAAAAGAGTCATCATTAATCCTCCCAAGGGTTATTCGAGATATCTTAATCGAAACCAAAAACGAGTCATTGGCTACCTTAAGAGAGTCATAGTTACTCGTCCCAATTGCTCACCCAGCCCAACATTTCTTCTTACTGCGGCCAGTCTGCCAGAAGCGATATGTCACTAGTTGTGTATCATAAAAGAGTCATCGTTACTCCTCAGAGGGGATATTCGAGATATCTTTATCGAAACCCTAGTAACGAGGCATTGGCTACCTTAAGAGAGTCATAGTTCTACGTCCCAATTGCTCACCAAGTAAAATGTTTTTTCTTACTGCGGCCAGTCTGCCAGAAGCGATATCTCACTAGTTGTGTATCATAAAAGGGTCGTCGTTACTCCTCCGAGGGGTTATTCGAGAAATCTTAATCGAAACAGTAGTAACGAGGCATTGGCTACCTTAAGAGAGTCATAGTTACTCGTCATAATTGCCCACCCAGTCCAACATTTTTCCTTACTGCGACCAGTCTGCCAGAAGCGATATGTCACTAGTTGTGTATCATAAAAGTGTCATCGTTACTCCTCCCAGGGGTTATTCGAGATATCTTAATCGAAACCCCAGTAACAAGGCATTGGCTACCTTAGGAGAGTCATAGTTACTCGTCTTAATTGCTCACCCAGTCTGCCATTTTTTCTTACTGTGGCCAGTCTGCCAGAAGCGATATGTCACTAGTTGTGTATCATAAAAGAGTCATCGTTACTCCTCCCAGGGGTTATTCGAGATATCTTAATCGAAACCCTAGTAACAAGGGATTTTCTACCTTAAGAGAGTCATAGTTCGTCGTCCCAATTGCTCACCCAGTCCAACATTTTTTCTTACTGTGGCCAACCTGCCAGAAGCGATATGTCACTAGTTGTGTATCATAAAAGAGTGATCGTTACTCCTCCCAGGGGTTATTCGAGATATCTTAATCGAAACCCTAGTAACGAGGCATTGGCTACCTTACGTGAGTCATAGTTACTCGTCCCAATTGCTCACCCAGTCCAACATTTTTTCTTACTGCAGCCAGTCTGCCAGAAGCGATATGTCACTAGTTGTGTATCATAAAAGAGTCGTCGTTACTCCTCCGAGGGGTTATTCGAGAAATCTTAATCGAAACAGTAGTAACGAGGCATTGGCTACCTTAAGAGAGTCATAGTTACTCGGTATAATTGCTCACCCAGTCCAACATTTTTCCTTACTGCGACCAGTCTGCCAGAAGCGATATGTCACTAGTTGTGTATCATAAAAGAGTCATCGTTACTCCTCCCAGGGGTTATTCGAGATATCTTAATCGAAACCCTAGTAACGAGGCATTGGCTACCTTAAGAGAGTCATAGTTACTCGTCCCAATTGCTCACCCAGTCCAACATTTTTTCTTACTGCGGCCAGTCTGCCAGAAGCGATATGTCACTAGTTGTGTATCATAAAAGAGTGATCGTTTCTCCTCCCAGGGGTTATTGGAGATATCTTAATCGAAAGCGTAGTAACGAGGCATTGGCTACCTTAAGAGTGTCATAGTTACTCGTCCCAATTGCTCACCCACCCTGCCATTATTTCTTACTGTGGCCAGTCTGCCAGAACCGATATGTCACTAGTTGTGTATCATAAAAGAGTGATCGTTTCTCCTCCCAGGGGTTATTCGGTTTATCTTAATCGAAACCCTAGTAACGATGCATTGGCTACCTTAGAAGTGTCATAGTTACTCGTCCCAATTGCTCACCCAGTCTGCCATTTTTTCTTACTGTGGCCAGTCTGCCAGAAGCGATATGTCACTAGTTGTGTATCATAAAAGAGTCATCGTTACTCCTCCCAGGGGTTATTCGAGATATCTTAATCGAAACCCTAGTAACAAGGGATTGGCTACCTTAAGAGAGTCATAGTTCGTCGTCCCAATTGCTCACCCAGTCCAACATTTTTTCTTACTGTGGCCAACCTGCCAGAAGCGATATGTCACTAGTTGTGTATCATAAAAGAGTGATCGTTACTCCTCCCAGGGGTTATTCGAGATATCTTAATCGAAACCCTAGTAACGAGGCATTGGCTACCTTACGTGAGTCATAGTTACTCGTCCCAATTGCTCACCCAGTCCAACATTTTTTCTTACTGCAGCCAGTCTGCCAGAAGCGATATGTCACTAGTTGTGTATCATAAAAGAGTCGTCGTTACTCCTCCGAGGGGTTATTCGAGAAATCTTAATCGAAACAGTAGTAACGAGGCATTGGCTACCTTAAGAGAGTCATAGTTACTCGTCATAATTGCTCACCCAGTCCAACATTTTTCCTTACTGCGACCAGTCTGCCAGAAGCGATATGTCACTAGTTGTGTATCATAAAAGAGTCATCGTTACTCCTCCCAGGGGTTATTCGAGATATCTTAATCGAAACCCTAGTAACGAGGCATTGGCTACCTTAGGAGAGTCATAGTTACTCGTCCCAATTGCTCACCCAGTCTGCCATTTTTTCTTACTGTGGCCAGTCTGCCAGAAGCGATATGTCATTAGTTTTGTATCATAAAAGAGCCATCGTTACTCCTCCCAAGGGTTATTCGAGATATCTTAATCGAAACCCTAGTAACAAGGCATTGGCTACCTTAAGAGAGTCATAGATACTCGTCCCAATTGCTCACCCAGTCTGCCATTATTTCTTACTGTGCCCAGTCTGCCATAACCGATATGTCACTAGTTGTGTATCATAAAAGAGTGATCGTTTCTCCTCCCAGGGGTTATTCGGTTTATCTTAATCGAAACCCTAGTAACGATGCATTGGCTACCTTAGAAGTGTCATAGTTACTCGTCCCAATTGCTCACCCAGTCTGCCATTTTTTCTTACTGTGGCCAGTCTGCCAGAAGCGATATGTCACTAGTTGTGTATCATAAAAGAGTCATCGTTACTCCTCCCAGGGGTTATTCGAGATATCTTAATCGAAACCCTAGTAACAAGGGATTTTCTACCTTAAGAGAGTCATAGTTCGTCGTCCCAATTGCTCACCCAGTCCAACATTTTTTCTTACTGTGGCCAACCTGCCAGAAGCGATATGTCACTAGTTGTGTATCATAAAAGAGTGATCGTTACTCCTCCCAGGGGTTATTCGAGATATCTTAATCGAAACCCTAGTAACGAGGCATTGGCTACCTTACGTGAGTCATAGTTACTCGTCCCAATTGCTCACCCAGTCCAACATTTTTTCTTACTGCAGCCAGTCTGCCAGAAGCGATATGTCACTAGTTGTGTATCATAAAAGAGTCGTCGTTACTCCTCCGAGGGGTTATTCGAGAAATCTTAATCGAAACAGTAGTAACGAGGCATTGGCTACCTTAAGAGAGTCATAGTTACTCGTTATAATTGCTCACCCAGTCCAACATTTTTCCTTACTGCGACCAGTCTGCCAGAAGCGATATGTCACTAGTTGTGTATCATAAAAGAGTCATCGTTACTCCTCCCAGGGGTTATTCGAGATATCTTAATCGAAACCCTAGTAACGAGGCATTGGCTACCTTAAGAGAGTCATAGTTACTCGTCCCAATTGCTCACCCAGTCCAACATTTTTTCTTACTGCGGCCAGTCTGCCAGAAGCGATATGTCACTAGTTGTGTATCATAAAAGAGTGATCGTTTCTCCTCCCAGGGGTTATTGGAGATATCTTAATCGAAAGCGTAGTAACGAGGCATTGGCTACCTTAAGAGTGTCATAGTTACTCGTCCCAATTGCTCACCCACCCTGCCATTATTTCTTACTGTGGCCAGTCTGCCAGAACCGATATGTCACTAGTTGTGTATCATAAAAGAGTGATCGTTTCTCCTCCCAGGGGTTATTCGGTTTATCTTAATCGAAACCCTAGTAACGATGCATTGGCTACCTTAGAAGTGTCATAGTTACTCGTCCCAATTGCTCACCCAGTCTGCCATTTTTTCTTACTGTGGCCAGTCTGCCAGAAGCGATATGTCACTAGTTGTGTATCATAAAAGAGTCATCGTTACTCCTCCCAGGGGTTATTCGAGATATCTTAATCGAAACCCTAGTAACAAGGGATTGGCTACCTTAAGAGAGTCATAGTTCGTCGTCCCAATTGCTCACCCAGTCCAACATTTTTTCTTACTGTGGCCAACCTGCCAGAAGCGATATGTCACTAGTTGTGTATCATAAAAGAGTGATCGTTACTCCTCCCAGGGGTTATTCGAGATATCTTAATCGAAACCCTAGTAACGAGGCATTGGCTACCTTACGTGAGTCATAGTTACTCGTCCCAATTGCTCACCCAGTCCAACATTTTTTCTTACTGCAGCCAGTCTGCCAGAAGCGATATGTCACTAGTTGTGTATCATAAAAGAGTCGTCGTTACTCCTCCGAGGGGTTATTCGAGAAATCTTAATCGAAACAGTAGTAACGAGGCATTGGCTACCTTAAGAGAGTCATAGTTACTCGTCATAATTGCTCACCCAGTCCAACATTTTTCCTTACTGCGACCAGTCTGCCAGAAGCGATATGTCACTAGTTGTGTATCATAAAAGAGTCATCGTTACTCCTCCCAGGGGTTATTCGAGATATCTTAATCGAAACCCTAGTAACGAGGCATTGGCTACCTTAGGAGAGTCATAGTTACTCGTCCCAATTGCTCACCCAGTCTGCCATTTTTTCTTACTGTGGCCAGTCTGCCAGAAGCGATATGTCATTAGTTTTGTATCATAAAAAAGCCATCGTTACTCCTCCCAAGGGTTATTCGAGATATCTTAATCGAAACCCTAGTAACAAGGCATTGGCTACCTTAAGAGAGTCATAGATACTCGTCCCAATTGCTCACCCAGTCTGCCATTATTTCTTACTGTGCCCAGTCTGCCAGAACCGATATGTCACTAGTTGTGTATCATAAAAGAGTGCTCGTTTCTCCTCCCAGGGGTTATTCTACATATCTTAATCGAAACCCTAGTAACGAGACATTGGCTACCTTAAGAGAGTCATAGTTACTCGTCCCAATTGCTCACCCAGTCTGCCATTATTTCTTACTGTGGCCAGTCTGCCAGAACCGATATGTTACTAGTTGTGTATCATAAAAGAGTGATCGTTTCCCCTCCCAGGGGTTATTCGAGATATCTTAATCGAAAGCGTAGTAACGAGGCATTGGCTACCTTAAGAGAGTCATAGTTACTCGTCCCAATTGCTCACCCAGCCCAACATTTCTTCTTACTGCGGCCAGTCTGCCAGAAGCGATATGTCACTAGTTGTGTATCATAAAAGAGTCATCGTTACTCCTCAGAGGGGATATTCGAGATATCTTTATCGAAACCCTAGTAACGAGGCATTGGCTACCTTAAGAGAGTCATAGTTCGACGTCCCAATTGCTCACCAAGTAAAACGTTTTTTCTTACTGCGGCCAGTCTGCCAGAAGCGATATCTCACTAGTTGTGTATCATAAAAGAGTCATCGTTACTCCTCCCAGGGGTTATTCGAGATATCTTAATCGAAACCCTAGTAACGAGGCATTGGCTACCTTACGTGAGTCATAGTTATTTGTCCTAATTGCTCACCCAGTCCAACATTTTTTCTTACTGCAGCCAGTCTGCCAGAAGCGATATGTCACTAGTTGTGTATCATAAAAGAGTGATCGCTTCCCCTCCCAGGGGTTATTCGAGATATCTTAAACGAAACCCTAGTAACGATGCATTGGCTACCTTAGGAGTGTCATAGTTACTCGTCCCAATTGCTCACCCAGTCTGCCATTTTTTCTTACTGTGGCCAGTCTGCCAGAAGTGATATGTCACTAGTTGTGTATCATAAAAGAGTCATCGTTACTCCTCCCAGGGGTTATTCGAGATATCTTAATCGAAACCCTAGTAACAAGGCATTGGCTACCTTAAGAGAGTCATAGTTAGTCGTCCCAATTGCTCACCCAGTCCCACATTTTTTCTTACTGTGGCCAACCTGCCAGAAGCGATATGTCACTAGTTGTGTATCATAAAAGAGTGATCGTTACTCCTCCCAGGGGTTATTCGAGATATCTTAATCGAAAGCGTAGTAACGACGCATTGGCTACCTTAAGAGAGTCATAGTTACTCGTCCCAATTGCTCACCCAGTCTGCCATTATTTCTTACTGTGGCCAGTCTGCCAGAAGCGATATGTCACTAGTTGTGTATCATAAAAGAGTCATCGTTACTCCTCCCAGGGGTTATTCGAGATATCTTAATCGAAACCCTAGTAACAAGGCATTGGCTACCTTAAGAGAGTCATAGTTACTCGTCCCAATTGCTCACGCAGTCCAACATTTTTCCTTACTGTTGCCAACCTGCCAGAAGCGATATGTCACTAGTTGTGTATCATAAAAGAGTGATCGTTTCCCCTCCCAGGGGTTATTCGAGATATCTTAATCGAAACCCTAGTAACGATGCATTGGCTACCTTAGGAGTGTCATAGTTACTCGTCCCAATTGCTCACCCAGTCTGCCATTTTCTCTTACTGTGGCCAGTCTGCCAGAAGCGATATGTCACTAGTTGTGTATCATAAAAGAGTCATCGTTACTCCTCCCAGGGGTTATTCGAGATATCTTAATCGAAACCCTAGTAACAAGGCATTGGCTACCTTAAGAGAGTCATAGTTCGTCGTCCCAATTGCTCACCCTGTCCAACATTTTTTCTTACTGTGGCCAACCTGCCAGAAGCGATATGTCACTAGTTGTGTATCATAAAAGAGTGATCGTTACTCCTCCCAGGGGTTATTCGAGATATCTTAATCGAAACCCTAGTAACGAGGCATTGGCTACCTTAAGAGAGTCATAGTTACTCGACCCAATTGCTCACCCAGTCTGCCATTTATTCTTACTGCGGCCAGTCTGCCAGAAGCGATATGTCACTAGTTGTGTATCATAAAAGAGTGATCGTTTCTCCTCCCAGGGGTTATTCGAGATATCTTAATCGAAAGCGTAGTAACGACGCATTGGCTACCTTAAGAGAGTCATAGTTAGTCGTCCCAATTGCTCACCCAGTCTGCCATTATTTCTTACTGTGGCCAGTCTGAGAGAACCGATATGTCACTAGTTGTGTATCATAAAAGAGTGATCGTTTCTCCTCCCAGGGGTTATTCTAGATATCTTAATCGAAACCCTAGTAACGAGACATTGGCTACCCTAAGAGAGTCATAGTTACTCGTCCCAATTGCTCACCCAGTCTGCCATTTTTTCTTACTGCAGCCAGTCTGCCAGAAGCGATATGTCACTAGTTGTGTATCATAAAAGAGTGATCGTTTCTCCTCCCAGTGGTTATTCGAGATATCTTGATCGAAAGTGTAGTAACGAGGCATTGGCTACCTTAAGAGAGTCATAGTTACTCGTCCCAATAGCTCACCCAGTCCAACATTTTTTCTTACTGCAGCCAGTCTGCCAGAAGCGATATGTCACTAGTTGTGTATCATAAAAGAGTCGTCGTTACTCCTCCGAGGGGTTATTCGAGATATCTTAATCGAAACCGTAGTAACGAGGCATTGGCTGCCTTAAGAGAGTCATATTTACTCGTCCCAATTGCTCACACAGCCCAACATTTTTCCTTACTGCGACCAGTCTGCCAGAAGCGATATGTCACTAGTTGTGTATCATAAATAAGTCATCGTTACTCCTCCCAGGGGTTATTCGAGATATCTTAATCGAAACCCTAGTAACGAGGCATTGGCTACCTTAGGAGAGTCATAGTTACTCGTCCCAAGTGCTCACCCAGTCTGCCATTTTTTCTTACTGTGGCCAGTCTGCCAGAAGCGATATGTCACTAGTTGTGCATCATAAAAGAGTCATCGTTACTCCTCAGAGGGGATATTCGAGATATCTTTATCGAAACACTAGTAACGAGGCTTTGGCTACCTTAAGAGAGTCATAGTTCGTCGTCCCAATTGCTCACCAAGTAAAACGTTTTTTCTTACTGCGGCCAGTCTGCCAGAAACGATATGTCACTAATTGTGTATCATAAAAGAGTCGTCGTTAATCCTCCGAGGGCTTATTCGAGAAATCTTAATCGAAACCCTAGTAACGAGGCATTGGCTACCTTAAGAGAGTCATAGTTACTCGTCATAATTGCTCACCCAGTCCAACATTATTCCTTACTGCGACCAGTCTGCCAGAAGCGATATGTCACTAGTTGTGTATCATAAAAGAGTCATCGTTACTCCTCCCAGGGGTTATTCGAGATATCTTAATCGAAACCCTAGTAACGAGGCATTGGCTACCTTAGGAGAGTCATAGTTACTCGTCCCAATTGCTCACCCAGTCTGCCATTTTTTCTTACTGTGGCCAGTCTGCCAGAAGCGATATGTCATTAGTTTTGTATCATAAAAGAGCCATCGTTACTCCTCCCAAGGGTTATTCGAGATATCTTAATCGAAACCCTAGTAACAAGGCATTGGCTACCTTAAGAGAGTCATAGATACTCGTCCCAATTGCTCACCCAGTCTGCCATTATTTCTTACTGTGCCCAGTCTGCCAGAACCGATATGTCACTAGTTGTGTATCATAAAAGAGTGCTCGTTTCTCCTCCCAGGGGTTATTCTACATATCTTAATCGAAACCCTAGTAACGAGACATTGGCTACCTTAAGAGAGTCATAGTTACTCGTCCCAATTGCTCACCCAGTCTGCCATTTTTTCTTACTGTGTCCAGTCTGACAGAACCGATATGTCACTAGTTGTGTATCATAAAAGAATGATCGTTTCCCCTCCCAGGGGTTATTCGAGATATCTTAATGGAAAGCGTAGTAACGAGGCATTGGCTATCTTAAGAGAGTCATAGATACTCGTCCGAATTGCTCACCCAGTCTGCCATTATTTCTTACTGTGGCCAGTCTGCCAGAACCGATATGTTACTAGTTGTGTATCATAAAAGAGTGATCGTTTCCCCTCCCAGGGGTTATTCGAGATATCTTAATCGAAAGCGTAGTAACGAGGCATTGGCTACCTTAAGAGAGTCATAGTTACTCGTCCCAATTGCTCACCCAGCCCAACATTTCTTCTTACTGCGGCCAGTCTGCCAGAAGCGATATGTCACTAGTTGTGTATCATAAAAGAGTCATCGTTACTCCTCAGAGGGGATATTCGAGATATCTTTATCGAAACCCTAGTAACGAGGCATTGGCTACCTTAAGAGAGTCATAGTTCGACGTCCCAATTGCTCACCAAGAAAAACGTTTTTTCTTACTGCGGCCAGTCTGCCAGAAGCGATATCTCACTAGTTGTGTATCATAAAAGAGTCATCGTTACTCCTCCCAGGGGTTATTCGAGATATCTTAATCGAAACCCTAGTAACGAGGCATTGGCTACCTTACGTGAGTCATAGTTATTTGTCCCAATTGCTCACCCAGTCCAACATTTTTTCTTACTGCAGCCAGTCTGCCAGAAGCGATATGTCACTAGTTGTGTATCATAAAAGAGTGATCGCTTCCCCTCCCAGGGGTTATTCGAGATATCTTAAACGAAACCCTAGTAACGATGCATTGGCTACCTTAGGAGTGTCATAGTTACTCGTCCCAATTGCTCACCCAGTCTGCCATTTTTTCTTACTGTGGCCAGTCTGCCAGAAGTGATATGTCACTAGTTGTGTATCATAAAAGAGTCATCGTTACTCCTCCCAGGGGTTATTCGAGATATCTTAATCGAAACCCTAGTAACAAGGCATTGGCTACCTTAAGAGAGTCATAGTTAGTCGTCCCAATTGCTCACCCAGTCCCACATTTTTTCTTACTGTGGCCAACCTGCCAGAAGCGATATGTCACTAGTTGTGTATCATAAAAGAGTGATCGTTACTCCTCCCAGGGGTTATTCGAGATATCTTAATCGAAACCCTAGTAACGAGGCATTGGCTACCTTAAGAGAGTCATAGTTACTCGACCCAATTGCTCACCCAGTCTGCCATTTTTTCTTACTGCGGCCAGTCTGCCAGAAGCGATATGTCACTAGTTGTGTATCATAAAAGAGTGATCGTTTTTCCTCCCAGGGGTTATTCGAGATATCTTAATCGAAAGCGTAGTAACGACGCATTGGCTACCTTAAGAGAGTCATAGTTAGTCGTCCCAATTGCTCACCCAGTCTGCCATTATTTCTTACTGTGGCCAGTCTGAGAGAACCGATATGTCACTAGTTGTGTATCATAAAAGAGTGATCGTTTCTCCTCCCAGGGGTTATTCTAGATATCTTAATCGAAACCCTAGTAACGAGACATTGGCTACCCTAAGAGAGTCATAGTTACTCGTCCCAATTGCTCACCCAGTCTGCCATTTTTTCTTACTGCAGCCAGTCTGCCAGAAGCGATATGTCACTAGTTGTGTATCATAAAAGAGTGATCGTTTCTCCTCCCAGTGGTTATTCGAGATATCTTGATCGAAAGTGTAGTAACGAGGCATTGGCTACCTTAAGAGAGTCATAGTTACTCGTCCCAATAGCTCACCCAGTCCAACATTTTTTCTTACTGCAGCCAGTCTGCCAGAAGCGATATGTCACTAGTTGTGTATCATAAAAGAGTCGTCGTTACTCCTCCGAGGGGTTATTCGAGATATCTTAATCGAAACCGTAGTAACGAGGCATTGGCTGCCTTAAGAGAGTCATATTTACTCGTCCCAATTGCTCACACAGTCCAACATTTTTCCTTACTGCGACCAGTCTGCCAGAAGCGATATGTCACTAGTTGTGTATCATAAATAAGTCATCGTTACTCCTCCCAGGGGTTATTCGAGATATCTTAATCGAAACCCTAGTAACGAGGCATTGGCTACCTTAGGAGAGTCATAGTTACTCGTCCCAATTGCTCACCCAGTCTGCCATTTTTTCTTACTGTGGCCAGTCTGCCAGAAGCGATATGTCACTAGTTGTGCATCATAAAAGAGTCATCGTTACTCCTCAGAGGGGATATTCGAGATATCTTTATCGAAACACTAGTAACGAGGCTTTGGCTACCTTAAGAGAGTCATAGTTCGTCGTCCCAATTGCTCACCAAGTAAAACGTTTTTTCTTACTGCGGCCAGTCTGCCAGAAACGATATGTCACTAATTGTGTATCATAAAAGAGTCGTCGTTAATCCTCCGAGGGCTTATTCGAGAAATCTTAATCGAAACCCTAGTAACGAGGCATTGGCTACCTTAAGAGAGTCATAGTTACTCGTCATAATTGCTCACCCAGTCCAACATTATTCCTTACTGCGACCAGTCTGCCAGAAGCGATATGTCACTAGTTGTGTATCATAAAAGAGTCATCGTTACTCCTCCCAGGGGTTATTCGAGATATCTTAATCGAAACCCTAGTAACGAGGCATTGGCTACCTTAGGAGAGTCATAGTTACTCGTCCCAATTGCTCACCCAGTCTGCCATTTTTTCTTACTGTGGCCAGTCTGCCAGAAGCGATATGTCATTAGTTTTGTATCATAAAAGAGCCATCGTTACTCCTCCCAAGGGTTATTCGAGATATCTTAATCGAAACCCTAGTAACAAGGCATTGGCTACCTTAAGAGAGTCATAGATACTCGTCCCAATTGCTCACCCAGTCTGCCATTATTTCTTACTGTGCCCAGTCTGCCAGAACCGATATGTCACTAGTTGTGTATCATAAAAGAGTGCTCGTTTCTGCTCCCAGGGGTTATTCTACATATCTTAATCGAATTCCTAGTAACGAGACATTGGCTACCTTAAGAGAGTCATAGTTACTCGTCCCAATTGCTCACCCAGTCTGCCATTTTTTCTTACTGTGTCCAGTCTGACAGAACCGATATGTCACTAGTTGTGTATCATAAAAGAATGATCGTTTCTCCTCCCAGGGGTTATTCGAGATATCTTAATGGAAAGCGTAGTAACGAGGCATTGGCTATCTTAAGAGAGTCATAGATACTCGTCCGAATTGCTCACCCAGTCTGCCATTATTTCTTACTGTGGCCAGTCTGCCAGAACCGATATGTTACTAGTTGTGTATCATAAAAGAGTGATCGTTTCCCCTCCCAGGGGTTATTCGAGATATCTTAATCGAAAGCGTAGTAACGAGGCATTGGCTACCTTAAGAGAGTCATAGTTACTCGTCCCAATTGCTCACCCAGCCCAACATTTCTTCTTACTGCGGCCAGTCTGCCAGAAGCGATATGTCACTAGTTGTGTATCATAAAAGAGTCATCGTTACTCCTCAGAGGGGATATTCGAGATATCTTTATCGAAACCCTAGTAACGAGGCATTGGCTACCTTAAGAGAGTCATAGTTCGACGTCCCAATTGCTCACCAAGTAAAACGTTTTTTCTTACTGCGGCCAGTCTGCCAGAAGCGATATCTCACTAGTTGTGTATCATAAAAGAGTCATCGTTACTCCTCCCAGGGGTTATTCGAGATATCTTAATCGAAACCCTAGTAACGAGGCATTGGCTACCTTACGTGAGTCATAGTTATTTGTCCCAATTGCTCACCCAGTCCAACATTTTTTCTTACTGCAGCCAGTCTGCCAGAAGCGATATGTCACTAGTTGTGTATCATAAAAGAGTGAACGCTTCCCCTCCCAGGGGTTATTCGAGATATCTTAAACGAAACCCTAGTAACGATGCATTGGCTACCTTAGGAGTGTCATAGTTACTCGTCCCAATTGCTCACCCAGTCTGTCATTTTTTCTTACTGTGGCCAGTCTGCCAGAAGTGATATGTCACTAGTTGTGTATCATAAAAGAGTCATCGTTACTCCTCCCAGGGGTTATTCGAGATATCTTAATCGAAACCCTAGTAACAAGGCATTGGCTACCTTAAGAGAGTCATAGTTAGTCGTCCCAATTGCTCACCCAGTCCCAAATTTTTTCTTACTGTGGCCAACCTGCCAGAAGCGATATGTCACTAGTTGTGTATCATAAAAGAGTGATCGTTACTCCTCCCAGGGGTTATTCGAGATATCTTAATCGAAACCCTAGTAACGAGGCATTGGCTACCTTAAGAGAGTCATAGTTACTCGACCCAATTGCTCACCCAGTCTGCCATTTTTTCTTACTGCGGCCAGTCTGCCAGAAGCGATATGTCACTAGTTGTGTATCATAAAAGAGTGATCGTTTTTCCTCCCAGGGGTTATTCGAGATATCTTAATCGAAAGCGTAGTAACGACGCATTGGCTACCTTAAGAGAGTCATAGTTACTCGTCCCAATTGCTCACCCAGTCTGCCATTATTTCTTACTGTGGCCAGTCTGCCAGAAGCGATATGTCACTAGTTGTGTATCATAAAAGAGTCATCGTTACTCCTCCCAGGGGTTATTCGAGATATCTTAATCGAAACCCTAGTAACAAGGCATTGGCTACCTTAAGAGAGTCATAGTTACTCGTCCCAATTGCTCACGCAGTCCAACATTTTTCCTTACTGTTGCCAACCTGCCAGAAGCGATATGTCACTAGTTGTGTATCATAAAAGAGTGATCGTTTCCCCTCCCAGGGGTTATTCGAGATATCTTAATCGAAACCCTAGTAACGATGCATTGGCTACCTTAGGAGTGTCATAGTTACTCGTCCCAATTGCTCACCCAGTCTGCCATTTTTTCTTACTGTGGCCAGTCTGCCAGAAGCGATATGTCACTAGTTGTGTATCATAAAAGAGTCATCGTTACTCCTCCCAGGGGTTATTCGAGATATCTTAATCGAAACCCTAGTAACAAGGCATTGGCTACCTTAAGAGAGTCATAGTTCGTCGTCCCAATTGCTCACCCTGTCCAACATTTTTTCTTACTGTGGCCAACCTGCCAGAAGCGATATGTCACTAGTTGTGTATCATAAAAGAGTGATCGTTACTCCTCCCAGGGGTTATTCGAGATATCTTAATCGAAACCCTAGTAACGAGGCATTGGCTACCTTAAGAGAGTCATAGTTACTCGACCCAATTGCTCACCCAGTCTGCCATTTATTCTTACTGCGGCCAGTCTGCCAGAAGCGATATGTCACTAGTTGTGTATCATAAAAGAGTGATCGTTTCTCCTCCCAGGGGTTATTCGAGATATCTTAATCGAAAGCGTAGTAACGACGCATTGGCTACCTTAAGAGAGTCATAGTTAGTCGTCCCAATTGCTCACCCAGTCTGCCATTATTTCTTACTGTGGCCAGTCTGAGAGAACCGATATGTCACTAGTTGTGTATCATAAAAGAGTGATCGTTTCTCCTCCCAGGGGATATTCTAGATATCTTAATCGAAACCCTAGTAACGAGACATTGGCTACCCTAAGAGAGTCATAGTTACTCGTCCCAATTGCTCACCCAGTCTGCCATTTTTTCTTACTGCAGCCAGTCTGCCAGAAGCGATATGTCACTAGTTGTGTATCATAAAATAGTCGTCGTTACTCCTCCGAGGGGTTATTCGAGATATCTTAATCGAAACCGTAGTAACGAGGCATTGGCTGCCTTAAGAGAGTCATATTTACTCGTCCCAATTGCTCACACAGTCCAACATTTTTCCTTACTGCGACCAGTCTGCCAGAAGCGATATGTCACTAGTTGTGTATCATAAATAAGTCATCGTTACTCCTCCCAGGGGTTATTCGAGATATCTTAATCGAAACCCTAGTAACGAGGCATTGGCTACCTTAGGAGAGTCATAGTTACTCGTCCCAATTGCTCACCCAGTCTGCCATTTTTTCTTACTGTGGCCAGTCTGCCAGAAGCGATATGTCACTAGTTGTGCATCATAAAAGAGTCATCGTTACTCCTCAGAGGGGATATTCGAGATATCTTTATCGAAACACTAGTAACGAGGCTTTGGCTACCTTAAGAGAGTCATAGTTCGTCGTCCCAATTGCTCACCAAGTAAAACGTTTTTTCTTACTGCGGCCAGTCTGCCAGAAACGATATGTCACTAATTGTGTATCATAAAAGAGTCGTCGTTAATCCTCCGAGGGCTTATTCGAGAAATCTTAATCGAAACCCTAGTAACGAGGCATTGGCTACCTTAAGAGCGTCATAGTTACTCGTCATAATTGCTCACCCAGTCCAACATTATTCCTTACTGCGACCAGTCTGCCAGAAGCGATATGTCACTAGTTGTGTATCATAAAAGAGTCATCGTTACTCCTCCCAGGGGTTATTCGAGATATCTTAATCGAAACCCTAGTAACGAGGCATTGGGTACCTTAGGAGAGTCATAGTTACTCGTCCCAATTGCTCACCCAGTCTGCCATTCTTTCTTACTGTGGCCAGTCTGCCAGAAGCGATATCTCACTAGTTGTGTATCATAAAAGAGTGATCGTTTCTCCTCCCAGGTGTTATTCTAGATATCTTAATCGAAACCCTAGTAACGAGACATTGGCTACCTTAAGAGAGTCATAGTTACTCGTCCCAATTGCTCACCCAGTCTGCCATTTTTTCTTACTGCGGCCAGTCTGCCGGAAGCGATATGTCACTAGTTGTGTATCATAAAAGAGTGATCGTTTCTCCTCCCAGGGGTTATTCGAGATATCTTAATCGAAAGCGTAGTAACGAGGCATTGGCTACCTTAAGAGAGTCATAGTTACTCGTCCCAATTGGTCACCCAGTCTGCCATTATTTCATACTGTGTCCAGTCTGCCAGAACCGATATGTCACTAGTTGTGTATCATAAAAGAATGATCGTTTCTCCTCCCAGGGGTTATTCGAGATATCTTAATCAAAAGCGTAGTAACGAGGCATTGGCTATCTTAAGAGAGTCATAGATACTCGTCTCAATTGCTCACCCAGTTGCCATTATTTCTTACTGTGCCCAGTCTGCCAGAACCGATATGTAACTAGTTGTGTATCATAAAAGAGTGATCGTTTCTCCTCCCAGGGGTTATTCTAGATATCTTAATCGAAACCCTAGTAACGAAACATTGGCTACCTTAAGAGAGTCATAGTTACTCGTCCCATTTGCTCACCCATTCTGCATTTCTTCTTACTGCGGCCAGTCTGCCGGAAGCGATATGTCACTAGTTGTGTATCATAAAAGAGTGATCGTTTCTCCTCCCAGGGGTTATTCGAGATATCTTAATCGAAAGTGTAGTAACGAGGCATTGTCTACCTTAAGAGAGTCATAGTTACTCGTCCCAATTGCTCACCCAGTCTGCCATTATTTCTTACTGTGGCCAGTCTGCCAGAACCGATATGTCACTAGTTGTGTATCATAAATGAGTGATCGTTTCTCCTCCCAGGGGTTATTCGAGATATCTTAATCGAAACCCTAGTAACGAGGCATTGGCTACCTTAAGAGAGTCATAGTTACTCGTCCCAATTGCTCACCGATTCTGCCATTTTTTCTTACTGCAGCCAGTCTGCCAGAAGCGATATGTCACTAGTTGTGTATCATAAAAGAGTGATTGTTACTCCCCCCAGGGGTTATTCGAGATATCTTAATCGAAACCCTAGTAACGAGGCATTGGCTACGTTAAGAGAGTCATAGTTACTCGTCCCAATTGCTCACCCAGTCTGCCATTTTTTCTTACTGCAGCCAGTCTGCCAGAAGCGATATGTCACTAGTTGTGTATCATAAAAGAGTGATTGTTACTCCTCCAAGGGGTTATTCGAGATATCTTAATCGAAAGCGTAGTAACGAGGCATTGGCTACCTTAAGAGTGTTATAGTTACTCGTCCCAATTGCTCACCCAGTCCAACATTTTTTCTTACTGCGACCAGTCTGCCAGAAGCGATATGTCACTAGTTGTGTATCATAAAAGAGTCATCATTAATCCTCCCAGGGGTTATTCGAGATATCTTAATCGAAACCAAAAACGAGGCATTGGCTACCTTAAGAGAGTCATAGTTACTCGTCCCAATTTCTCACCCAGCCCAACATTTCTTCTTACTGCGGCCAGTCTGCCAGAAGCGATATGTCACTAGTTGTGTATCATAAAAGAGTCATCGTTACTCCTCGGAGGGGATATTCGAGATATCTTTATCGAAACACTAGTAACGAGGCTTTGGCTACCTTAAGAGAGTCATAGTTCGTCGTCCCCATTGCTCACCAAGTAAATCGTTTTTTCTTACTGCGGCCAGTCTGCCAGAAGTGATATGTCACTAGTTGTGTATCATAAAAGAGTCATCGTTACTCCTCCCAGGGGTTATTCGAGATATCTTAATCGAAACCCTAGTAACGAGGCATTGGCTACCTTACGTGAGTCATAGTTACTCGTCCCAATTGCTCACCCAGTCTGCCATTTTTTCTTACTGTGGCCAGTCTGCCAGAAGCGATATGTCACTAGTTGTGTATCATAAAAGAGTGATCGTTTCTCCTCCCAGGGGTTATTCGAGATATCTTAATCGAAAGCGTAGTAACGAGGCATTGGCTACCTTAAGAGAGTCATAGTTACTCGTCCCAATTGCTCACCCAGTCTGCCATTATTTCTTACTGTGGCCAGTCTGCCAGAACCGATATGTCACTAGTTGTGTATCATAAAAGAGTGATCGTTTCTCCTCCCAGGGGCTATTCGAGATATCTTAATCGAAAGCGTAGTAACGAGGCATTGGCTACCTTAAGAGAGTCATAGTTACTCGTCCCAATTGCTCACCCAGTCTGCCATTATTTCTTACTGTGGCCAGTCTGCCAGAACCGATATGTCACTAGTTGTGTATCATAAAAGAGTGATCGTTTCTCCTCCCAGGGGTTATTCGGTTTATCTTAATCGAAACCCTAGTAACGAGGCATTGGCTACCTTAAGAGAGTCATAGTTACTCGTCCCAATTGCTCACCCAGTCCAACATTTTTTCTTACTGCGACCAGTCTGCCAGAAGCGATATGTCACTAGTTGTGTATCATAAAAGAGTCATCATTAATCCTCCCAAGGGTTATTCAAGATATCTTAATCGAAACCAAAAACGAGGCATTGGCTACCTTAAGAGAGTCATAGTTACTCGTCCCAATTGCTCACGCAGCCCAACATCTCTTCTTACTGCGGCCAGTCTGCCAGAAGCGATATGTCACTAGTTGTGTATCATAAAAGAGTCATCGTTACTCCTCAGAGGGGATATTCGAGATATCTTTGTCGAAACCCTAGTAACGAGGCATTGGCTACCTTAAGAGAGTCATAGTTCGTCGTCCCAATTGCTCACCAAGTAAAACGTTTTTTCTTACTGCGGCCAGTCTGCCAGAAGCGATATCTCACTAGTTGTGTATCATAAAAGAGTCATCGTTACCCCTCCCAGGGGTTATTCGAGATATCTTAATCGAAACCCTAGTAACGAGGCATTGGCTACCTTACGTGAGTCATAGTTACTCGTCCCAATTGCTCACCCAGTCCAACATTTTTTCTAACTGCAGCCAGTCTGCCAGAAGCGATATGTCACTAGTTGTGTATCATAAAAGAGTCGTCGTTACTCCTCCGAGGGGTTATTCGAGAAATCTTAATCGAAACCCTAGTAACGAGGCATTGGCTACCTTAAGAGAGTCATAGTTACTCGTCATAATTGCTCACCCAGTCCAACATTTTTCCTTACTGCGACCAGTCTGCCAGAAGCGATATGTCACTAGTTGTGTATCATAAAAGAGTCATCGTTACTCCTCCCAGGGGTTATTCGAGATATCTTAATCGAAACCCTAGTAACGAGGCATTGGCTACCTTAGGAGTATAATAGTTACTCGTCCCAATTGCTCACCCAGTCTGCCATTTTTTCTTACAGTGGCCAGTCTGCCAGAAGCGATATGTCACTAGTTGTGTATCATAAAAGAGTCATCGTTACTCCTCCCAGGGGTTATTCGAGATATCTTAATCGAAACCCTAGTAACAAGGCATTGGCAACCTTAAGAGAGTCATAGTTCGTCGTCCCAACTGCTCACCCAGTCCAACATTTTTTCTTACTGTGGCCAACCTGCCAGAAGCGACATGTCACTAGTTGTGTATCATAAAAGAGTGATCGTTACTCCTCCCAGGGGTTATTCGAGATATCTTAATCGAAACCCTAGTAACGAGGCATTGGCTACCTTAAGAGAGTCATAGTTACTCGACCCAATTGCTCACCCAGTCTGCCATTTTTTCTTACTGCGGCCAGTCTGCCAGAAGCGATATGTCACTAGTTGTGTATCATAAAAGAGTCATCGGTTCTCCTCCCAGGGGTTATTCGAGATATCTTAATCGAATGCGTAGTAACGAGGCATTGGCTACCTTAAGAGAGTCATAGTTACTCGTCCCAATTGCTCACCAAGTAAAACGTTTTTTCTTACAGCGGCCAGTCTGCCAGAAGCGATATGTCACTAGTTGTCTATCATAAAAGAGTGATCTTTTCTCCTCCCAGGGGTTATTCGAGATATCTTAATCGAAAGCGTAGTAACGAGGCATTGGCTACCTTAAGAGAGTCATAGTTACTCGTCCCAATTGCTCACCCAGTCTGCCATTATTTCTTACTGTGGCCAGTCTGCCAGAACCGATATGTCACTAGTTGTCTATCATAAAAGAGTGATCGTTTCTCCTCCGAGGGTTTATTCGGTTTATCTTAATCGAAACACTAGTAACGCGACATTGGCTACCTTAAGAGAGTCATAGTTACTCGTCGCAATTGCTCACATAGTCCAACATTTTTTCTTACTGCGACCAGTCTGCCAGAAGTGATATGTCACTAGTTGTGTATCATAAAAGAGTGATCGTTACTCCTGCCAGGGCTTATTTGAGATATCTTAAACGAAACCCTAGTAACGAGGCATTGGCTACCTTTAGAGAGTCATAGTTACACGTCCCAATAGCTCACCCAGTCCAACATTTTTTCTTACTGCAGCCAGTCTGCCAGAAGCGATATGTCACTAGTTGTGTATCGTAAAAGAGTCGTCGTTACTCCTCCGAAGGGTTGATCGAGATATCTTAATCGAAACCCTAGTAACGAGGCATTGGCTGCCTTAAGAGAGTCGTAGTTACTCGTCCCAATTGCTCACCCAGTCCAACATTTTTCCTTACTGCGACCAGTCTGCCAGAAGCGATATGTCACTAGTTGTGTATCATAAAAGAGTCGTCGTTACTCCTCCCAGGGGTTATTCGAGATATCTTAATTGAAACCCTAGTAACGAGGCATTGGCTACCTTAGGAGAGTCATAGTTCCTCGTCCCAATTGCTCACCCAGTATGCCATTTTTTCTTACTGTGGCCAGTCTGCCAGGACCGATATGTCACTAGTTGTGTATCATAAAAGAGTGATCGTTACTCCTCCCAGGGGTTATTCGAGATATCTTAATCGAAACCCTAGTAACAAGGCATTGGCTACCTTAAGAGAGTCATAGTTGCTCGTCCCAATTGCTCACGCAGTCCAACATTTTTCCTTACTGTGGCCAAACTGCCAGAAGCGATATGTCACTAGTTGTGTATCATAAAAGAGTGATCGTTTCCCATCCCAGGGGTTATTCGAGATATCTTAATCGAAACCCTAGTAACGATGCATTGGCTACCTTATGAGTGTCATAGTTACTCGTCCCAATTGCTCACCCAGTCTGCCATTTTTTCTTACTGTGGCCAGTCTGCCAGAAGCGATATGTCACTAGTTGTGTATCATAAAAGAGTCATCGTTACTCCTCCCAGGGGTTATTCGAGATATCTTAATCGAAACCCTAGTAACAAGGCATTGGCTACCTTAAGAGAGTCATAGTTCGTCGTCCCAATTGCTCACCCAGTCCAACATTTTTTCTTACTGTGGCCAACCTGCCAGAAGCGATATGTCACTAGTTGTGTATCATAAAAGAGTGATCGTTACTCCTCCCAGGGGTTATTCGAGATATCTTAATCGAAACCCTAGTAACGAGGCATTGGCTACCTTAAGAGAGTCATAGTTACTCGACCCAATTGCTCACCCAGTCTGCCATTTTTTCTTACTGCGGCCAGTCTGCCAGAAGCGATATGTCACTAGTTGTGTATCATAAAAGAGTGATCGTTTCTCCTCCCAGGGGTTATTCGAGATATCTTAATCAAAAGCGTAGTAACGACGCATTGGCTACCTTAAGAGAGTCATAGTTAGTCGTCCCAATTGCTCACCCAGTCTGCCATTATTTCTTACTGTGGCCAGTCTGAGAGAACCGATATGTCACTAGTTGTGTATCATAAAAGAGTGATCGTTTCTCCTCCAAGGGTTATTCTAGATATCTTAATCGAAACCCTAGTAACGAGACATTGGGTACCTTAAGAGAGTCATAGTTACTCGTCCCAATTGCTCACCCAGTCTGCCATTTTTTCTTACTGCAGCCAGTCTGCCAGAAGCGATATGTCACTAGTTGTGTATAATAAAAGATTGATCGTTTCTCCTCCCAGGGGTTATTCGAGATATCTTAATCGAATGCGTAGTAACGAGGCATCGGCTACCTTAAGAGAGTCATAGTTACTCGTCCCAATAGCTCACCCAGTCCAACATTTTTTCTTACTGCAGCCAGTCTGCCAGAAGCGATATGTCACTAGTTGTGTATCATAAAAGAGTCGTCGTTACTCCTCCGAGGGGTTATTCGAGATATCTTAATCGAAACCGTAGTAACGAGGCATTGGCTGCCTTAAGAGAGTCATAGTTACTCGTCCCAATTGCTCACACAGTCCAACATTTTTCCTTACTGCGACCAGTCTGCCAGAAGCGATATGTCACTAGTTGTGTATCATAAAAGAGTCATCGTTACTCCTCCCAGGGGTTATTCGAGATATCTTAATCGAAACCCTAGTAACGAGGCATTGGCTACTTTAGGAGAGTCATAGTTACTCGTCCCAATTGCTCACCCAGTCTGCCATTTTTTCTTACTGTGGCCAGTCTGCCAGAAGCGATATGTCACTAGTTGTGTATCATAAAAGAGTCATCGTTACTCCTCCCAGGGGTTATTCGAGATATCTTAATCGAAACCCTAGTAACAAGGCATTGGCTACTTTAAGAGAGTCATAGTTACTCGTCAGAATTGCTCACGCAGTCCAACATTTTTCCTTACTGTGGCCAACCTGCCAGAAGCGATATGCCACTAGTTGTGTATCATAAAAGAGTGATCGTTACTCCTCCCAGGGGTTATTCGAGATATCTTAATCGAAACCCTAGTAACGAGGCATTGGCTACCTTAAGAGAGTCATAGTTACTCGACCCAATTGCTCACCCAGTCTGCCATTTTTTCTTACTGCGGCCAGTCTGCCATAAGCGATATGTCACTAGTTGTGTATCGTAAAAGAGTGATCGTTTCTCCTCCCAGGGGTTATTCGAGATATCTTAATCCAAAGCGTAGTAACGAGGCATTGGCTACCTTAAGAGAGTCATAGTTACTCGTCCCAATTGCTCACCCAGTCTGCCATTATTTCTTACTGTGGCCGGTCTGAGAGAACCGATATGTCACTAGTTGTGTATCATAAAAGAGTGATCGTTTCTCCTCCCACGGGTTATTCTAGATATCTTAATCGAAACCCTAGTAACGAGACATTGGCTACCTTAAGAGAGTCATAGTTACTCGTCCCAATTGCTCACCCAGTCTGCCATTTTTTCTTACTGCAGCCAGTCTGGCAGAAGCGATATGTCACTAGTTGTGTATCATAAAAGAGTGATCGTTTCTCCTCCCAGGGGTTATTCGAGATATGTTAATCGAAAGCGTAGTAACGAGGCATTGGCTACCTTAAGAGAGTCATAGTTACTCGTCCCAATTGTTTACATAGTCCAACATTTTGTCTTACTGCGACCAGTCTGCCAGAAGTGAACTGTCACTAGTTGTGTATCATAAAAGAGTGATCGTTACTCCTCCCAGGGGTTATTCGAGATATCTTAATCGAAACCCTAGTAACGAGGCATTGGCTACCTTTAGAGAGTCATAGTTACTCGTCCCAATAGCTCACCCAGTCCAACATTTTTTCTTACGGCAGCCAGTCTGCCAGAAGCGATATGTCACTAGTTATGTATCATAAAAGAGTCGTCGTTACTCCTCCGAGGGGTTATTCGAGATATCTTAATCGAAAACCTAGTAACGAGGCATTGGCTACCTTAAGACAGTCATAGCTACTCGTCCCAATTGCTCACCCAGTCCAACATTTTTTCTTACTGTGGCCAGTCTGCCAGAAGCGATATGTCACTAGTTGTGTATCATAAAAGAGTCATCGTTACACCTCCCAGGGGTTATTAGAGATATCTTAATCGAAACCCTAGTAACAAGGCATTGGCTACCTTAAGAGTGACATAGTTCGTCGTCCCAATTGCTCACCCAGTCTGCCGTTTTTTCTTACTGCGGCCAGTCTGCCAGAAGCGATATGTCACTAGTTGTGTATCATAAAAGAGTGATCGTTTCTCCTCCCAGGGGTTATTCGAGATATCTTAATCGAAAGCGTAGTAACGAGGCATTGGCTACCTTAAGAGAGTCATAGTTACTCGTCCCAATTGCTCACCAAGTAAAACGTTTTTTCTTACTGCGGCCAGTCTGCCAGAAGCGATATCTCACTAGTTGTGTATCATAAAAGAGTCATCGTTACTCCTCCCAGGGGTTATTCGAGATATCTTAATCGAAACCCTAGTAACGAGGCATTGGCTACCTTAAGAGAGTCATAGTTACTCGTCATAATTGCTCACCCAGTCCAACATTTTTCCTTACTGCGACCAGTCTGCCAGAAGCGATATGTCACTAGTTGTGTATCATAAAAGAGTCATCGTTACTCCTCCCAGGGGTTATTCGAGATATCTTAATCGAAACCCTAGTAATGAGGCATTGGCTACCTTAGGAGAGTCATAGTTACTCGTCCCAATTGCTCACCCAGTCTGCCATTTTTTCTTACTGTGGCCAGTCTGCCAGAAGCGATATGTCACTAGTTGTGTATCATAAAAGAGTGATCGTTACTCCTCCCAGGGGTTATTCGAGATATCTTAATCGAAACCCTAGTAACGAGGCATTGGCTACCTTAAGAGAGTCATAGTTACTCGACCCAATTGCTCACCCAGTCTGCCATTTTTTCTTACTGCGGCCAGTCTTCCAGAAGCGATATGTCACTAGTTGTGTATCATAAAAGAGTGATCGTTTCTCCTCCCAGGGGTTATTCGAGATATCTTAATCGAAAGCGTAGTAACGAGGCATTCTCTACCTTAAGAGAGTCATAGTTACTCGTCCCAATTGCTCACCAAGTAAAACGTTTTTTCTTACTGCGGCCAGTCTGCCAGAGGCGATATGTCACTAGTTGTGTATCATAAAAGAGTGATCGTTTCTCCTCCGAGGGTTTATTCGGTTTATCTTAATCGAAACACTAGTAACGCGACATTGGCTACCTTAAGAGAGTCATAGTTACTCGTCCCAATTGCTCACATAGTCCAACATTTTTTCTTACTGCGACCAGTCTGCCAGAAGCGATATGTCACTAGTTGTGTATCATAAAAGAGTGATCGTTTCCCCTCCCAGGGGTTATTCGAGATATCTTAATCGAAAGCCTAGTAACGATGCATTGGCTACCTTAGGAGTGTCATAGTTACTCGTCCCAATTGCTCACCCAGTCTGCCATTTTTTCTTACTGTGGCCAGTCTGCCAGAAGCGATATGTCACTAAATGTGTATCAAAAAAGAGTCGTCGTTACTCCTCCGAGGGGTTATTCGAGATATCTTAATCGAAACCCTAGTAACGAGGCATTGGCTGCCTTAAGAGAGTCTTAGTTACTCGTCCCAATTGCTCACACAGTCCAACATTTTTCCTTAATGCGACCAGTCTGCCAGAAGCGATATGTCACTAGTTGTGTATCATAAAAGAGTCATCGTTACTCCTCCCAGGGGTTATTCGAGATATCTTAATCGAAACCCTGGTAACGAGGCATTGGCTACCTTAGGAGAGTCATAGTTACTCGTCCCAATTGCTCACCCAGTCTGCCATATTTTCTTACTGTGGCCAGTCTGCCAGAAGCGATATGTCACTAGTTTTGTATCATAAAAGAGTCATCGTTACTCCTCCCAGGGGTTATTCGAGATATCTTAATCGAAACCCTAGTAACAAGGCATTGGCTACCTTAAGAGAGTCATAGTTACTCGTCCCAATTGCTCACCCAGACTGCCATTATTTCTTACTGTGGCCAGTCTGAGAGAACCGATATGTCACGAGTTGTGTATCATAAAAGAGTGATCGTTTCTCCTCCCAGGGGTTATTCGAGATATTTAATCGAAAGTGTAGTAACGTGGCATTGGCTACCTTAAGAGAGTCATAGTTACTCGTCCCAATAGCTCACCCAGTCCAACATTCTTTCTTACTGCAGCCAGTCTGCCAGAAGCGATATGTCACTAAATGTGTATCATAAAAGAGTCGTCGTTACTCCTCCGAGGGGTTATTCGAGATATCTTAATGGAAACCCTAGTAACGAGGCATTGGCTGCCTTAAGAGAGTCATAGTTACTCGTCCCAATTGCCACACAGTCCAACATTTTTCCTTACTGCGACCAGTCTGCCAGAAGCGATATGTCACTAGTTGTGTATCATAAAAGAGTCATCGTTACTCCTCCCAGGGGTTATTCGAGATATCTTAATCGAAACCCTAGTAACGAGGCATTGGCTACCTTAGGAGAGTCATTGTTACTCGTCCCAATTGCTCACCCAGTCTGCCATTTCTTCTTACTGTGGCCAGTCTGCCAGAAGCGGTATGTCGCTAGTTGTGTATCATAAAAGAGTCATCGTTACTCCTCCCAGGGGTTATTCGAGATATCTTAATCGAAACCCTAGTAACAAGGCATTGGCTACCTTAAGAGAGTCATAGTTACTCGTCCCAATTGCTCACGCAGTCCAACATTTTTCCTTACTGTGGCCAACCTGCCAGAAGCGATATGCCACTAGTTGTGTATCATAAAAGAGTGATCGTTACTCCTCCCGGGGGTTATTCGAGATATCTTAATCGATACCCTAGTAACGATGCATTGGCTACCTTAGGAGAGTCATAGTTACTCGTCCCAATTGCTCACGCAGTCCAACATTTTTCCTTACTGTGGCCAACCTGCCAGAAGCGATATGCCACTAGTTGTGTATCATAAAAGAGTGATCGTTACTCCTCCCGGGGGTTATTCGAGATATCTTAATCGATACCCTAGTAACGATGCATTGGCTACCTTAAGAGAGACATAGTTCGTCGTCCCAATTGCTCACCCAGTCCAACATTTTTTCTTACTGTGGCCTACCTGCCAGAAGCGATATGTCACTAGTTGTGTATCATAAAAGAGTGATCGTTACTCCTCCCAGGGGTTATTCGAGATATCTTAATCGAAACCCTAGTAACGATGCATTGGCTACCTTAGGAGAGTCATAGTTACTCGTCCCAATTGCTCACCCAGTCTGCCATTTTTTCTTACTGTGGCCAGTCTGCCAGAAGCGATATGTCACTAGTTGTGTATCATAAAAGAGTGATCGTTTCTCCTCCCAGGGGTTATTCGAGATATCTTAATCGAAAGCGTAGTAACGAGGCATTGGCTACCTTAAGAGAGTCATAGTTACTCGTCCCAATTGCTCACCAAGTAAAACGTTTTTTCTTACTGCGGCCAGTCTGCCAGAAGCGATATCTCACTAGTTGTGTATCATAAAAGAGTCATCGTTACTCCTCCCAGGGGTTATTCGAGATATCTTAATCGAAACCCTAGTAACGAGGCATTGGCTACCTTAAGAGAGTCATAGTTACTCGTCATAATTGCTCACCCAGTCCAACATTTTTCCTTACTACGACCAGTCTGCCAGAAGCGATATGTCACTAGTTGTGTATCATAAAAGAGTCATCGTTACTCCTCCCAGGGGTTATTCGAGATATCTTAATCGAAACCCTAGTAATGAGGCATTGGCTACCTTAGGAGAGTCATAGTTACTCGTCCCAATTGCTCACCCAGTCTGCCATTTTTTCTTACTGTGGCCAGTCTGCCAGAAGCGATATGTCACTAGTTGTGTATCATAAAAGAGTGATCGTTACTCCTCCCAGGGGTTATTCGAGATATCTTAATCGAATCCCTAGTAACGAGGCATTGGCTACCTTAAGAGAGTCATAGTTACTCGACCCAATTGCTCACCCAGTCTGCCATTTTTTCTTACTGCGGCCAGTCTTCCAGAAGCGATATGTCACTAGTTGTGTATCATAAAAGAGTGATCGTTTCTCCTCCCAGGGGTTATTCGAGATATCTTAATCGAAAGCGTAGTAACGAGGCATTCTCTACCTTAAGAGAGTCATAGTTACTCGTCCCAATTGCTCACCCAGACTGCCATTATTTCTTACTGTGGCCAGTCTGCCAGAACCGATATGTCATTAGTTGTCTATCATAAAAGAGTGATCGTTTCTCCTCCGAGGGTTTATTCGGTTTATCTTAATCGAAACACTAGTAACGCGACATTGGCTACCTTAAGAGAGTCATAGTTACTCGTCCCAATTGCTCACATAGTCCAACATTTTTTCTTACTGCGACCAGTCTGCCAGAAGTGATATGTCACTAGTTGTGTATCATAAAAGAATGATCGTTACTCCTACCAGGGGTTATTTGAGATATCTTAATCGAAACCCTAGTAACGAGGCATTGGCTACCTTTGGAGTGTCATAGTTACTCGTCCCAATAGCTCACCCAGTCCCACATTTTTTTTTACTGCAGCCAGTCTGCCAGAAGCGATATGTCACTAGTTGTGTATCATAAAAGGGTGATCGTTTCCCCTCCCAGGGGTTATTCGAGATATCTTAATCGAAAGCCTAGTAACGATGCATTGGCTACCTTAGGAGTGTCATAGTTACTCGTCCCAATTGCTCACCCAGTCTGCCATTTTTTCTTACTGTGGCCAGTCTGAGAGAACCGATATGTCACGAGTTGTGTATCATAAAAGAGTGATCGTTTCTCCTCCCAGGGGTTATTCTAGATATCTTAATCGAAACCCTAGTAACGAGACATTGGCTACCTTAAGAGAGTCATAGTTACTCGTCCCAATTGCTCACCCAGTCTGCCATTTTTTCTTACTGCAGCCAGTCTGCCAGAAGCGATATGTCACTAGTTGTGTATCATAAAAGAGTGATCGTTTCTCCTCCCAGGGATTATTCGAGATATTTAATCGAAAGTGTAGTAACGTGGCATTGGCTACCTTAAGAGAGTCATAGTTACTCGTCCCAATAGCTCACCCAGTCCAACATTCTTTCTTACTGCAGCCAGTCTGCCAGAAGCGATATGTCACTAAATGTGTATCATAAAAGAGTCGTCGTTACTCCTCCGAGGGGTTATTCGAGATATCTTAATGGAAACCCTAGTAACGAGGCATTGGCTGCCTTAAGAGAGTCATAGTTACTCGTCCCAATTGCCACACAGTCCAACATTTTTCCTTACTGCGACCAGTCTGCCAGAAGCGATATGTCACTAGTTGTGTATCATAAAAGAGTCATCGTTACTCCTCCCAGGGGTTATTCGAGATATCTTAATCGAAACCCTAGTAACGAGGCATTGGCTACCTTAGGAGAGTCATTGTTACTCGTCCCAATTGCTCACCCAGTCTGCCATTTCTTCTTACTGTGGCCAGTCTGCCAGAAGCGGTATGTCGCTAGTTGTGTATCATAAAAGAGTCATCGTTACTCCTCCCAGGGGTTATTCGAGATATCTTAATCGAAACCCTAGTAACAAGGCATTGGCTACCTTAAGAGAGTCATAGTTACTCGTCCCAATTGCTCACGCAGTCCAACATTTTTCCTTACTGTGGCCAACCTGCCAGAAGCGATATGCCACTAGTTGTGTATCATAAAAGAGTGATCGTTACTCCTCCCGGGGGTTATTCGAGATATCTTAATCGATACCCTAGTAACGATGCATTGGCTACCTTAGGAGAGTCATAGTTACTCGTCCCAATTGCTCACCCAGTCTGCCATTTTTTCTTACTGTGGCCAGTCTGCCAGAAGCGATATGTCACTAGTTGTGTATCATAAAAGAGTCATCGTTACTCCTCCCAGGGGTTATTAGAGATATCTTAATCGAAACCCTAGTAACAAGGCATTGGCTACCTTAAGAGAGACATAGTTCGTCGTCCCAATTGCTCACCCAGTATAACATTTTTTCTTACTGTGGCCAACCTGCCAGAAGCGATATGTCACTAGTTGTGTATCATAAAAGAGTGATCGTTACTCCTCCCAGGGGTTATTCGAGATATCTTAATCGAAACCCTAGTAACGATGCATTGGCTACCTTAGGAGAGTCATAGTTACTCGTCCCAATTGCTCACCCAGTCTGCCATTATTTCTTACTGTGGCCAGTCTGCCAGAACCGATATGTCATTAGTTGTCTATCATAAAAGAGTGATCGTTTCTCCTCCGAGGGTTTATTCGGTTTATCTTAATCGAAACACTAGTAACGCGACATTGGCTACCTTAAGAGAGTCATAGTTACTCGTCCCAATTGCTCACATAGTCCAACATTTTTTCTTACTGCGACCAGTCTGCCAGAAGTGATATGTCACTAGTTGTGTATCATAAAAGAATGATCGTTACTCCTACCAGGGGTTATTTGAGATATCTTAATCGAAACCCTAGTAACGAGGCATTGGCTACCTTTGGAGTGTCATAGTTACTCGTCCCAATAGCTCACCCAGTCCCACATTTTTTTTTACTGCAGCCAGTCTGCCAGAAGCGATATGTCACTAGTTGTGTATCATAAAAGGGTGATCGTTTCCCCTCCCAGGGGTTATTCGAGATATCTTAATCGAAAGCCTAGTAACGATGCATTGGCTACCTTAGGAGTGTCATAGTTACTCGTCCCAATTGCTCACCCAGTCTGCCATTTTTTCTTACTGTGGCCAGTCTGCCAGAAGCGATATGTCACTAAATGTGTATCAAAAAAGAGTCGTCGTTACTCCTCCGAGGGGTTATTCGAGATATCTTAATCGAAACCCTAGTAACGAGGCATTGGCTGCCTTAAGAGAGTCTTAGTTACTCGTCCCAATTGCTCACACAGTCCAACATTTTTCCTTAATGCGACCAGTCTGCCAGAAGCGATATGTCACTAGTTGTGTATCATAAAAGAGTCATCGTTACTCCTCCCAGGGGTTATTCGAGATATCTTAATCGATACCCTGGTAACGAGGCATTGGCTACCTTAGGAGAGTCATAGTTACTCGTCCCAATTGCTCACCCAGTCTGCCATATTTTCTTACTGTGGCCAGTCTGCCAGAAGCGATATGTCACTAGTTTTGTATCATAAAAGAGTCATCGTTACTCCTCCCAGGGGTTATTCGAGATATCTTAATCGAAACCCTAGTAACAAGGCATTGGCTACCTTAAGAGAGTCATAGTTACTCGTCCCAATTGCTCACCCAGACTGCCATTATTTCTTACTGTGGCCAGTCTGAGAGAACCGATATGTCACGAGTTGTGTATCATAAAAGAGTGATCGTTTCTCCTCCCAGGGGTTATTCTAGATATCTTAATCGAAACCCTAGTAACGAGACATTGGCTACCTTAAGAGAGTCATAGTTACTCGTCCCAATTGCTCACCCAGTCTGCCATTTTTTCTTACTGCAGCCAGTCTGCCAGAAGCGATATGTCACTAGTTGTGTATCATAAAAGAGTGATCGTTTCTCCTCCCAGGGGTTATTCGAGATATTTAATCGAAAGTGTAGTAACGAGGCATTGGCTACCTTAAGAGAGTCATAGTTACTCGTCCCAATAGCTCACCCAGTCCAACATTCTTTCTTACTGCAGCCAGTCTGCCAGAAGCGATATGTCACTAAATGTGTATCATAAAAGAGTCGTCGTTACTCCTCCGAGGGGTTATTCGAGATATCTTAATCAAAACCCTAGTAACGAGGCATTGGCTGCCTTAAGAGAGTCATAGTTACTCGTCCCAATTGCTCACACAGTCCAACATTTTTCCTTACTGCGACCAGTCTGCCAGAAGCGATATGTCACTAGTTGTGTATCATAAAAGAGTCATCGTTACTCCTCCCAGGGGTTATTCGAGATATCTTAATCGAAACCCTAGTAACGAGGCATTGGCTACCTTAGGAGAGTCATTGTTACTCGTCCCAATTGCTCAACCAGTCTGCCATTTCTTCTTACTGTGGCCAGTCTGCCAGAAGCGGTATGTCGCTAGTTGTGTATCATAAAAGAGTCATCGTTACTCCTCCCAGGGGTTATTCGAGATATCTTAATCGAAACCCTAGTAACGAGGCATTGGCTACCTTAGGAGAGTCATTGTTACTCGTCCCAATTGCTCATCGAGTCTGCCATTTCTTCTTACTGTGGCCAGTCTGCCAGAAGCGGTATGTCGCTAGTTGTGTATCATAAAAGAGTCATCGTTACTCCTCCCAGGGGTTATTCGAGATATCTTAATCGAAACCCTAGTAACAAGGCATTGGCTACCTTAAGAGAGTCATAGTTACTCGTCCCAATTGCTCACGCAGTCCAACATTTTTCCTTACTGTGGCCAACCTGCCAGAAGCGATATGCCACTAGTTGTGTATCATAAAAGAGTGATCGTTACTCCTCCCGGGGGTTATTCGAGATATCTTAATCGATACCCTAGTAACGATGCATTGGCTACCTTAGGAGAGTCATAGTTACTCGTCCCAATTGCTCACCCAGTCTGCCATTTTTTCTTACTGTGGCCAGTCTGCCAGAAGCGATATGTCACTAGTTGTGTATCATAAAAGAGTCATCGTTACTGCTCCCAGGGGTTATTAGAGATATCTTAATCGAAACCCTAGTAACAAGGCATTGGCTACCTTAAGAGAGACATAGTTCGTCGTCCCAATTGCTCACCCAGTCCAACATTTTTTCTTACTGTGGCCAACCTGCCAGAAGCGATATGTCACTAGTTGTGTATCATAAAAGAGTGATCGTTACTCCTCCCAGGGGTTATTCGAGATATCTTAATCGAAACCCTAGTAACGAGGCATTGGCTACCTTAAGAGAGTCATAGTTACTCGACCCAATTGCTCACCCAGTCTGCCATTTTTTCTTACTGCGGCCAGTCTGTCAGAAGCGATATGTCACTAATTGTGTATCATAAAAGAGTGATCGTTTCTCCTCCCAGGCGTTATTCGAGATATCTTAATCCAAAGCGTAGTAACGAGGCATTGGCTACCTTAAGAGAGTCATAGTTACTCGTCCCAATTGCTCACCCAGTCTGCCATTATTTCTTACTGTGGTCGGTCTGAGAGAACCGATATGTCACTAGTTGTGTATTGTAAAAGAGTGATCGTTTCTCCTCCCACGGGTTATTCTAGATATCTTAATCGAAACATTAGTAATGAGACATTGGCTACCTTAAGAGAGTCATAGTTACTCGTCCCAATTGCTCACCCAGTCTGCCATTTTTTCTTACTGCAGCCAGTCTCCCAGAAGCGATATGTCACTAGTTTTGTATCATAAAAGAGTGATCGTTTCTCCTCCCAGGGGTTATTCGAGATATCTTAATCGAAAGCGTAGTAACGAGGCATTGGCTACCTTAAGAGAGTCATAGTTACTCATCCCAATTGCTCACCAAGTAAAACGTTTTTTCTTACTGCGGCCAGTCTGCCAGAAGCGATATGTCACTAGTTGTGCATCATAAAAGAGTGATCGTTTCTCCTCCGAGGGGTTATTCGGTTTATCTTAATCGAAACACTAGTAACAAGACATTGGCTACCTTAAGAGAGTCATAGTTACTCGTCCCAATTGCTCACATAGTCCAACATTTTTTCTTACTGCGACCAGTCTGCCAGAAGTGATATGTCACTAGTTGTGTATCATAAAAGAGTGATCGTTACTCCTCCCAGGGGTTATTCGAGATATCTTAATCGAAACCCTAGTAACGAGGCATTGGCTACCTTAAGAGAGTCATAGTTACTCGACCCAATTGCTCACCCAGTCTGCCATTTTTTCTTACTGCAGCCAGTCTGCCAGAAGCGATATGTCACTAGTTGTGTATCATAAAAGAGTGATCGTTTCTCCTCCCAGGGGTTATTCGAGATATCTTAATCGAAAGCGTAGTAACGACGCATTGGCTACCTTAAGAGAGTCATAGTTATTCGTCCCAATTGCTCACCCAGTCTGCCATTATTTCTTACTGTGGCCAGTCTGAGAGAACCGATATGTCACTAGTTGTGCATCATAAAAGAGTGATCGTTTCTCCTCCCAGGGGTTATTCTAGATATCTTAATCGAAACCGTAGTAACGAGACATTGGCTACCTTAAGAGAGTCATAGTTACACGTCCCAATTGCTCACCCAGTCTGCCATTTTTTCTTACTGCAGCGAGTCTGCCAGAAGCGATATGTCGCTAGTTGTGTATCATAAAAGAGTCGTCGTTACTCCTCCGAGGGGTTATTCGAGATATCTTAATCGAAACCCTAGTAACGAGGCATTGGCTGCCTTAAGAGAGTCATAGTTACTCGTCCCAATTGCTCACACAGTCCAACATTTTTCCTTATTACGACCAGTATGCCAGAAGCGATATGTCACTAGTTGTGTATCATAAAAGAGTCATCGTTACTCCTCCCAGGGGTTATTCGAGATATCTTAATCGAAACCCTTGTAACGAGGCATTGGCTACCTTAGGAGAGTCATAGTTACTCGTCCCAATTGCTCACCCAGTCTGCCATTTTTTCTTACTGTGGCCAGTCTGCCAGAAGCGATATGTCACTAGTTTTGTATCATAAAAGAGTCATCGTTACTCCTCCCAGGGGTTATTCGAGATATCTTAATCGAAACCCTAGTAACAAGGCATTGGCTACCTTAAGAGAGTCATAGTTACTCGTCCCAATTGCTCACCCAGACTGCCATTATTTCTTACTGTGGCCAGTCTGAGAGAACCGATATGTCACGAGTTGTGTATCATAAAAGAGTGATCGTTTCTCCTCCCAGGGGTTATTCGAGATATTTAATCGAAAGTGTAGTAACGTGGCATTGGCTACCTTAAGAGAGTCATAGTTACTCGTCCCAATAGCTCACCCAGTCCAACATTCTTTCTTACTGCAGCCAGTCTGCCAGAAGCGATATGTCACTAAATGTGTATCATAAAAGACTCGTCGTTACTCCTCCGAGGGGTTATTCGAGATATCTTAATGGAAACCCTAGTAACGAGGCATTGGCTGCCTTAAGAGAGTCATAGTTACTCGTCCCAATTGCCACACAGTCCAACATTTTTCCTTACTGCGACCAGTCTGCCAGAAGCGATATGTCACTAGTTGTGTATCATAAAAGAGTCATCGTTACTCCTCCCAGGGGTTATTCGAGATATCTTAATCGAAACCCTAGTAACGAGGCATTGGCTACCTTAGGAGAGTCATTGTTACTCGTCCCAATTGCTCACCCAGTCTGCCATTTCTCCTTACTGTGGCCAGTCTGCCAGAAGCGGTATGTCGCTAGTTGTGTATCATAAAAGAGTCATCGTTACTCCTCCCAGGGGTTATTCGAGATATCTTAATCGAAACCCTAGTAACAAGGCATTGGCTACCTTAAGAGAGTCATAGTTACTCGTCCCAATTGCTCACGCAGTCCAACATTTTTCCTTACTGTGGCCAACCTGCCAGAAGCGATATGCCACTAGTTGTGTATCATAAAAGAGTGATCGTTACTCCTCCCGGGGGTTATTCGAGATATCTTAATCGATACCCTAGTAACGATGCATTGGCTACCTTAGGAAAGTCATAGTTACTCGTCCCAATTGCTCACCCAGTCTGCCATTTTTTCTTACTGTGGCCAGTCTGCCAGAAGCGATATGTCACTAGTTGTGTATCATAAAAGAGTCATCGTTACTCCTCCCAGGGGTTATTAGAGATATCTTAATCGAAACCCTAGTAACAAGGCATTGGCTACCTTAAGAGAGACATAGTTCGTCGTCCCAATTGCTCACCCAGTCCAACATTTTTTCTTACTGTGGCCAACCTGCCAGAAGCGATATGTCACTAGTTGTGTATCATAAAAGAGTGATCGTTACTCCTCCCAGGGGTTATTCGAGATATCTTAATCGAAACCCTAGTAACGATGCATTGGCTACCTTAGGAGAGTCATAGTTACTCGTCCCAATTGCTCACCCAGTCTGCCATTTTTTCTTACTGTGGCCAGTCTGCCAGAAGCGATATGTCACTAGTTGTGTATCATAAAAGAGTCATCGTTACTCCTCCTAGGGGTTATTAGAGATATCTTAATCGAAACCCTAGTAACAAGGCATTGGCTACCTAAAGAGAGACATAGTTCGTCGTCCCAATTGCTCACCCAGTCCAACATTTTTTCTTACTGCGGCCAGTCTGCCAGAAGCGATATGTCACTAGTTGTGTATCATAAAAGAGTGATCGTTTCTCCTCCCAGGGGTTATTCGAGATATCTTAATCGAAAGCGTAGTAACGAGGCATTGGCTACCTTAAGAGAGTCATAGTTACTCGTCCCAATTGCTCACCAAGTAAAACGTTTTTTCTTACTGCGGCCAGTCTGCCAGAAGCGATATCTCACTAGTTGTGTATCATAAAAGAGTCATCGTTACTCCTCCCAATGGTTATTCGAGATATCTTAATCGAAACCCTAGTAACGAGGCATTGGCTACCTTAAGAGAGTCATAGTTACTCGTCATAATTGCTCACCCAGTCCAACATTTTTCCTTACTGCGACCAGTCTGCCAGAAGCGATATGTCACTAGTTGTGTATCATAAAAGAGTCATCGTTACTCCTCCCAGGGGTTATTCGAGATATCTTAATCGAAACCCTAGTAATGAGGCATTGGCTACCTTAGGAGAGTCATAGTTACTCGTCCCAATTGCTCACCCAGTCTGCCATTTTTTCTTACTGTGGCCAGTCTGCCAGAAGCGATATGTCACTAGTTGTGTATCATAAAAGAGTGATCGTTACTCCTCCCAGGGGTTATTCGAGATATCTTAATCGAATCCCTAGTAACGAGGCATTGGCTACCTTAAGAGAGTCATAGTTACTCGACCCAATTGCTCACCCAGTCTGCCATTTTTTCTTACTGCGGCCAGTCTTCCAGAAGCGATATGTCACTAGTTGTGTATCATAAAAGAGTGATCGTTTCTCTTCCCAGGGGTTATTCGAGATATCTTAATCGAAAGCGTAGTAACGAGGCATTCTCTACCTTAAGAGAGTCACAGTTACTCGTCCCAATTGCTCACCCAGTCTGCCATTATTTCTTACTGTGGCCAGTCTGCCAGAACCGATATGTCATTAGTTGTCTATCATAAAAGAGTGATCGTTTCTCCTCCGAGGGTTTATTCGGTTTATCTTAATCGAAACACTAGTAACGCGACATTGGCTACCTTAAGAGAGTCATAGTTACTCGTCCCAATTGCTCACATAGTCCAACATTTTTTCTTACTGCGACCAGTCTGCCAGAAGTGATATGTCACTAGTTGTGTATCATAAAAGAATGATCGTTACTCCTCCCAGGGGTTATTTGAGATATCTTAATCGAAACCCTAGTAACGAGGCATTGGCTACCTTTGGAGAGTCATAGTTACTCGTCCCAATAGCTCACCCAGTCCCACATTTTTTTTTACTGCAGCCAGTCTGCCAGAAGCGATATGTCACTAGTTGTGTATCATAAAAGAGTGATCGTTTCCCCTCCCAGGGGTTATTCGAGATATCTTAATCGAAAGCCTAGTAACGATGCATTGGCTACCTTAGGAGTGTCATAGTTACTCGTCCCAATTGCTCACCCAGTCTGCCATTTTTTCTTACTGTGGCCAGTCTGGCAGAAGCGATATGTCACTAAATGTGTATCAAAAAAGAGTCGTCGTTACTCCTCCGAGGGGTTATTCGAGATATCTTAATCGAAACCCTAGTAACGAGGCATTGGCTGCCTTAAGAGAGTCTTAGTTACTCGTCCCAATTGCTCACACAGTCCAACATTTTTCCTTAATGCGACCAGTCTGCCAGAAGCGATATGTCACTAGTTGTGTATCATAAAAGAGTCATCGTTACTCCTCCCAGGGGTTATTCGAGATATCTTAATCGATACCCTGGTAACGAGGCATTGGCTACCTTAGGAGAGTCATAGTTACTCGTCCCAATTGCTCACCCAGTCTGCCATATTTTCTTACTGTGGCCAGTCTGCCAGAAGCGATATGTCACTAGTTTTGTATCATAAAAGAGTCATCGTTACTCCTCCCAGGGGTTATTCGAGATATCTTAATCGAAACCCTAGTAACAAGGCATTGGCTACCTTAAGAGAGTCATAGTTACTCGTCCCAATTGCTCACCCAGACTGCCATTATTTCTTACTGTGGCCAGTCTGAGAGAACCGATATGTCACGAGTTGTGTATCATAAAAGAGTGATCGTTTCTCCTCCCAGGGGTTATTCTAGATATCTTAATCGAAACCCTAGTAACGAGACATTGGCTACCTTAAGAGAGTCATAGTTACTCGTCCCAATTGCTCACCCAGTCTGCCATTTTTTCTTACTGCAGCCAGTCTGCCAGAAGCGATATGTCACTAGTTGTGTATCATAAAAGAGTGATCGTTTCTCCTCCCAGGGGTTATTCGAGATATTTAATCGAAAGTGTAGTAACGAGGCATTGGCTACCTTAAGAGAGTCATAGTTATCCGTCCCAATAGCTCACCCAGTCCAACATTCTTTCTTACTGCAGCCAGTCTGCCAGAAGCGATATGTCACTAAATGTGTATCATAAAAGAGTCGTCGTTACTCCTCCGAGGGGTTATTCGAGATATCTTAATCAAAACCCTAGTAACGAGGCATTGGCTGCCTTAAGAGAGTCATAGTTACTCGTCCCAATTGCTCACACAGTCCAACATTTTTCCTTACTGCGACCAGTCTGCCAGAAGCGATATGTCACTAGTTGTGTATCATAAAAGAGTCATCGTTACTCCTCCCAGGGGTTATTCGAGATATCTTAATCGAAACCCTAGTAACGAGGCATTGGCTACCTTAGGAGAGTCATTGTTACTCGTCCCAATTGCTCATCCAGTCTGCCATTTCTTCTTACTGTGGCCAGTCTGCCAGAAGCGGTATGTCGCTAGTTGTGTATCATAAAAGAGTCATCGTTACTCCTCCCAGGGGTTATTCGAGATATCTTAATCGAAACCCTAGTAACAAGGCATTGGCTACCTTAAGAGAGTCATAGTTACTCGTCCCAATTGCTCACGCAGTCCAACATTTTTCCTTACTGTGGCCAACCTGCCAGAAGCGATATGCCACTAGTTGTGTATCATAAAAGAGTGATCGTTACTCCTCCCGGGGGTTATTCGAGATATCTTAATCGATACCCTAGTAACGATGCATTGGCTACCTTAGGAGAGTCATAGTTACTCGTCCCAATTGCTCACCCAGTCTGCCATTTTTTCTTACTGTGGCCAGTCTGCCAGAAGCGATATGTCACTAGTTGTGTATCATAAAAGAGTCATCGTTACTCCTCCCAGGGGTTATTAGAGATATCTTAATCGAAACCCTAGTAACAAGGCATTGGCTACCTTAAGAGAGACATAGTTCGTCGTCCCAATTGCTCACCCAGTCCAACATTTTTTCTTACTGTGGCCAACCTGCCAGAAGCGATATGCCACTAGTTGTGTATCATAAAAGAGAGATCGTTTCTCCTCCGAGGGGTTATTCGGTTTATCTTAATCGAAACACTAGTAACAAGACATTGGCTACCTTAAGAGAGTCATAGTTACTCGTCCCAATTGCTCACATAGTCCAACATTTTTTCTTACTGCGACCAGTCTGCCAGAAGTGATATGTCACTAGTTGTGTATCATAAAAGAGTGATCGTTACTCCTCCCAGGGGTTATTCGAGATATCTTAATCGAAACCCTAGTAACGAGGCATTGGCTACCTTAAGAGAGTCATAGTTACTCGACCCAATTGCTCACCCAGTCTGCCATTTTTTCTTACTGCAGCCAGTCTGCCAGAAGCGATATGTCACTAGTTGTGTATCATAAAAGAGTGATCGTTTCTCCTCCCAGGGGTTATTCGAGATATCTTAATCGAAAGCGTAGTAACGACGCATTGGCTACCTTAAGAGAGTCATAGTTATTCGTCCCAATTGCTCACCCAGTCTGCCATTATTTCTTACTGTGGCCAGTCTGAGAGAACCGATATGTCACTAGTTGTGCATCATAAAAGAGTGATCGTTTCTCCTCCCAGGGGTAATTCTAGATATCTTAATCGAAACCCTAGTAACGAGACATTGGCTACCTTAAGAGAGTCATAGTTACTCGTCCCAATTGCTCACCCAGTCTGCCATTTTTTCTTACTGCAGCGAGTCTGCCAGAAGCGATATGTCGCTAGTTGTGTATCATAAAAGAGTCGTCGTTACTCCTCCGAGGGGTTATTCGAGATATCTTAATCGAAACCCTAGTAACGAGGCATTGGCTGCCTTAAGAGAGTCATAGTTACTCGTCCCAATTGCTCACACAGTCCAACATTTTTCCTTACTACGACCAGTCTGCCAGAAGCGATATGTCACTAGTTGTGTATCATAAAAGAGTCATCGTTACTCCTCCCAGGGGTTATTCGAGATATCTTAATCGAAACCCTTGTAACGAGGCATTGGCTACCTTAGGAGAGTCATAGTTACTCGTCCCAATTGCTCACCCAGTCTGCCATTTTTTCTTACTGTGGCCAGTCTGCCAGAAGCGATATGTCACTAGTTGTGTATCATAAAAGAGTCATCGTTACTCCTCCCAGGGGTTATTCGAGATATCTTAATCGAAACCCTAGTAACAAGGCATTGGCTACCTTAAGAGAGTCATAGTTACTCGTCCCAATTGCTCACGCAGTCCAACATTTTTCCTTACTGTGGCCAACCTGCCAGAAGCGATATGCCACTAGTTGTGTATCATAAAAGAGTGATCGTTACTCATCCCAGGGGTTATTCGAGATATCTTCATCGAAACCCTAGTAACGAGACATTGGCTACCTTAAGAGAGTCATAGTTACTCGTCCCAATTGCTCACCATGTCTGCCATTTTTTCTTACTGCAGCCAGTCTGCCAGAAGCGATATGTCACTAGTTGTGTATCATAAAAGAGTGATCGTTTCTCCTCCCAGGGGTTATTCGAGATATCTTAATCGAAAGCGTAGTAACGAGGCATTGGCTACCTTAAGAGAGTCATAGTTACTCGTCCCAATTGCTCACCCAGTCTGCCATTATTTCTTAATGTGGCCAGTCTGCCAGAACCGATATGTCACTAGTTGTCTATCATAAAGAGTGATCGTTTCTCCTCCGAGGGGTTATTCGGTTTATCTTAATCGAAACACTAGTAACGAGACATTGGCTACCTTAAGAGAGTCATAGTTACTAGTCCCAATTGCTCACATAGTCCAACATTTTTTCTTACTGCGACCAGTCTGCCAGAAGTGATATGTCACTAGTTGTGTATCATAAAAGAGTGATCGTTACTCCTCCCAGGGGTTATTCGAGATATCTTATTCGAAACCCTAGTAACGAGGCATTGGCTACCTTTAGAGAGTCATAGTTACTCGTCCCAATAGCTCACACAGTCCAACATTTTTTCTTACTGCAGCCAGTCTGCCAGAAGCGATATGTCACTAGTTATGTATCATAAAAGAGTCGTCGTTACTCCTCCGAGGGGTTATTCGAGATATCTTAATCGAAACCCTAGTAACGAGGCATTGGCTACCTTAAGAGAGTCATAGCTACTCGTCCCAATTGCTCACCCAGTCCAACATTTTTTCTTACTGCGGCCAGTCTGCCGGAAGCGATATGTCACTAGTTGTGTATCATAAAAGAGTGATCGTTTCTCCTTCCAGGGGTTATTCGAGATATCTTAATCGAAAGCGTAGTAACGAGGCATTGGCTACCTTAAGAGAGTCATAGTTACTCGTCCCAATTGCTCACCCAGTCTGGCATTATTTCTTACTGTGGCCAGGCTGCCAGAACCGATATGTCACTAGTTGTGTATCATAAAAGAGTGATCGTTTCTCCTCCCAGGGGTGATTCGGTTTATCTTAATCGAAACCCTAGTATCGAGACATTGGCTACCTTAAGAGAGTCATAGTTACTCGTCCCAATTGCTCACCCAATCCAACATTTTTTCTTACTGCGACCAGTCTGCCAGAAGTGATATGTAACTAGTTGTGTATCATAAAAGAGTGGTCGTTACTCCTCCCAGTGGTTATTCGAGATATCTTAATCGAAACCCTAGTAACGAGGCATTGGCTACCTTAAGAGTGTCATAGTTACTCGTCCCAATAGCTCACCCAGTCCAACATTTTTTCTTACTGCAGCCAGTCTGCCAGAAGCGATATGTCACTAGTTGTGTATCATAAAAGAGTCGTCGTTACTCCTCCGAGGGGATATTCGAGATATCTTAATCGAAACCCTGGTAACGAGGCATTGGCTACCTTAAGAGAGTCATAGTTACTCGTCCCAATTGCTCACCCAGTCCAACATTTTTTCTTACTGCGACCAGTCTGCCAGAAGCGATATGTCACTAGTTGTGTATCATAAAAGAGTCATCATTAATCCTCCCAGGGGTTATTCGAGATATCTTAATCGAAACCAAAAACGAGGCATTGGCTACCTTAAGAGAGTCATAGTTACTCGTCCCAATTGCTCACCCAACCCAACATTTCTTCTTACTGCGGCCAGTCTGCCAGAAGCGATATGTCACTAGTTGTGTATCATAAAAGAGTAATCGTTACTCCTCCCAGGGGTCATTCGAGATATCTTAATCGAAACCCTAGTAACGAGGCATTGGCTACCTTACGTGAGTCATAGTTACTCGTCCCAATTGCTCACCCAGTCTGCCATTTTTTCTTACTGTGGCCAGTCTGCCAGAAGCGATATGTCACTAGTTGTGTATCATAAAAGAGTCATCGTTACTCCTCCCAGGGGTTATTCGAGATATCTTAATCGAAATTGTAGTAACGAGGCATTGGCTACCTTAAGAGTGTCATAGTTACTCGTCCCAATTGCTCACCCAGTCTGCCATTATTTCTGACTGTGGCCAGTCTGCCAGAACCGATATGTCACTAGTTGTGTATCATAAAAGAGTGATCGTTTCTCCTCCCAGTGGTTATTCGAGATATCTTAATCGAAAGCGTAGTAACGAGACATTGGCTACCTTAAGAGAGTCATAGTTACTCGTCCCAATTGCTCACCCAGTCCAACATTTTTTCTCACTGTGGCCAAACTGCCAGAACCGATATGTCACTAGTTGTGTATCATAAAAGAGTGATCGTTTCTCCTCCCAGTGGTTATTCTAGATATCTTAATCGAAACCCTAGTAACGAGACATTGGCTACCTTGAGAGGGTCATATTTACTCGTCCCAATTGCTCACCCAGTCTGCCATTTTTTCTTACTGCGGCCAGACTGCCGGAAGCGATATGTCACTAGTTGTGTATCATAAAAGAATGATCTTTTCTCCTCCCAGGGGTTATTCGAGATATCTTAATCGAAAGCGTAGTAACGAGGCATTGGCTACCTTAAGAGAGTCATAGTTACTCGTCCCAATTGCTCACCCAGTCTGCCATTATTTCTTACTGTTTCACGTCTGCCAGAACCGATATGTCACTAGTTGTGTATCATAAATGAGTGATCGTTTCTCCTCCCAGGGGTTATTCGAGATATCTTAATCGAAAGCGTAGTAACGAGGCATTGGCTACCTTAAGAGATTCATAGTTACTCGTCCCAATAGTTCACCCAGTCCAACATTTTTTCTTACTGCAGCCAGTCTGCCAGAAGCGATATGTCACTAGTTGTGTATCATAAAAGAGTCGTCGTTACTCCTCCGAGGGGTTATTCGAGATTTCTTATTCGAAACCCTAGTAACGAGGCATTGGCTACCTTACGTGAGTCATAGTTACTCGTCCCAATTGCTCACCCAGTCTGCCATTTTTTCTTACTGTGGCCAATCTGCCTGAAGCGATATGTCACTAGTTGTGTATCATAAAAGAGAGATCGTTTCTCCTCCCAGGGGTTATTCGAGATATCTTAATCGAAAGCGTAGTAACGAGGCATTGGCTATCTTAAGAGAGTCATAGTTACTCGTCCCAATTGCTCACCCAGTCTGCCATTATTTCTTACTGTGGCCAGTCTGCCAGAACCGATATGTCACTAGTTGTGTATCATAAAAGAGTGATCGTTTCTCCTCCCAGGGGTTATTCGAGATATCTTAATCGAAAGCGTAGTAACGAGGCATTGGCTACCTTAAGAGAGTCATAGTTACTCGTCCCAATTGCTCACCCAGTCTGCCATTATTTCTTACTGTGGCCAGTCTGCCGGAAGCGATATGTCACTAGTTGTGTATCATAAAGGAGTTATCGTTTCTCCTGCCAGGGGTTATTCGAGATATCTTAATCGAAAGCGTAGTAACGAGGCACTGGCTACCTTAAGAGAGTCATAGTTACTCGTCCCAATTGCTCACCAAGTAAAACGTTTTTTCTTACTGCGGCCAGTCTGCCAGAAGCGATATGTCACTAGTTGTGTATCATAAAAGAGTCGTCGTTACTCCTCCGAGGGGTTATTCGAGATTTCTTATTCGAAACCCTAGTAACGAGGCATTGGCTACCTTACGTGAGTCATAGTTACTCGTCCCAATTGCTCACCCAGTCTGCCAATTTTTCTTACTGTGGCCAGTCTGCCTGAAGCGATATGTCACTAGTTGTGTATCATAAAAGAGAGATCGTTTCTCCTCCCAGGGGTTATTCGAGATATCTTAATCGAAAGCGTAGTAACGAGGCATTGGCTATCTTAAGAGAGTCATAGTTACTCGTCCCAATTGCTCACCCAGTCTGCCATTATTTCTTACTGTGGCCAGTCTGCCAGAACCGATATGTCACTAGTTGTGTATCATAAAAGAGTGATCGTTTCTCCTCCCAGGGGTTATTCGAGATATCTTAATCGAAAGCGTAGTAACGAGGCATTGGCTACCTTAAGAGAGTCATAGTTACTCGTCCCAATTGCTCACCCAGTCTGCCATTATTTCTTACTGTGGCCAGTCTGACAGAACCGATATGTCACTAGTTGTGTATCATAAAAGAGTGATCGTTTCTCCTCCCAGGGGTTATTCTAGATATCTTAATCGAAACCGTAGTAACGAGACATTGGCTACCTTAAGAGAGTCATATTTACTCGTCCCAATTGCTCACCCAGTCTGCCATTTTTTCTTACTGCGGCCAGTCTGCCGGAAGCGATATGTCACTAGTTGTGTATCATAAAGGAGTTATCGTTTCTCCTCCCAGGGGTTATTCGAGATATCTTAATCGAAAGCGTAGTAACGAGGCATTGGCTACCTTAAGAGAGTCATAGTTACTCGTCCCAATTGCTCACCAAGTAAAACGTTTTTTCTTACTGCGGCCAGTCTGCCAGGAGCTATATGTCACTAGTTGTGTATCATAAAAGAGTGATCGTTTCTCCTCCCAGGGGTTATTCGAGATATCTTAATCGAAAGCGTAGTAACGAGGCATTGGCTACCTTGAGAGAGTCATAGTTACTCGTCCCAATTGCTCACCCAGTCTGCCATTATTTCTTACTGTAGCCAGTCTGCCAGAACCGATATGTCACTAGTTGTGTATCATAAAAAGTGATCGTTTCTCCTCCGAGGGGTTATTCGATTTATCTTAATCGAAACACTAGTAACGAGACATTGGCTACCTTAAGAAAGTCATAGTTACTCGTCCCAATTGCTCACATAGTCCAACATTTTTTCTTACTGCGACCAGACTGCCAGAAGTGATATGTCACTAGTTGTGTATCATAAAAGAGTGATCGTTACACCTCCCAGGGGTTATTCGAGATATCTTAATCGAAACCCTGGTAACGAGGCATTGGCTACCTTAAGAGAGTCATAGTTACTCGTCCCAATTGCTCACCCAGTCCAACATTTTTTCTTACTGCGACCAGTCTGCCAGAAGCGATATGTCACTAGTTGTGTATCATAAAAGAGTCATCATTAATCCTCCCAGGGGTTATTCGAGATATCTTATTCGAAACCAAATACGAGGCATTGGCTACCTTAAGAGAGTCATAGTTACTCGTCCCAATTGCTCACCCAACCCAACATTTCTTCTTACTGCGGCCAGTCTGCCAGAAGCGATATGTCACTAGTTGTGTATCATAAAAGAGTAATCGTTACTCCTCCCAGGGGTCATTCGAGATATCTTAATCGAAACCCTAGTAACGAGGCATTGGCTACCTTACGTGAGTCATAGTTACTCGTCCCAATTGCTCACCCAGTCTGCCATTTTTTCTTACTGTGGCCAGTCTGCCAGAAGCGATATGTCACTAGTTGTGTATCATAAAAGAGTCATCGTTACTCCTCCCAGGGGTTATTCGAGATATCTTAATCGAAATTGTAGTAACGAGGCATTGGCTACCTTAAGAGTGTCATAGTTACTCGTCCCAATTGCTCACCCAGTCTGCCATTATTTCTGACTGTGGCCAGTCTGCCAGAACCGATATGTCACTAGTTGTGTATCATAAAAGAGTGATCGTTTCTCCTCCCAGTGGTTATTCGAGATATCTTAATCGAAAGCGTAGTAACGAGACATTGGCTACCTTAAGAGAGTCATAGTTACTCGTCCCAATTGCTCACCCAGTCCAACATTTTTTCTCACTGTGGCCAAACTGCCAGAACCGATATGTCACTAGTTGTGTATCATAAAAGAGTGATCGTTTCTCCTCCCAGTGGTTATTCTAGATATCTTAATCGAAACCCTAGTAACGAGACATTGGCTACCTTGAGAGGGTCATATTTACTCGTCCCTATTGCTCACCCAGTCTGCCATTTTTTCTTACTGCGGCCAGACTGCCGGAAGCGATATGTCACTAGTTGTGTATCATAAAAGAATGATCTTTTCTCCTCCCAGGGGTTATTCGAGATATCTTAATCGAAAGCGTAGTAACGAGGCATTGGCTACCTTAAGAGAGTCATAGTTACTCGTCCCAATTGCTCACCCAGTCTGCCATTATTTCTTACTGTTTCACGTCTGCCAGAACCGATATGTCACTAGTTGTGTATCATAAATGAGTGATCGTTTCTCCTCCCAGGGGTTATTCGAGATATCTTAATCGAAAGCGTAGTAACGAGGCATTGGCTACCTTAAGAGATTCATAGTTACTCGTCCCAATAGTTCACCCAGTCCAACATTTTTTCTTACTGCAGCCAGTCTGCCAGAAGCGATATGTCACTAGTTGTGTATCATAAAAGAGTCGTCGTTACTCCTCCGAGGGGTTATTCGAGATTTCTTATTCGAAACCCTAGTAACGAGGCATTGGCTACCTTACGTGAGTCATAGTTACTCGTCCCAATTGCTCACCCAGTCTGCCATTTTTTCTTACTGTGGCCAGTCTGCCTGAAGCGATATGTCACTAGTTGTGTATCATAAAAGAGAGATCGTTTCTCCTCCCAGGGGTTATTCGAGATATCTTAATCGAAAGCGTAGTAACGAGGCATTGGCTATCTTAAGAGAGTCATAGTTACTCGTCCCAATTGCTCACCCAGTCTGCCATTATTTCTTACTGTGGCCAGTCTGCCAGAACCGATATGTCACTAGTTGTGTATCATAAAAGAGTGATCGTTTCTCCTCCCAGGGGTTATTCGAGATATCTTAATCGAAAGCGTAGTAACGAGGCATTGGCTACCTTAAGAGAGTCATAGTTACTCGTCCCAATTGCTCACCCAGTCTGCCATTATTTCTTACTGTGGCCAGTCTGCCGGAAGCGATATGTCACTAGTTGTGTATCATAAAGGAGTTATCGTTTCTCCTGCCAGGGGTTATTCGAGATATCTTAATCGAAAGCGTAGTAACGAGGCACTGGCTACCTTAAGAGAGTCATAGTTACTCGTCCCAATTGCTCACCAAGTAAAACGTTTTTTCTTACTGCGGCCAGTCTGCCAGAAGCGATATGTCACTAGTTGTGTATCATAAAAGAGTCGTCGTTACTCCTCCGAGGGGTTATTCGAGATTTCTTATTCGAAACCCTAGTAACGAGGCATTGGCTACCTTACGTGAGTCATAGTTACTCGTCCCAATTGCTCACCCAGTCTGCCAATTTTTCTTACTGTGGCCAGTCTGCCTGAAGCGATATGTCACTAGTTGTGTATCATAAAAGAGAGATCGTTTCTCCTCCCAGGGGTTATTCGAGATATCTTAATCGAAAGCGTAGTAACGAGGCATTGGCTATCTTAAGAGAGTCATAGTTACTCGTCCCAATTGCTCACCCAGTCTGCCATTATTTCTTACTGTGGCCAGTCTGCCAGAACCGATATGTCACTAGTTGTGTATCATAAAAGAGTGATCGTTTCTCCTCCCAGGGGTTATTCGAGATATCTTAATCGAAAGCGTAGTAACGAGGCATTGGCTACCTTAAGAGAGTCATAGTTACTCGTCCCAATTGCTCACCCAGTCTGCCATTATTTCTTACTGTGGCCAGTCTGACAGAACCGATATGTCACTAGTTGTGTATCATAAAAGAGTGATCGTTTCTCCTCCCAGGGGTTATTCTAGATATCTTAATCGAAACCATAGTAACGAGACATTGGCTACCTTAAGAGAGTCATATTTACTCGTCCCAATTGCTCACCCAGTCTGCCATTTTTTCTTACTGCGGCCAGTCTGCCAGGAGCTATATGTCACTAGTTGTGTATCATAAAAGAGTGATCGTTTCTCCTCCCAGGGGTTATTCGAGATATCTTAATCGAAAGCGTAGTAACGAGGCATTGGCTACCTTGAGAGAGTCATAGTTACTCGTCCCAATAGCTCACCCGGTCCAACATTTTTTCTTACTGCAGCCTGTCTGCCAGAAGCGATATGTCACTAGTTGTGTATCATAAAAGAGTCGTCGTTACTCCTCCGAGGGGTTATTCGAGATATCTTAATCAAAACCCTAGTAACGAGGCATTGGCTACCTTAAGAGAGTCATAGCTACTCGTCCCATTTGCTCACCCAGTCCAACATTTTTTCTTACTGCGACCAGTCTGCCAGAAGCGATATGTCACTAGTTGTGTATCATAAAAGGGTCATCATTACTCCTCCCAGGGGTTATTCGAGATATCTTAATCGAAACCCTAAAACGAGGCATTGGCTACCTTAAGAGCGTCATAGTTACTCGTCCCAATTGCTCACCCAGCCCAACACTTCTTCTTACTGCGGCCAGTCTGACAGAACCGATATGTCACTAGTTGTGTATCATAAAAGAGTGATAGTTTCTCCTCCCAGGGGTTATTCTAAATATCTTAATCGAAACCCTAGTAACGAGACATTGATACCTTAAGAGAGTCATATTTACTCGTCCCAATTGCTCACCCAGTCTGCATTTTTTCTTACTGCGGCCAGAGTGCCGGAAGCGATATGTCACTAGTTGTGTATCATAAAGGAGTGATCGTTTCTCCTCCCAGGGGTTATTCGAGATATCTTAATCGAAAGCGTAGTAACGAGACATTGGCTACCTTAAGAGAGTCATAGTTACTCGTCCCAATTGCTCACTAAGTAAAACGTTTTTTCTTACTGCGGCCAGTCTGCCAGAAGCGATATGTCACTAGTTGTGTATCATAAAAGAGTGATCGTTTCTCCTCCCAGGGGTTATTCGAGATATCTTAATCGAAAGCGTAGTAACGAGGCATTGGCTACCTTGAGAGAGTCATAGTTACTCGTCCCAATTGCTCACCCAGTCTGCCATTATTTCTTACTGTGGCCAGTCTGCCAGAACCGATATGTCACTAGTTGTGTATCATAAAAGAGTGATCGTTACTCCTCCCAGGGGTTTTTCGAGATATCTTAATCGAAACCCTAGTAACGAGACATTGGCTACCTTTAGAGAGTCATAGTTACTCGTCTTAATAGCTCACACAGTCCAACATTTTTTCTTACTGCAGCCAGTCTGCCAGAAGCGATATGTCACTAGTTATGTATCATAAAAGAGTCGTCGTTACTCCTCCGAGGGGTTATTCGAGATATCTTAATCGAAACCCTAGTAACGAGGCATTGGCTACCTTAAGAGAGTCATAGCTACTCGTCCCAATTGCTCACCCAGTCCAACATTTTTTCTTACTGCGACCAGTCTGCCAGAAGCGATATGTCACTAGTTGTGTATCATAAAAGGGTCATCATTACTCCTCCCAGGGGTTATTCGAGATATCTTAATCGAAACCCTAAAACGAGGCATTGGCTACCTTAAGAGAGTCATAGTTACTCGTCCCAATTGCTCACCCAGCCCAACACTTTTTCTTACTGCGGCCAGTCTGCCAGAAGCGATATGTCACTAGTTGTGTATCATAAAAGAGTCATCATTAATCCTCCCAGGGGTTATTCGAGATATCTTAATCGAAAGCGTAGTAACGAGGCATTGGCTACCTTAAGAGAGTCATAGTTACTCGTCCCACTTGCTCACCCAGTCTGCCATTTTTTCTTACTGCGGCCAGTCTGCCGGAAGCGATATGTCACTAGTTGTGTATCATAAAAGAGTGATCGTTTCTCCTTACAGGGGTTATTCGAGATATCTTAATCGAAAGCGTAGTAACGAGGCATTGGCTACCTTAAGAGAGTCATAGTTACTCGTCCCAATCGCTCACCCAGTCTGCCATTATTTCTTACTGTGGCCAGGCTGCCAGAACCGATATGTCACTAGTTGTGTATCATAAAAGAGTGATCGTTTCTCCTCCCAGGGGTTATTCGGTTTATCTTAATCGAAACCCTAGTATCGAGACATTGGCTACCTTAAGAGAGTCATAGTTACTCGTGCCAATTGCTCACCCAATCCAACATTTTTTCTTACTGCGACCAGGCTGCCAGAAGTGATATGTCACTAGTTGTGTATCATAAAAGAGTGGTCGTTACTCCTCCCAGTGGTTATTCGAGATATCTTAATCGAAACTCTAGTAACGAGGCATTGGCTACCTTAAGAGAGTCATAGTTACTCGTCCCAATAGCTCACACAGTCCAACATTTATTCTTACTGCAGCCAGTCTGCCAGAAGCGATATGTCACTAGTTGTGCATCATAAAAGAGTCGTCGTTACTCCTCCGAGGGGATATTCGAGATATCTTAATCGAAACCCTAGTAACGAGGCATTGGCTACCTTAAGAGAGTCATAGTTACTCGTCCCAATTGCTCACCCAGTCCAACATTTTTTCTTACTGCGACCAGTCTGCCAGAAGCGATATGTCACTAGTTGTGTATCATAAAAGAGTCATCATTAATCCTCCCAGGGGTTATTCGAGATATCTTAATCGAAACCAAAAACGAGGCATTGGCTACCTTAAGAGAGTCATAGTTACTCGTCCCAATTGCTCACCCAGCCCAACATTTCTTCTTACTGCGGCCAGTCTGCCAGAAGCGATATGTCACTAGTTGTGTATCATAAAAGAGTCATCGTTACTCCTCAGAGGGGATATTCGAGATATCTTTATCGAAACGCTAGTAACGAGGCTTTGGCTACCTTAAGAGGGTCATAGTTCGTAGTCCCAATTGCTTACCAAGTAAAACGTTTTTTCTTACTGCGGCCGGTCTGCCAGAAGCGATATGTCACTAGTTGTGTATCATAAAAGAGTAATCGTTACTCCTCCCAGGGGTCATTCGAGATATCTTAATCGAAACCCTAGTAACGAGGCATTGGCTACCTTACGTGAGTCGTAGTTACTCGTCCCAATTGCTCATCCAGTCTGCCATTTTTTCTTACTGTGGCCAGTCTGCCAGAAGCGATATGTCACTAGTTGTGTATCATAAAAGAGTCATCGTTACTCCTCCCAGGGGTTATTCGAGATATCTTAATCGAAATTGTAGTAACGAGGCTTGGCTACCTTAAGAGTGTCATACTTACTCGTCCCAATTGCTCACCCAGTCTGCCATTATTTCTGACTGTGTCCAGTCTGCCAGAACCGATATGTCACTAGTTGTATATCGTAAAAGAGTGATCGTTTCTCCTCCCAGTGGTTATTCGAGATATCTTAATCGAAAGCGTAGTAACGAGGCATTGGCTACCTTAAGAGAGTCATAGTTACTCGTCTCAATTGCTCACCCAGTCTGCCATTATTTCTTACTGTTTCACGTCTGCCAGAACCGATATGTCACTAGTTGTGTATCATAAATGAGTGATCGTTTCTCCTCCGAGGGGTTATTCGAGATTTCTTATTCGAAACCCTAGTAATGAGGCATTGGCTACCTTACGTGAGTCATAGTTACTCGTCCCAATTGCTCACCCAGTCTGCCATTATTTCTTACTGTGGCCAGTCTGCCAGAACCGATATGTCACTAGTTGTGTATCATAAAAGAGTGATCGTTTCTCCTCCCAGGGGTTATTCGAGATATCTTAATCGAAAGCGTAGTAACGAGGCATTGGCTACCTTAAGAGAGTCATAGTTACTCGTCCCAATTGCTCACCCAGTCTGCCATTATTTCTTACTGTGGCCAGGCTGACAGAACCGATATGTCACTAGTTGTGTATCATAAAAGAGTGATCGTTTCTCCTCCCAGGGGTTATTCGAGATATCTTAATCGAAAGCGTTTTAACGAGGCATTGGCTACCTTGAGAGAGTCATAGTTACTCGTCCCAATTGCTCACCAAGTAAAACGTTTTTTCTTACTGCGGCCAGTCTGCCAGAAGCGATATGTCACTAGTTGTGTATCATAAAAGAGTGATCGTTTCTCCTCCCAGGGGTTATTCGAGATATCTTAATCGAAAGCGTAGTAACGAGGCATTGGCTACCTTGAGAGAGTCATAGTTACTCGTCCCAATTGCTCACCCAGTCTGCCATTATTTCTTACTGTGGCCAGTCTGCCAGAACCGATATGTCACTAGTTGTGTATCTTAAAAAGTGATCGTTTCTCCTCCGAGGGGTTATTCGGTTTATCTTAATCGAAACACTAGTAACGAGACATTGGCTACCTTAAGAGAGTCATAGTTACTCGTCCCAATTGCTCACATAGTCCAACATTTTTTCTTACTGCGGCCAGTCTGCCAGAAGTGATATGTCACTAGTTGTGTATCATAAAAGAGTGATCGTTACTCCTCCCAGGGGTTATTCGAGATATCTTAATCGAAACCCTGGTAACGAGGCATTGGCTACCTTTAGAGAGTCATAGTTACTCGTCCCAATAGCTCACACAGTCCAACATTTTTTCTTACTGCAGCCAGTCTGCCAGAAGCGATATGTCACTAGTTGTGTATCATAAAAGAGTGATCGTTTCTCCTCCCAGGGGTTATTCGGTTTATCTTAATCGAAACCCTAGTATCGAGACATTGGCTACCTTAAGAGAGTCATAGTTACTCGTCCCAATTGCTCACCCAATCCAACATTTTTTCTTACTGTGGCCGGTCTGAGAGAACCGATATGTCACTAGTTGTGTATCATAAAAGAGTGGTCGTTACTCCTCCCAGTGGTTATTCGAGATATCTTAATCGAAACCCTAGTAACGAGGCATTGGCTACCTTAAGAGTGTCATAGTTACTCGTCCCAATAGCTCACCCAGTCCAACATTTTTTCTTACTGCAGCCAGTCTGCCAGAAGCGATGTGTCACTAGTTGTGTATCATAAAAGAGTCGTCGTTACTCCTCCGAGGGGATATTCGAGATATCTTAATCGAAACCCTAGTAACGAGGCATTGGCTACCTTAAGAGTGTCATAGTTACTCGTCCCAATTGCTCACCCAGTCCAACATTTTTTCTTACTGCGACCAGTCTGCCAGAAGCGATATGTCACTAGTTGTGTATCATAAAAGAGTCATTATTAATCCTCCCAGGGGTTATTCGAGATATCTTAATCGAAACCAAAAACGAGGCATTGGCTACCTTAAGAGAGTCATAGTTACTCGTCCCAATTGCTCACCCAGCCCAACATTTCTTCTTACTGCGGCCAGTCTGCCAGAAGCGATATGTCACTAGTTGTGTATCATAAAAGAGTCATCGTTACTCCTCAGAGGGGATATTCGAGATATCTTTATCGAAACCCTAGTAACGAGGCTTTGGCTACCTTAAGAGAGTCATAGTTCGTAGTCCCAATTGCTCACCAAGTAAAACGTTTTTTTTTACTGCGGCCAGTCTGCCAGAAGCGATATGTCACTAGTTGTGTATCATAAAAGAATCGTCGTTACTCCTCCGAGGGGTTATTCGAGATTTCTTATTCGAAACCATAGTAACGAAGCATTGGCTACCTTACGTGAGTCATAGTTACTCGTCCCAATTGCTCACCCAGTCTGCCATTTTTTCTTACTGTGGAAAGTCTGCCTGAAGCGATATGTCACTAGTTGTGTATCATAAAAGAGTGATCGTTTCTCCTCCCAGGGGTTATTCGAGATATCTTAATCGAAAGCGTAGTAACGAGGCATTGGCTATCTTAAGAGAGTCATAGTTACTCGTCCCAATTGCTCACCCAGTCTGCCATTATTTCTTACTGTGGCCAGTCTGCCAGAACCGATATGTCACTAGTTGTGTATCATAAAAGAGTGATCGTTTCTCCTCCCAGGGGTTATTCGAGATATCTTAATCGAAAGCGTAATAACGAGGCATTGGCTACCTTAAGAGAGTCATAGTTACTCGTCCCAATTGCTCACCCAGTCTGCCATTATATCTTACTGTGGCCAGTCTGACAGAACCGATATGTCACTAGTTGTGTATCATAAAAGAGTGATCGTTTCTCCTCCCAGGGGTTATTCTAGATATCTTAATCGAAACCCTAGTAACGAGACATTGGCTACCTTAAGAGAGTCATATTTACTCGTCCCAATTGCTCACCCAGTCTGCCATTTTTTGTTACTGCGGCCAGTCTGCCGGAAGCGATATGTCACTAGTTGTGTATCATAAAGGAGTGATCGTTTCTCCTCCCAGGGGTTATTCGAGATATCTTAATCGAAAGCGTAGTAACGAGGCATTGGCTACCTTAAGAGAGTCATAGTTACTCGTCCCAATTGCTCACCAAGTAAAACGTTTTTTCTTACAGCGGCCAGTCTGCCAGAAGCGATATGTCACTAGTTGTGTATCATAAAAGAGTCATCGTTTCTCCTCCCAGGGGTTATTCGAGATATCTTAATCGAAAGCGTAGTAACGAGGCATTGGCTACCTTGAGAGAGTCATAGTTACTCGTCCCAATTGCTCACCCAGTCTGCCATTATTTCTTACTGTGGCCAGTCTGCCAGAACCGATATGTCACTAGTTGTATATCATAAAAAGTGATCGTTTCTCCTCCGAGGGGTTATTCGGTTTATCTTAATCGAAACACTAGTAACGAGACATTGGCTACCTTAAGAAAGTCATAGTTACTCGTCCCAATTGCTCACATAGTCCAACATTTTTTCTTACTGCGACCAGACTGACAGAAGTGATATGTCACTAGTTGTGTATCATAAAAGAGTGATCGTTACTCCTCCCAGGGGTTATTCGAGATATGTTAATCGAAACCCTAGTAACGAGGCATTGGCTACCTTTAGAGAGTCATAGTTACTCGTCCCAATAGCTCACCCAGTCCAACATTTTTTCTTACTGCAGCCTGTCTGCCAGAAGCGATATGTCACTAGTTGTGTATCATAAAAGAGTCGTCGTTACTCCTCCGAGGGGTTATTCGAGATATCTTAATCGAAATCCTAGTAACGAGGCATTGGCTACCTTAAGAGAGTCATAGCTACTCGTCCCAATTGCTCACCCAGTCCAACATTTTTTCTTACTGCGACCAGTCTGCCAGAAGCGATATGTCACTAGTTGTGTATCATAAGAGGGTCATCATTACTCCTCCCAGTGGTTATTCGAGATATCTTAATCGAAACCCTAAAACGAGGCATTGGCTACCTTAAGAGAGTCATAGTTACTCGTCCCAATTGCTCACCCAGCCCAACACTTCTTCTTACTGCGGCCAGTCTGCCAGAAGCGATATGTCAATAGTTGTGTATCATAAAAGAGTCATCGTTTCTCCTCCCAGGGGTTATTCGAGATATCTTAATCGAAAGCATAGTAACGAGGCATTGGCTACCTTAAGAGAGTCATAGTTACTCGTCCCAATTGCTCACCCAGTCTGCCATTATTTCTTACTGTGGCCAGTCTGACACAACCGATATGTCACTAGTTGTGTATCATAAAAGAGTGATCGTTTCTCCTCCCAGGGGTTATTCTAGATAACTTAATCGAAACCCTAGTAACGAGACATTGATACCTTAAGAGAGTCATATTTACTCGTCCCAATTGCTCACCCAGTCTGCCATTTATTCTTACTGCGGCCAGTCTGCCGGAAGCGATATGTCACTAGTTGTGTATCATAAAGGAGTGATCGTTTCTCCTCCCAGTGGTTATTCGAGATATCTTAATCGAAAGCGTAGTAACGAGGCATTGGCTACCTTAAGAGAGTCATAGTTACTCGTCCCAATTGCTCACCAAGTAAAACGTTTTTTCTTACTGCGGCCAGTCTGCCAGAAGCGATATGTCACTAGTTGTGTATCATAAAAGAGTGATCGTTTCTCCTCCCAGGGGTTATTCGAGATATCTTAATCGAAAGCGTAGTAACGAGGCATTGGCTACCGTGAGAGAGTCATAGTTACTCGTCCCAATTGCTCACCCAGTCTGCCATTATTTCTTACTGTGGCCAGTCTGCCAGAACCGATATGTCACCAGTTGTGTATCATAAAAAGTGATCGTTTCTCCTCCTAGGGGTTATTCGGTTTATCTTAATCGAAACACTAGTAACGAGACATTGGCTACCTTAAGAGAGTCATAGTCACTTGTCCCAATTGCTCACATAGTCCAACATTTTTTCTTACTGCGACCAGACTGCCAGAAGTGATATGTCACTAGTTGTGTATCATAAAAGAGTGATCGTTACTCCTCCCAGGGGTTATTCGAGATATCTTAATCGAAACCCTAGTAACGAGGCATTGGCTACCTTTAGAGAGTCATAGTTACTCGTCCCAATAGCTCAGCCAGTCCAACATTTTTTCTTACTGCAGCCTGTCTGCCAGAAGCGATATGTCACTAGTTGTGTATCATAAAAGAGTCGTCGTTACTCCTCCGAGGGGTTATTCGAGATATCTTAATCGAAACCCTAGTAACGAGGCATTGGCTACCTTAAGAGAGTCATAGCTACTCGTCCCAATTGCTCACCCAGTCCAACATTTTTTCTTACTGCGACCAGTCTGCCAGAAGCGATATGTCACTAGTTGTGTATCATAAAAGGGTCATCATTACTCCTCCCAGGGGTTATTCGAGATATCTTAATCGAAACCCTAAAACGAGGCATTGGCTACCTTAAGAGAGTCATAGTTACTCGTCCCAATTGCTCAGCCAGCCCAACACTTCTTCTTACTGCGGCCAGTCTGCCAGAAACGATATGTCAATAGTTGTGTATCATAAAAGAGTCATCGTTTCTCCTCCAAGGGGTTATTCGAGATATCTTAATCGAAACCCTAGTAACGAGGCATTGGCTACCTTAAGAGAGTCATAGTTACTCGTCCCACTTGCTCACCCAGTCTGCCTTTTTTTCTTACTGCGGCCAGTCTGCCAGAAGCGATATGTCACTAGTTGTGTATCATAAAAGAGTGATCGTTTCTCCTTCCAGGGGTTATTCGAGATATCTTAATCGAAAGCGTAGTAACGAGGCATTGGCTTCCTTCAGAGAGTCATAGTTACTCGTCCCAATTGCTCACCCAGTCTGCCATTATTTCTTACTGTGGCCAGTCTGCCAGAACCGATATGTCACTAGTTGTGTATCATAAAAGAGTGATCGTTTCTCCTCCCAGGGGTTATTCGGTTTATCTTAATCGAAACCCTAGTAACGAGACATTGGCTACCTTAAGAGAGTCATAGTTACTCGTCCCAATTGCTCACCCAATCCAACATTTTTTCTTACTGCGACCAGTCTGCCAGAAGCGATATGTCACTAGTTGTGTATCATAAAAGAGTGATCGTTTCTCCTCCCAGGGGTTATTCGAGATATCTTAATCGAAAGCGTAGTAACGAGGCATTGGCTACCTTGAGAGAGTCATAGTTACTCGTCCCAATTGCTCACCCAGTCTGCCATTATTTCTTACTGTGGCCAGTCTGCCAGAACCGATATGTCACTAGTTGTGTATCATAAAAAGTGATCGTTTCTCCTCCGAGGGGTTATTCGGTTTATCTTAATCGAAACACTAGTAACGAGACATTGGCTACCTTAAGAAAGTCATAGTTACTCGTCCCAATTGCTCACATAGTCCAACATTTTTTCTTACTGCGACCAGACTGCCAGAAGTGATATGTCACTAGTTGTGTATCATAAAAGAGTGATCGTTACTCCTCCCAGGGGTTATTCGAGATATGTTAATCGAAACCCTAGTAACGAGGCATTGGCTACCTTTAGAGAGTCATAGTTACTCGTCCCAATAGCTCACCCAGTCCAACATTTTTTCTTACTGCAGCCTGTCTGCCAGAAGCGATATGTCACTAGTTGTGTATCATAAAAGAGTCGTCGTTACTCCTCCGAGGGGTTATTCGAGATATCTTAATCGAAACCCTAGTAACGAGGCATTGGCTACCTTAAGAGAGTCATAGCTACTCGTCCCAATTGCTCACCCAGTCCAACATTTTTTCTTACTGCGACCAGTCTGCCAGAAGCGATATGTCACTAGTTGTGTATCATAAAAGGGTCATCATTACTCCTCCCAGTGGTTATTCGAGATATCTTAATCGAAACCCTAAAACGAGGCATTGGCTACCTTAAGAGAGTCATAGTTACTCGTCCCAATTGCTCACCCAGCCCAACACTTCTTCTTACTGCGGCCAGTCTGCCAGAAGCGATATGTCAATAGTTGTGTATCATAAAAGAGTCATCGTTTCTCCTCCCAGGGGTTATTCGAGATATCTTAATCGAAAGCGTAGTAACGAGGCATTGGCTACCTTAAGAGAGTCATAGTTACTCGTCCCAATTGCTCACCCAGTCTGCCATTATTTCTTACTGTGGCCAGTCTGACACAACCGATATGTCACTAGTTGTGTATCATAAAAGAGTGATCGTTTCTCCTCCCAGGGGTTATTCTAGATATCTTAATCGAAACCCTAGTAACGAGACATTGATACCTTAAGAGAGTCATATTTACTCGTCCCAATTGCTCACCCAGTCTGCCATTTTTTCTTACTGCGGCCAGTCTGCCGGAAGCGATATGTCACTAGTTGTGTATCATAAAGGAGTGATCGTTTCTCCTCCCAGTGGTTATTCGAGATATCTTAATCGAAAGCGTAGTAACGAGGCATTGGCTACCTTAAGAGAGTCATAGTTACTCGTCCCAATTGCTCACCAAGTAAAACGTTTTTTCTTACTGCGGCCAGTCTGCCAGAAGCGATATGTCACTAGTTGTGTATCATAAAAGAGTGATCGTTTCTCCTCCCAGGGGTTATTCGAGATATCTTAATCGAAAGCGTAGTAAATAGGCATTGGCTACCTTGAGAGAGTCATAGTTACTCGTCCCAATTGCTCACCCAGTCTGCCATTATTTCTTACTGTGGCCAGTCTGCCAGAACCGATATGTGACCAGTTGTGTATCATAAAAAGTGATCGTTTCTCCTCCGAGGGGTTATTCGGTTTATCTTAATCGAAACACTAGTAACGAGACATTGGCTACCTTAAGAGAGTCATAGTCACTCGTCCCAATTGCTCACATAGTCCAACATTTTTTCTTACTGCGACCAGACTGCCAGAAGTGATATGTCACTAGTTGTGTATCATAAAAGAGTGATCGTTACTCCTCCCAGGGGTTATTCGGGATATCTTAATCGAAACCCTAGTAACGAGGCATTGGCTACCTTTAGAGAGTCATAGTTACTCGTCCCAATAGCTCAGCCAGTCCAACATTTTTTCTTACTGCAGCCTGTCTGCCAGAAGCGATATGTCACTAGTTGTGTATCATAAAAGAGTCGTCGTTACTCCTCCGAGGGGTTATTCGAGATATCTTAATCGAAACCCTAGTAACGAGGCATTGGCTACCTTAAGAGAGTCATAGCTACTCGTCCCAATTGCTCACCCAGTCCAACATTTTTTCTTACTGCGACCAGTCTGCCAGAAGCGATATGTCACTAGTTGTGTATCATAAAAGGGTCATCATTACTCCTCCCAGGGGTTATTCGAGATATCTTAATCGAAACCCTAAAACGAGGCATTGGCTACCTTAAGAGAGTCATAGTTACTCGTCCCAATTGCTCACCCAGCCCAACACTTCTTCTTACTGCGGCTAGTCTGCCAGAAACGATATGTCAATAGTTGTGTATCATAAAAGAGTCATCGTTTCTCCTCCCAGGGGTTATTCGAGATATCTTAATCGAAAGCGTAGTAACGAGGCATTGGCTACCTTAAGAGAGTCATAGTTACTCGTCCCACTTGCTCACCCAGTCTGCCATTTTTTCTTACTGCGGCCAGTCTGCCGGAAGCGATATGTCACTAGTTGTGTATCATAAAAGAGTGATCGTTTCTCCTTCCAGGGGTTATTCGAGATATCTTAATCGAAAGCGTAGTAACGAGGCATTGGCTTCCTTCAGAGAGTCATAGTTACTCGTCCCAATTGCTCACCCAGTCTGCCATTATTTCTTACTGTGGCCAGTCTGCCAGAACCGATATGTGACTAGTTGTGTATCATAAAAGAGTGATCGTTTCTCCTCCCAGGGGTTATTCGGTTTATCTTAATCGAAACCCTAGTAACGAGACATTGGCTACCTTAAGAGAGTCATAGTTACTCGTCCCAATTGCTCACCCAATCCAACATTTTTTCTTACTGCGACCAGTCTGCCAGAAGCGATATGTCACTAGTTGTGTATCATAAAAGAGTGATCGTTTCTCCTCCCAGGGGTTATTCGAGATATCTTAATCGAAAGCGTAGTAACGAGGCATTGGCTACCTTGAGAGAGTCATAGTTACTCGTCCCAATTGCTCACCCAGTCTGCCATTATTTCTTACTGTGGCCAGTCTGCCAGAACCGATATGTCACTAGTTGTGTATCATAAAAAGTGATCGTTTCTCCTCCGAGGGGTTATTCGGTTTATCTTAATCGAAACACTAGTAACGAGACATTGGCTACCTTAAGAAAGTCATAGTTACTCGTCCCAATTGCTCACATAGTCCAACATTTTTTCTTACTGCGACCAGACTGCCAGAAGTGATATGTCACTAGTTGTGTATCATAAAAGAGTGATCGTTACTCCTCCCAGGGGTTATTCGAGATATGTTAATCGAAACCCTAGTAACGAGGCATTGGCTACCTTTAGAGAGTCATAGTTACTCGTCCCAATAGCTCACCCAGTCCAACATTTTTTCTTACTGCAGCCTGTCTGCCAGAAGCGATATGTCACTAGTTGTGTATCATAAAAGAGTCGTCGTTACTCCTCCGAGGGGTTATTCGAGATATCTTAATCGAAACCCTAGTAACGAGGCATTGGCTACCTTAAGAGAGTCATAGCTACTCGTCCCAATTGCTCACCCAGTCCAACATTTTTTCTTACTGCGACCAGTCTGCCAGAAGCGATATGTCACTAGTTGTGTATCATAAAAGGGTCATCATTACTCCTCCCAGTGGTTATTCGAGATATCTTAATCGAAACCCTAAAACGAGGCATTGGCTACCTTAAGAGAGTCATAGTTACTCGTCCCAATTGCTCACCCAGCCCAACACTTCTTCTTACTGCGGCCAGTCTGCCAGAAGCGATATGTCAATAGTTGTGTATCATAAAAGAGTCATCGTTTCTCCTCCCAGGGGTTATTCGAGATATCTTAATCGAAAGCGTAGTAACGAGGCATTGGCTACCTTAAGAGAGTCATAGTTACTCGTCCCAATTGCTCACCCAGTCTGCCATTATTTCTTACTGTGGCCAGTCTGACACAACCGATATGTCACTAGTTGTGTATCATAAAAGAGTGATCGTTTCTCCTCCCAGGGGTTATTCTAGATATCTTAATCGAAACCCTAGTAACGAGACATTGATACCTTAAGAGAGTCATATTTACTCGTCCCAATTGCTCACCCAGTCTGCCATTTTTTCTTACTGCGGCCAGTCTGCCGGAAGCGATATGTCACTAGTTGTGTATCATAAAGGAGTGATCGTTTCTCCTCCCAGTGGTTATTCGAGATATCTTAATCGAAAGCGTAGTAACGAGGCATTGGCTACCTTAAGAGAGTCATAGTTACTCGTCCCAATTGCTCACCAAGTAAAACGTTTTTTCTTACTGCGGCCAGTCTGCCAGAAGCGATATGTCACTAGTTGTGTATCATAAAAGAGTGATCGTTTCTCCTCCCAGGGGTTATTCGAGATATCTTAATCGAAAGCGTAGTAAATAGGCATTGGCTACCTTGAGAGAGTCATAGTTACTCGTCCCAATTGCTCACCCAGTCTGCCATTATTTCTTACTGTGGCCAGTCTGCCAGAACCGATATGTGACCAGTTGTGTATCATAAAAAGTGATCGTTTCTCCTCCGAGGGGTTATTCGGTTTATCTTAATCGAAACACTAGTAACGAGACATTGGCTACCTTAAGAGAGTCATAGTCACTCGTCCCAATTGCTCACATAGTCCAACATTTTTTCTTACTGCGACCAGACTGCCAGAAGTGATATGTCACTAGTTGTGTATCATAAAAGAGTGATCGTTACTCCTCCCAGGGGTTATTCGGGATATCTTAATCGAAACCCTAGTAACGAGGCATTGGCTACCTTTAGAGAGTCATAGTTACTCGTCCCAATAGCTCAGCCAGTCCAACATTTTTTCTTACTGCAGCCTGTCTGCCAGAAGCGATATGTCACTAGTTGTGTATCATAAAAGAGTCGTCGTTACTCCTCCGAGGGGTTATTCGAGATATCTTAATCGAAACCCTAGTAACGAGGCATTGGCTACCTTAAGAGAGTCATAGCTACTCGTCCCAATTGCTCACCCAGTCCAACATTTTTTCTTACTGCGACCAGTCTGCCAGAAGCGATATGTCACTAGTTGTGTATCATAAAAGGGTCATCATTACTCCTCCCAGGGGTTATTCGAGATATCTTAATCGAAACCCTAAAACGAGGCATTGGCTACCTTAAGAGAGTCATAGTTACTCGTCCCAATTGCTCACCCAGCCCAACACTTCTTCTTACTGCGGCTAGTCTGCCAGAAACGATATGTCAATAGTTGTGTATCATAAAAGAGTCATCGTTTCTCCTCCCAGGGGTTATTCGAGATATCTTAATCGAAAGCGTAGTAACGAGGCATTGGCTACCTTAAGAGAGTCATAGTTACTCGTCCCACTTGCTCACCCAGTCTGCCATTTTTTCTTACTGCGGCCAGTCTGCCGGAAGCGATATGTCACTAGTTGTGTATCATAAAAGAGTGATCGTTTCTCCTTCCAGGGGTTATTCGAGATATCTTAATCGAAAGCGTAGTAACGAGGCATTGGCTTCCTTCAGAGAGTCATAGTTACTCGTCCCAATTGCTCACCCAGTCTGCCATTATTTCTTACTGTGGCCAGTCTGCCAGAACCGATATGTGACTAGTTGTGTATCATAAAAGAGTGATCGTTTCTCCTCCCAGGGGTTATTCGGTTTATCTTAATCGAAACCCTAGTAACGAGACATTGGCTACCTTAAGAGAGTCATAGTTACTCGTCCCAATTGCTCACCCAATCCAACATTTTTTCTTACTGCGACCAGTCTGCCAGAAGCGATATGTCACTAGTTGTGTATCATAAAAGAGTGATCGTTTCTCCTCCCAGGGGTTATTCGAGATATCTTAATCGAAAGCGTAGTAACGAGGCATTGGCTACCTTGAGAGAGTCATAGTTACTCGTCCCAATTGCTCACCCAGTCTGCCATTATTTCTTACTGTGGCCAGTCTGCCAGAACCGATATGTCACTAGTTGTGTATCATAAAAAGTGATCGTTTCTCCTCCGAGGGGTTATTCGGTTTATCTTAATCGAAACACTAGTAACGAGACATTGGCTACCTTAAGATAGTCATAGTTACTCGTCCCAATTGCTCACATAGTCCAACATTTTTTCTTACTGCGACCAGACTGCCAGAAGTGATATGTCACTAGTTGTGTATCATAAAAGAGTGATCGTTACTCCTCCCAGGGGTTATTCGAGATATGTTAATCGAAACCCTAGTAACGAGGCATTGGCTACCTTTAGAGAGTCATAGTTACTCGTCCAAATAGCTCACCCAGTCCAACATTTTTTCTTACTGCAGCCTGTCTGCCAGAAGCGATATGTCACTAGTTGTGTATCATAAAAGAGTCGTCGTTACTCCTCCGAGGGGTTATTCGAGATATCTTAATCGAAACCCTGGTAACGAGGCATTGGCTACCTTAAGAGAGTCATAGCTACTCGTCCCAATTGCTCACCCAGTCCAACATTTTTTCTTACTGCGACCAGTCTGCCAGAAGCGATATGTCACTAGTTGTGTATCATAAAAGGGTCATCATTACTCCTCCCAGGGGTTATTCGAGATATCTTAATCGAAACCCTAAAACGAGGCATTGGCTACCTTAAGAGAGTCATAGTTACTCGTCCCAATTGCTCACCCAGCCCAACACTTCTTCTTACTGCGGCCAGTCTGCCAGAAGCGATTTGTCACTAGTTGTGTATCATAAAAGAGTCATCATTAATCCTCCCAGGGGTTATTCGAGATATCTTAATCGAAAGCGTAGTAACGAGGCATTGGCTACCTTAAGAGAGTCATAGTTACTCGTCCCACTTGCTCACCAAGTCTGCCATTTTTTCTTACTGCGGCCAGTCTGCCGGAAGCGATATGTCACTAGTTGTGTATCATAAAAGAGTGATCGTTTCTCCTTCCAGGGGTTATTCGAGATATCTTAATCGAAAGCGTAGTAACGAGGCATTGGCTACCTTAAGAGAGTCATAGTTACTTGTCCCAATTGCTCACCCAGTCTGCCATTATTTCTTACTGTGGCCAGGCTGCCAGAACCGATATGTCACTAGTTGTGTATCATAAAAGAGTGATCGTTTCTCCTCCCAGGGGTTATTCGGTTTATCTTAATCGAAACCCTAGTATCGAGACATTGGCTACCTTAAGAGAGTCATAGTTACTCGTCCCAATTGCTCACCCAATCCAACATTTTTTCTTACTGCGACCAGTCTGCCAGAAGTGATATGTCACTAGTTGTGTATCATAAAAGAGTGGTCGTTACTCCTCCCAGTGGTTATTCGAGATATCTTAATCGAAACCCTAGTAACGAGGCATTGGCTACCTTAAGAGTGTCATAGTTACTCGTCCCAATAGCTCACCCAGTCCAACATTTTTTCTTACTGCAGCCAGTCTGCCAGAAGCGATGTGTCACTAGTTGTGTATCATAAAAGAGTCATCATTAATCCTCCCAGGGGTTATTCGAGATATCTTAATCGAAAGCGTAGTAACGAGGCATTGGCTACCTTAAGAGAGTCATAGTTACTCGTCCCACTTGCTCACCAAGTCTGCCATTTTTTCTTACTGCGGCCAGTCTGCCGGAAGCGATATGTCACTAGTTGTGTATCATAAAAGAGTGATCGTTTCTCCTTCCAGGGGTTATTCGAGATATCTTAATCGAAAGCGTAGTAACGAGGCATTGGCTACCTTAAGAGAGTCATAGTTACTTGTCCCAATTGCTCACCCAGTCTGCCATTATTTCTTACTGTGGCCAGGCTGCCAGAACCGATATGTCACTAGTTGTGTATCATAAAAGAGTGATCGTTTCTCCTCCCAGGGGTTATTCGGTTTATCTTAATCGAAACCCTAGTATCGAGACATTGGCTACCTTAAGAGAGTCATAGTTACTCGTCCCAATTGCTCACCCAATCCAACATTTTTTCTTACTGCGACCAGTCTGCCAGAAGTGATATGTCACTAGTTGTGTATCATAAAAGAGTGATCGTTTCTCCTCCCAGGGGTTATTCGAGATATCTTAATCGAAAGCGTAGTAACGAGGCATTGGCTACCTTGAGAGAGTCATAGTTACTCGTCCCAATTGCTCACCCAGTCTGCCATTATTTCTTACTGTGGCCAGTCTGCCAGAACCGATATGTCACTAGTTGTGTATCATAAAAAGTGATCGTTTCTCCTCCGAGGGGTTATTCGGTTTATCTTAATCGAAACACTAGTAACGAGACATTGGCTACCTTAAGATAGTCATAGTTACTCGTCCCAATTGCTCACATAGTCCAACATTTTTTCTTACTGCGACCAGACTGCCAGAAGTGATATGTCACTAGTTGTGTATCATAAAAGAGTGATCGTTACTCCTCCCAGGGGTTATTCGAGATATGTTAATCGAAACCCTAGTAACGAGGCATTGGCTACCTTTAGAGAGTCATAGTTACTCGTCCAAATAGCTCACCCAGTCCAACATTTTTTCTTACTGCAGCCTGTCTGCCAGAAGCGATATGTCACTAGTTGTGTATCATAAAAGAGTCGTCGTTACTCCTCCGAGGGGTTATTCGAGATATCTTAATCGAAACCCTGGTAACGAGGCATTGGCTACCTTAAGAGAGTCATAGCTACTCGTCCCAATTGCTCACCCAGTCCAACATTTTTTCTTACTGCGACCAGTCTGCCAGAAGCGATATGTCACTAGTTGTGTATCATAAAAGGGTCATCATTACTCCTCCCAGGGGTTATTCGAGATATCTTAATCGAAACCCTAAAACGAGGCATTGGCTACCTTAAGAGAGTCATAGTTACTCGTCCCAATTGCTCACCCAGCCCAACACTTCTTCTTACTGCGGCCAGTCTGCCAGAAGCGATTTGTCACTAGTTGTGTATCATAAAAGAGTCATCATTAATCCTCCCAGGGGTTATTCGAGATATCTTAATCGAAAGCGTAGTAACGAGGCATTGGCTACCTTAAGAGAGTCATAGTTACTCGTCCCACTTGCTCACCAAGTCTGCCATTTTTTCTTACTGCGGCCAGTCTGCCGGAAGCGATATGTCACTAGTTGTGTATCATAAAAGAGTGATCGTTTCTCCTTCCAGGGGTTATTCGAGATATCTTAATCGAAAGCGTAGTAACGAGGCATTGGCTACCTTAAGAGAGTCATAGTTACTTGTCCCAATTGCTCACCCAGTCTGCCATTATTTCTTACTGTGGCCAGGCTGCCAGAACCGATATGTCACTAGTTGTGTATCATAAAAGAGTGATCGTTTCTCCTCCCAGGGGTTATTCGGTTTATCTTAATCGAAACCCTAGTATCGAGACATTGGCTACCTTAAGAGAGTCATAGTTACTCGTCCCAATTGCTCACCCAATCCAACATTTTTTCTTACTGCGACCAGTCTGCCAGAAGTGATATGTCACTAGTTGTGTATCATAAAAGAGTGGTCGTTACTCCTCCCAGTGGTTATTCGAGATATCTTAATCGAAACCCTAGTAACGAGGCATTGGCTACCTTAAGAGTGTCATAGTTACTCGTCCCAATAGCTCACCCAGTCCAACATTTTTTCTTACTGCAGCCAGTCTGCCAGAAGCGATGTGTCACTAGTTGTGTATCATAAAAGAGTCGTCGTTACTCCTCCGAGGGGATATTCGAGATATCTTAATCGAAACCCTAGTAACGAGGCATTGGCTACCTTAAGAGTGTCATAGTTACTCGTCCCAATTGCTCACCCAGTCCAACATTTTTTCTTACTGCGACCAGTCTGCCAGAAGCGATATGTCACTAGTTGTGTATCATAAAAGAGTCATCATTAATCCTCCCAGGGGTTATTCGAGATATCTTAATCGAAACCAAAAACGAGGCATTGGCTACCTTAAGAGAGTCATAGTTACTCGTCCCAATTGCTCACCCAGCCCAACATTTCTTCTTACTGCGGCCAGTCTGCCAGAAGCGATATGTCACTAGTTGTGTATCATAAAAGAGTCATCGTTACTCCTCAGAGGGGATATTCGAGATATCTTTATCGAAACCCTAGTAACGAGGCTTTGGCTACCTTAAGAGAGTCATAGTTCGTAGTCCCAATTGCTCACCAAGTAAAACGTTTTTTTTTTACTGCGGCCAGTCTGCCAGAAGCGATATGTCACTAGTTGTGTATCATAAAAGAGTCGTCGTTACTCCTCCGAGGGGTTATTCGAGATTTCTTATTCGAAACCATAGTAACGAGGCATTGGCTACCTTACGTGAGTCATAGTTACTCGTCCCAATTGCTCACCCAGTCTGCCATTTTTTCTTACTGTGGAAAGTCTGCCTGAAGCGATATGTCACTAGTTGTGTATCATAAAAGAGTGATCGTTTCTCCTCCCAGGGGTTATTCGAGATATCTTAATCGAAAGCGTAGTAACGAGGCATTGGCTATCTTAAGAGAGTCATAGTTACTCGTCCCAATTGCTCACCCAGTCTGCCATTATTTCTTACTGTGGCCAGTCTGCCAGAACCGATATGTCACTAGTTGTGTATCATAAAAGAGTGATCGTTTCTCCTCCCAGGGGTTATTCGAGATATCTTAATCGAAAGCGTAATAACGAGGCATTGGCTACCTTAAGAGAGTCATAGTTACTCGTCCCAATTGCTCACCCAGTCTGCCATTATTTCTTACTGTGGCCAGTCTGACAGAACCGATATGTCACTAGTTGTGTATCATAAAAGAGTGATCGTTTCTCCTCCCAGGGGTTATTCTAGATATCTTAATCGAAACCCTAGTAACGAGACATTGACTACCTTAAGAGAGTCATATTTACTCGTCCCAATTGCTCACCCAGTCTGCCATTTTTTGTTACTGCGGCCAGTCTGCCGGAAGCGATATGTCACTAGTTGTGTATCATAAAGGAGTGATCGTTTCTCCTCCCAGGGGTTATTCGAGATATCTTAATCGAAAGCGTAGTAACGAGGCATTGGCTACCTTAAGAGAGTCATAGTTACTCGTCCCAATTGCTCACCAAGTAAAACGTTTTTTCTTACAGCGGCCAGTCTGCCAGAAGCGATATGTCACTAGTTGTGTATCATAAAAGAGTGATCGTTTCTCCTCCCAGGGGTTATTCGAGATATCTTAATCGAAAGCGTAGTAACGAGGCATTGGCTACCTTGAGAGAGTCATAGTTACTCGTCCCAATTGCTCACCCAGTCTGCCATTATTTCTTACTGTGGCCAGTCTGCCAGAACCGATATGTCACTAGTTGTATATCATAAAAAGTGATCGTTTCTCCTCCGAGGGGTTATTCGGTTTATCTTAATCGAAACACTAGTAACGAGACATTGGCTACCTTAAGAAAGTCATAGTTACTCGTCCCAATTGCTCACATAGTCCAACATTTTTTCTTACTGCGACCAGACTGACAGAAGTGATATGTCACTAGTTGTGTATCATAAAAGAGTGATCGTTACTCCTCCCAGGGGTTATTCGAGATATGTTAATCGAAACCCTAGTAACGAGGCATTGGCTACCTTTAGAGAGTCATAGTTACTCGTCCCAATAGCTCACCCAGTCCAACATTTTTTCTTACTGCAGCCTGTCTGCCAGAAGCGATATGTCACTAGTTGTGTATCATAAAAGAGTCGTCGTTACTCCTCCGAGGGGTTATTCGAGATATCTTAATCGAAATCCTAGTAACGAGGCATTGGCTACCTTAAGAGAGTCATAGCTACTCGTCCCAATTGCTCACCCAGTCCAACATTTTTTCTTACTGCGACCAGTCTGCCAGAAGCGATATGTCACTAGTTGTGTATCATAAGAGGGTCATCATTACTCCTCCCAGTGGTTATTCGAGATATCTTAATCGAAACCCTAAAACGAGGCATTGGCTACCTTAAGAGAGTCATAGTTACTCGTCCCAATTGCTCACCCAGCCCAACACTTCTTCTTACTGCGGCCAGTCTGCCAGAAGCGATATGTCAATAGTTGTGTATCATAAAAGAGTCATCGTTTCTCCTCCCAGGGGTTATTCGAGATATCTTAATCGAAAGCGTAGTAACGAGGCATTGGCTACCTTAAGAGAGTCATAGTTACTCGTCCCAATTGCTCACCCAGTCTGCCATTATTTCTTACTGTGGCCAGTCTGACACAACCGATATGTCACTAGTTGTGTATCATAAAAGAGTGATCGTTTCTCCTCCCAGGGGTTATTCTAGATAACTTAATCGAAACCCTAGTAACGAGACATTGATACCTTAAGAGAGTCATATTTACTCGTCCCAATTGCTCACCCAGTCTGCCATTTATTCTTACTGCGGCCAGTCTGCCGGAAGCGATATGTCACTAGTTGTGTATCATAAAGGAGTGATCGTTTCTCCTCCCAGTGGTTATTCGAGATATCTTAATCGAAAGCGTAGTAACGAGGCATTGGCTACCTTAAGAGAGTCATAGTTACTCGTCCCAATTGCTCACCAAGTAAAACGTTTTTTCTTACTGCGGCCAGTCTGCCAGAAGCGATATGTCACTAGTTGTGTATCATAAAAGGGTCATCATTACTCCTCCCAGGGGTTATTCGAGATATCTTAATCGAAACCCTAAAACGAGGCATTGGCTACCTTAAGAGAGTCATAGTTACTCGTCCCAATTGCTCACCCAGCCCAACACTTCTTCTTACTGCGGCCAGTCTGCCAGAAGCGATTTGTCACTAGTTGTGTATCATAAAAGAGTCATCGTTTCTCCTCCCAGGGGTTATTCGAGATATCTTAATCGAAAGCGTAGTAACGAGGCATTGGCTACCTTAAGAGAGTCATAGTTACTCGTCCCAATTGCTCACCCAGTCTGCCATTATTTCTTACTGTGGCCAGTCTGACACAACCGATATGTCACTAGTTGTGTATCATAAAAGAGTGATCGTTTCTCCTCCCAGGGGTTATTCTAGATAACTTAATCGAAACCCTAGTAACGAGACATTGATACCTTAAGAGAGTCATATTTACTCGTCCCAATTGCTCACCCAGTCTGCCATTTATTCTTACTGCGGCCAGTCTGCCGGAAGCGATATGTCACTAGTTGTGTATCATAAAGGAGTGATCGTTTCTCCTCCCAGTGGTTATTCGAGATATCTTAATCGAAAGCGTAGTAACGAGGCATTGGCTACCTTAAGAGAGTCATAGTTACTCGTCCCAATTGCTCACCAAGTAAAACGTTTTTTCTTACTGCGGCCAGTCTGCCAGAAGCGATATGTCACTAGTTGTGTATCATAAAAGGGTCATCATTACTCCTCCCAGGGGTTATTCGAGATATCTTAATCGAAACCCTAAAACGAGGCATTGGCTACCTTAAGAGAGTCATAGTTACTCGTCCCAATTGCTCACCCAATCCAACATTTTTTCTTACTGCGACCAGTCTGCCAGAAGTGATATGTCACTAGTTGTGTATCATAAAAGAGTGATCGTTTCTCCTCCCAGGGGTTATTCGAGATATCTTAATCGAAAGCGTAGTAACGAGGCATTGGCTACCTTGAGAGAGTCATAGTTACTCGTCCCAATTGCTCACCCAGTCTGCCATTATTTCTTACTGTGGCCAGTCTGCCAGAACCGATATGTCACTAGTTGTGTATCATAAAAAGTGATCGTTTCTCCTCCGAGGGGTTATTCGGTTTATCTTAATCGAAACACTAGTAACGAGACATTGGCTACCTTAAGATAGTCATAGTTACTCGTCCCAATTGCTCACATAGTCCAACATTTTTTCTTACTGCGACCAGACTGCCAGAAGTGATATGTCACTAGTTGTGTATCATAAAAGAGTGATCGTTACTCCTCCCAGGGGTTATTCGAGATATGTTAATCGAAACCCTAGTAACGAGGCATTGGCTACCTTTAGAGAGTCATAGTTACTCGTCCAAATAGCTCACCCAGTCCAACATTTTTTCTTACTGCAGCCTGTCTGCCAGAAGCGATATGTCACTAGTTGTGTATCATAAAAGAGTCGTCGTTACTCCTCCGAGGGGTTATTCGAGATATCTTAATCGAAACCCTGGTAACGAGGCATTGGCTACCTTAAGAGAGTCATAGCTACTCGTCCCAATTGCTCACCCAGTCCAACATTTTTTCTTACTGCGACCAGTCTGCCAGAAGCGATATGTCACTAGTTGTGTATCATAAAAGGGTCATCATTACTCCTCCCAGGGGTTATTCGAGATATCTTAATCGAAACCCTAAAACGAGGCATTGGCTACCTTAAGAGAGTCATAGTTACTCGTCCCAATTGCTCACCCAGCCCAACACTTCTTCTTACTGCGGCCAGTCTGCCAGAAGCGATTTGTCACTAGTTGTGTATCATAAAAGAGTCATCATTAATCCTCCCAGGGGTTATTCGAGATATCTTAATCGAAAGCGTAGTAACGAGGCATTGGCTACCTTAAGAGAGTCATAGTTACTCGTCCCACTTGCTCACCAAGTCTGCCATTTTTTCTTACTGCGGCCAGTCTGCCGGAAGCGATATGTCACTAGTTGTGTATCATAAAAGAGTGATCGTTTCTCCTTCCAGGGGTTATTCGAGATATCTTAATCGAAAGCGTAGTAACGAGGCATTGGCTACCTTAAGAGAGTCATAGTTACTTGTCCCAATTGCTCACCCAGTCTGCCATTATTTCTTACTGTGGCCAGGCTGCCAGAACCGATATGTCACTAGTTGTGTATCATAAAAGAGTGATCGTTTCTCCTCCCAGGGGTTATTCGGTTTATCTTAATCGAAACCCTAGTATCGAGACATTGGCTACCTTAAGAGAGTCATAGTTACTCGTCCCAATTGCTCACCCAATCCAACATTTTTTCTTACTGCGACCAGTCTGCCAGAAGTGATATGTCACTAGTTGTGTATCATAAAAGAGTGGTCGTTACTCCTCCCAGTGGTTATTCGAGATATCTTAATCGAAACCCTAGTAACGAGGCATTGGCTACCTTAAGAGTGTCATAGTTACTCGTCCCAATAGCTCACCCAGTCCAACATTTTTTCTTACTGCAGCCAGTCTGCCAGAAGCGATGTGTCACTAGTTGTGTATCATAAAAGAGTCGTCGTTACTCCTCCGAGGGGATATTCGAGATATCTTAATCGAAACCCTAGTAACGAGGCATTGGCTACCTTAAGAGTGTCATAGTTACTCGTCCCAATTGCTCACCCAGTCCAACATTTTTTCTTACTGCGACCAGTCTGCCAGAAGCGATATGTCACTAGTTGTGTATCATAAAAGAGTCATCATTAATCCTCCCAGGGGTTATTCGAGATATCTTAATCGAAACCAAAAACGAGGCATTGGCTACCTTAAGAGAGTCATAGTTACTCGTCCCAATTGCTCACCCAGCCCAACATTTCTTCTTACTGCGGCCAGTCTGCCAGAAGCGATATGTCACTAGTTGTGTATCATAAAAGAGTCATCGTTACTCCTCAGAGGGGATATTCGAGATATCTTTATCGAAACCCTAGTAACGAGGCTTTGGCTACCTTAAGAGAGTCATAGTTCGTAGTCCCAATTGCTCACCAAGTAAAACGTTTTTTTTTTACTGCGGCCAGTCTGCCAGAAGCGATATGTCACTAGTTGTGTATCATAAAAGAGTCGTCGTTACTCCTCCGAGGGGTTATTCGAGATTTCTTATTCGAAACCATAGTAACGAGGCATTGGCTACCTTACGTGAGTCATAGTTACTCGTCCCAATTGCTCACCCAGTCTGCCATTTTTTCTTACTGTGGAAAGTCTGCCTGAAGCGATATGTCACTAGTTGTGTATCATAAAAGAGTGATCGTTTCTCCTCCCAGGGGTTATTCGAGATATCTTAATCGAAAGCGTAGTAACGAGGCATTGGCTATCTTAAGAGAGTCATAGTTACTCGTCCCAATTGCTCACCCAGTCTGCCATTATTTCTTACTGTGGCCAGTCTGCCAGAACCGATATGTCACTAGTTGTGTATCATAAAAGAGTGATCGTTTCTCCTCCCAGGGGTTATTCGAGATATCTTAATCGAAAGCGTAATAACGAGGCATTGGCTACCTTAAGAGAGTCATAGTTACTCGTCCCAATTGCTCACCCAGTCTGCCATTATTTCTTACTGTGGCCAGTCTGACAGAACCGATATGTCACTAGTTGTGTATCATAAAAGAGTGATCGTTTCTCCTCCCAGGGGTTATTCTAGATATCTTAATCGAAACCCTAGTAACGAGACATTGACTACCTTAAGAGAGTCATATTTACTCGTCCCAATTGCTCACCCAGTCTGCCATTTTTTGTTACTGCGGCCAGTCTGCCGGAAGCGATATGTCACTAGTTGTGTATCATAAAGGAGTGATCGTTTCTCCTCCCAGGGGTTATTCGAGATATCTTAATCGAAAGCGTAGTAACGAGGCATTGGCTACCTTAAGAGAGTCATAGTTACTCGTCCCAATTGCTCACCAAGTAAAACGTTTTTTCTTACAGCGGCCAGTCTGCCAGAAGCGATATGTCACTAGTTGTGTATCATAAAAGAGTGATCGTTTCTCCTCCCAGGGGTTATTCGAGATATCTTAATCGAAAGCGTAGTAACGAGGCATTGGCTACCTTGAGAGAGTCATAGTTACTCGTCCCAATTGCTCACCCAGTCTGCCATTATTTCTTACTGTGGCCAGTCTGCCAGAACCGATATGTCACTAGTTGTATATCATAAAAAGTGATCGTTTCTCCTCCGAGGGGTTATTCGGTTTATCTTAATCGAAACACTAGTAACGAGACATTGGCTACCTTAAGAAAGTCATAGTTACTCGTCCCAATTGCTCACATAGTCCAACATTTTTTCTTACTGCGACCAGACTGACAGAAGTGATATGTCACTAGTTGTGTATCATAAAAGAGTGATCGTTACTCCTCCCAGGGGTTATTCGAGATATGTTAATCGAAACCCTAGTAACGAGGCATTGGCTACCTTTAGAGAGTCATAGTTACTCGTCCCAATAGCTCACCCAGTCCAACATTTTTTCTTACTGCAGCCTGTCTGCCAGAAGCGATATGTCACTAGTTGTGTATCATAAAAGAGTCGTCGTTACTCCTCCGAGGGGTTATTCGAGATATCTTAATCGAAATCCTAGTAACGAGGCATTGGCTACCTTAAGAGAGTCATAGCTACTCGTCCCAATTGCTCACCCAGTCCAACATTTTTTCTTACTGCGACCAGTCTGCCAGAAGCGATATGTCACTAGTTGTGTATCATAAGAGGGTCATCATTACTCCTCCCAGTGGTTATTCGAGATATCTTAATCGAAACCCTAAAACGAGGCATTGGCTACCTTAAGAGAGTCATAGTTACTCGTCCCAATTGCTCACCCAGCCCAACACTTCTTCTTACTGCGGCCAGTCTGCCAGAAGCGATATGTCAATAGTTGTGTATCATAAAAGAGTCATCGTTTCTCCTCCCAGGGGTTATTCGAGATATCTTAATCGAAAGCGTAGTAACGAGGCATTGGCTACCTTAAGAGAGTCATAGTTACTCGTCCCAATTGCTCACCCAGTCTGCCATTATTTCTTACTGTGGCCAGTCTGACACAACCGATATGTCACTAGTTGTGTATCATAAAAGAGTGATCGTTTCTCCTCCCAGGGGTTATTCTAGATAACTTAATCGAAACCCTAGTAACGAGACATTGATACCTTAAGAGAGTCATATTTACTCGTCCCAATTGCTCACCCAGTCTGCCATTTATTCTTACTGCGGCCAGTCTGCCGGAAGCGATATGTCACTAGTTGTGTATCATAAAGGAGTGATCGTTTCTCCTCCCAGTGGTTATTCGAGATATCTTAATCGAAAGCGTAGTAACGAGGCATTGGCTACCTTAAGAGAGTCATAGTTACTCGTCCCAATTGCTCACCAAGTAAAACGTTTTTTCTTACTGCGGCCAGTCTGCCAGAAGCGATATGTCACTAGTTGTGTATCATAAAAGAGTGATCGTTTCTCCTCCCAGGGGTTATTCGAGATATCTTAATCGAAAGCGTAGTAACGAGGCATTGGCTACCGTGAGAGAGTCATAGTTACTCGTCCCAATTGCTCACCCAGTCTGCCATTATTTCTTACTGTGGCCAGTCTGCCAGAACCGATATGTCACCAGTTGTGTATCATAAAAAGTGATCGTTTCTCCTCCTAGGGGTTATTCGGTTTATCTTAATCGAAACACTAGTAACGAGACATTGGCTACCTTAAGAGAGTCATAGTCACTTGTCCCAATTGCTCACATAGTCCAACATTTTTTCTTACTGCGACCAGACTGCCAGAAGTGATATGTCACTAGTTGTGTATCATAAAAGAGTGATCGTTACTCCTCCCAGGGGTTATTTGAGATATCTTAATCGAAACCCTAGTAACGAGGCATTGGCTACCTTTAGAGAGTCATAGTTACTCGTCCCAATAGCTCAGCCAGTCCAACATTTTTTCTTACTGCAGCCTGTCTGCCAGAAGCGATATGTCACTAGTTGTGTATCATAAAAGAGTCGTCGTTACTCCTCCGAGGGGTTATTCGAGATATCTTAATCGAAACCCTAGTAACGAGGCATTGGCTACCTTAAGAGAGTCATAGCTACTCGTCCCAATTGCTCACCCAGTCCAACATTTTTTCTTACTGCGACCAGTCTGCCAGAAGCGATATGTCACTAGTTGTGTATCATAAAAGGGTCATCATTACTCCTCCCAGGGGTTATTCGAGATATCTTAATCGAAACCCTAAAACGAGGCATTGGCTACCTTAAGAGAGTCATAGTTACTCGTCCCAATTGCTCAGCCAGCCCAACACTTCTTCTTACTGCGGCCAGTCTGCCAGAAACGATATGTCAATAGTTGTGTATCATAAAAGAGTCATCGTTTCTCCTCCCAGGGGTTATTCGAGATATCTTAATCGAAACCCTAGTAACGAGGCATTGGCTACCTTAAGAGAGTCATAGTTACTCGTCCCACTTGCTCACCCAGTCTGCCATTTTTTCTTACTGCGGCCAGTCTGCCAGAAGCGATATGTCACTAGTTGTGTATCATAAAAGAGTGATCGTTTCTCCTTCCAGGGGTTATTCGAGATATCTTAATCGAAAGCGTAGTAACGAGGCATTGGCTTCCTTCAGAGAGTCATAGTTACTCGTCCCAATTGCTCACCCAGTCTGCCATTATTTCTTACTGTGGCCAGTCTGCCAGAACCGATATGTCACTAGTTGTGTATCATAAAAGAGTGATCGTTTCTCCTCCCAGGGGTTATTCGGTTTATCTTAATCGAAACCCTAGTAACGAGACATTGGCTACCTTAAGAGAGTCATAGTTACTCGTCCCAATTGCTCACCCAATCCAACATTTTTTCTTACTGCGACCAGTCTGCCAGAAGCGATATGTCACTAGTTGTGTATCATAAAAGAGTGATCGTTTCTCCTCCCAGGGGTTATTCGAGATATCTTAATCGAAAGCGTAGTAACGAGGCATTGGCTACCTTGAGAGAGTCATAGTTACTCGTCCCAATTGCTCACCCAGTCTGCCATTATTTCTTACTGTGGCCAGTCTGCCAGAACCGATATGTCACTAGTTGTGTATCATAAAAAGTGATCGTTTCTCCTCCGAGGGGTTATTCGGTTTATCTTAATCGAAACACTAGTAACGAGACATTGGCTACCTTAAGAAAGTCATAGTTACTCGTCCCAATTGCTCACATAGTCCAACATTTTTTCTTACTGCGACCAGACTGCCGGAAGTGATATGTCACTAGTTGTGTATCATAAAAGAGTGATCGTTACTCCTCCCAGGGGTTATTCGAGATATGTTAATCGAAACCCTAGTAACGAGGCATTGGCTACCTTTAGAGAGTCATAGTTACTCGTCCCAATAGCTCACCCAGTCCAACATTTTTTCTTACTGCAGCCTGTCTGCCAGAAGCGATATGTCACTAGTTGTGTATCATAAAAGAGTCGTCGTTACTCCTCCGAGGGGTTATTCGAGATATCTTAATCGAAACCCTAGTAACGAGGCATTGGCTACCTTAAGAGAGTCATAGCTACTCGTCCCAATTGCTCACCCAGTCCAACATTTTTTCTTACTGCGACCAGTCTGCCAGAAGCGATATGTCACTAGTTGTGTATCATAAAAGGGTCATCATTACTCCTCCCAGTGGTTATTCGAGATATCTTAATCGAAACCCTAAAACGAGGCATTGGCTACCTTAAGAGAGTCATAGTTACTCGTCCCAATTGCTCACCCAGCCCAACACTTCTTCTTACTGCGGCCAGTCTGCCAGAAGCGATATGTCAATAGTTGTGTATCATAAAAGAGTCATCGTTTCTCCTCCCAGGGGTTATTCGAGATATCTTAATCGAAAGCGTAGTAACGAGGCATTGGCTACCTTAAGAGAGTCATAGTTACTCGTCCCAATTGCTCACCCAGTCTGCCATTATTTCTTACTGTGGCCAGTCTGACACAACCGATATGTCACTAGTTGTGTATCATAAAAGAGTGATCGTTTCTCCTCCCAGGGGTTATTCTAGATATCTTAATCGAAACCCTAGTAACGAGACATTGATACCTTAAGAGAGTCATATTTACTCGTCCCAATTGCTCACCCAGTCTGCCATTTTTTCTTACTGCGGCCAGTCTGCCGGAAGCGATATGTCACTAGTTGTGTATCATAAAGGAGTGATCGTTTCTCCTCCCAGTGGTTATTCGAGATATCTTAATCGAAAGCGTAGTAACGAGGCATTGGCTACCTTAAGAGAGTCATAGTTACTCGTCCCAATTGCTCACCAAGTAAAACGTTTTTTCTTACTGCGGCCAGTCTGCCAGAAGCGATATGTCACTAGTTGTGTATCATAAAAGAGTGATCGTTTCTCCTCCCAGGGGTTATTCGAGATATCTTAATCGAAAGCGTAGTAAATAGGCATTGGCTACCTTGAGAGAGTCATAGTTACTCGTCCCAATTGCTCACCCAGTCTGCCATTATTTCTTACTGTGGCCAGTCTGCCAGAACCGATATGTGACCAGGTGTGTATCATAAAAAGTGATCGTTTCTCCTCCGAGGGGTTATTCGGTTTATCTTAATCGAAACACTAGTAACGAGACATTGGCTACCTTAAGAGAGTCATAGTCACTCGTCCCAATTGCTCACATAGTCCAACATTTTTTCTTACTGCGACCAGACTGCCAGAAGTGATATGTCACTAGTTGTGTATCATAAAAGAGTGATCGTTACTCCTCCCAGGGGTTATTCGAGATATCTTAATCGAAACCCTAGTAATGAGGCATTGGCTACCTTTAGAGAGTCATAGTTACTCGTCCCAATAGCTCAGCCAGTCCAACATTTTTTCTTACTGCAGCCTGTCTGCCAGAAGCGATATGTCACTAGTTGTGTATCATAAAAGAGTCGTCGTTACTCCTCCGAGGGGTTATTCGAGATATCTTAATCGAAACCCTAGTAACGAGGCATTGGCTACCTTAAGAGAGTCATAGCTACTCGTCCCAATTGCTCACCCAGTCCAACATTTTTTCTTACTGCGACCAGTCTGCCAGAAGCGATATGTCACTAGTTGTGTATCATAAAAGGGTCATCATTACTCCTCCCAGGGGTTATTCGAGATATCTTAATCGAAACCCTAAAACGAGGCATTGGCTACCTTAAGAGAGTCATAGTTACTCGTCCCAATTGCTCACCCAGCCCAACACTTCTTCTTACTGCGGCTAGTCTGCCAGAAACGATATGTCAATAGTTGTGTATCATAAAAGAGTCATCGTTTCTCCTCCCAGGGGTTATTCGAGATATCTTAATCGAAAGCGTAGTAACGAGGCATTGGCTACCTTAAGAGAGTCATAGTTACTCGTCCCACTTGCTCACCCAGTCTGCCATTTTTTCTTACTGCGGCCAGTCTGCCGGAAGCGATATGTCACTAGTTGTGTATCATAAAAGAGTGATCGTTTCTCCTTCCAGGGGTTATTCGAGATATCTTAATCGAAAGCGTAGTAACGAGGCATTGGCTTCCTTCAGAGAGTCATAGTTACTCGTCCCAATTGCTCACCCAGTCTGCCATTATTTCTTACTGTGGCCAGTCTGCCAGAACCGATATGTCACTAGTTGTGTATCATAAAAGAGTGATCGTTTCTCCTCCCAGGGGTTATTCGGTTTATCTTAATCGAAACCCTAGTAACGAGACATTGGCTACCTTAAGAGAGTCATAGTTACTCGTCCCAATTGCTCACCCAATCCAACATTTTTTCTTACTGCGACCAGTCTGCCAGAAGCGATATGTCACTAGTTGTGTATCATAAAAGAGTGATCGTTTCTCCTCCCAGGGGTTATTCGAGATATCTTAATCGAAAGCGTAGTAACGAGGCATTGGCTACCTTGAGAGAGTCATAGTTACTCGTCCCAATTGCTCACCCAGTCTGCCATTATTTCTTACTGTGGCCAGTCTGCCAGAACCGATATGTCACTAGTTGTGTATCATAAAAAGTGATCGTTTCTCCTCCGAGGGGTTATTCGGTTTATCTTAATCGAAACACTAGTAACGAGACATTGGCTACCTTAAGATAGTCATAGTTACTCGTCCCAATTGCTCACATAGTCCAACATTTTTTCTTACTGCGACCAGACTGCCAGAAGTGATATGTCACTAGTTGTGTATCATAAAAGAGTGATCGTTACTCCTCCCAGGGGTTATTCGAGATATGTTAATCGAAACCCTAGTAACGAGGCATTGGCTACCTTTAGAGAGTCATAGTTACTCGTCCCAATAGCTCACCCAGTCCAACATTTTTTCTTACTGCAGCCTGTCTGCCAGAAGCGATATGTCACTAGTTGTGTATCATAAAAGAGTCGTCGTTACTCCTCCGAGGGGTTATTCGAGATATCTTAATCGAAACCCTAGTAACGAGGCATTGGCTACCTTAAGAGAGTCATAGCTACTCGTCCCAATTGCTCACCCAGTCCAACATTTTTTCTTACTGCGACCAGTCTGCCAGAAGCGATATGTCACTAGTTGTGTATCATAAAAGGGTCATCATTACTCCTCCCAGTGGTTATTCGAGATATCTTAATCGAAACCCTAAAACGAGGCATTGGCTACCTTAAGAGAGTCATAGTTACTCGTCCCAATTGCTCACCCAGCCCAACACTTCTTCTTACTGCGGCCAGTCTGCCAGAAGCGATATGTCAATAGTTGTGTATCATAAAAGAGTCATCGTTTCTCCTCCCAGGGGTTATTCGAGATATGTTAATCGAAAGCGTAGTAACGAGGCATTGGCTACCTTAAGAGAGTCATAGTTACTCGTCCCAATTGCTCACCCAGTCTGCCATTATTTCTTACTGTGGCCAGTCTGACACAACCGATATGTCACTAGTTGTGTATCATAAAAGAGTGATCGTTTCTCCTCCCAGGGGTTATTCTAGATATCTTAATCGAAACCCTAGTAACGAGACATTGATACCTTAAGAGAGTCATATTTACTCGTCCCAATTGCTCACCCAGTCTGCCATTTTTTCTTACTGCGGCCAGTCTGCCGGAAGCGATATGTCACTAGTTGTGTATCATAAAGGAGTGATCGTTTCTCCTCCCAGTGGTTATTCGAGATATCTTAATCGAAAGCGTAGTAACGAGGCATTGGCTACCTTAAGAGAGTCATAGTAACTCGTCCCAATTGCTCACCAAGTAAAACGTTTTTTCTTACTGCGGCCAGTCTGCCAGAAGCGATATGTCACTAGTTGTGTATCATAAAAGAGTGATCGTTTCTCCTCCCAAGGGTTATTCGAGATATCTTAATCGAAAGCGTAGTAACGAGGCATTGGCTACCTTGAGAGAGTCATAGTTACTCGTCCCAATTGCTCACCCAGTCTGCCATTATTTCTTACTGCGGCCAGTCTGCCAGAACCGATATGTCACCAGTTGTGTATCATAAAAAGTGATCGTTTCTCCTCCGAGGGGTTATTCGATTTATCTTAATCGAAACACTAGTAACGAGACATTGGCTACCTTAAGAGAGTCATAGTCACTCGTCCCAATTGCTCACATAGTCCAACATTTTTTCTTACTGCGACCAGACTGCCAGAAGTGATATGTCACTAGTTGTGTATCATAAAAGAGTGATCGTTACTCCTCCCAGGGGTTATTCGAGATATCTTAATCGAAACCCTAGTAACGAGGCATTGGCTACCTTTAGAGAGTCATAGTTACTCGTCCCAATAGCTCAGCCAGTCCAACATTTTTTCTTACTGCAGCCTGTCTGCAAGAAGCGATATGTCACTAGTTGTGTATCATAAAAGAGTCGTCGTTACTCCTCCGAGGGGTTATTCGAGATATCTTAATCGAAACCCTAGTAACGAGGCATTGGCTACCTTAAGAGAGTCATAGCTACTCGTCCCAATTGCTCACCCAGTCCAACATTTTTTCTTACTGCGACCAGTCTGCCAGAAGCGATATGTCACTAGTTGTGTATCATAAAAGGGTCATCATTACTCCTCAAAGGGGTTATTCGAGATATCTTAATCGAAACCCTAAAACGAGGAATTGGCTACCTTAAGAGAGTCATAGTTACTCGTCCCAATTGCTCACCCAGCCCAACACTTCTTCTTACTGCGGCCAGTCTGCCAGAAACGATATGTCAATAGTTGTGTATCATAAAAGAGTCATCGTTTCTCCTCCCAGGGGTTATTCGAGATATCTTAATCGAAAGCGTAGTAACGAGGCATTGGCTACCTTAAGAGAGTCATAGTTACTCGTCCCACTTGCTCACCCAGTCTGCCATTTTTTCTTACTGCGGCCAGTCTGCCGGAAGCGATATGTCACTAGTTGTGTATCATAAAAGAGTGATCGTTTCTCCTTCCAGGGGTTATTCGAAATATCTTAATCGAAAGCGTAGTAACGAGGCATTGGCTTCCTTCAGAGAGTCATAGTTACTCGGCCCAATTGCTCACCCAGTCTGCCATTATTTCTTACTGTGGCCAGTCTGCCAGAACCGATATGTCACTAGTTGTGTATCATAAAAGAGTGATCGTTTTTCCTCCCAGGGGTTATTCGGTTTATCTTAATCGAAACCCTAGTAACGAGACATTGGCTACCTTAAGAGAGTCATAGTTACTCGTCCCAATTGCTCACCCAATCCAACATTTTTTCTTACTGCGACCAGTCTGCCAGAAGTGATATGTCACTAGTTGTGTATCATAAAAGAGTGGTCGTTACTCCTCCCAGTGGTTATTCGAGATATCTTAATCGAAACCCTAGTAACGAGGCATTGGCTACCTTAAGAGAGTCATAGTTACTCGTCCCAATAGCTCACCCAGTCCAACATTTTTTCTTACTGCAGCCAGTCTGCCAGAAGCGATATGTCACTAGTTGTGTATCATAAAAGAGTCGTCGTTACTCCTCCGAGGGGATATTCGAGATATCTTAATCGAAACCCTAAAACGAGGCATTGGCTACCTTAAGAGAGTCATAGTTACTCGTCCCAATTGCTCACCCAGCCCAACACTTCTTCTTACTGCGGCCAGTCTGCCAGAACCGATATGTCACTAGTTGTGTATCATAAAAGAGTGATCGTTTCTCCTCCCAGGGGTTATTCTAGATATCTTAATCGAAACCCTAGTAACGAGACATTGATACCTTAAGAGAGTCATATTTACTTGTCCCAATTGCTCACCCAGTCTGCCATTTTTTCTTACTGCGGCCAGTCTGCCGGAAGCGATATGTCACTAGTTGTGTATCATAAAGGAGTGATCGTTTCTCCTCCCAGTGGTTATTCGAGATATCTTAATCGAAAGCGTAGTAACGAGGCATTGGCTACCTTAAGAGAGTCATAGTTACTCGTCCCAATTGCTCACCAAGTAAAACGTTTTTTCTTACTGCGGCCAGTCTGCCAGAAGCGATATGTCACTAGTTGTGTATCATAAAAGAGTGATCGTTTCTCCTCCCAGGGGTTATTCGAGATATCTTAATCGAAAGCGTAGTAAATAGGCATTGGCTACCTTGAGAGAGTCATAGTTACTCGTCCCAATTGCTCACCCAGTCTGCCATTATTTCTTACTGTGGCCAGTCTGCCAGAACCGATATGTGACCAGGTGTGTATCATAAAAAGTGATCGTTTCTCCTCCGAGGGGTTATTCGGTTTATCTTAATCGAAACACTAGTAACGAGACATTGGCTACCTTAAGAGAGTCATAGTCACTCGTCCCAATTGCTCACATAGTCCAACATTTTTTCTTACTGCGACCAGACTGCCAGAAGTGATATGTCACTAGTTGTGTATCATAAAAGAGTGATCGTTACTCCTCCCAGGGGTTATTCGAGATATCTTAATCGAAACCCTAGTAACGAGGCATTGGCTACCTTTAGAGAGTCATAGTTACTCGTCCCAATAGCTCAGCCAGTCCAACATTTTTTCTTACTGCAGCCTGTCTGCCAGAAGCGATATGTCACTAGTTGTGTATCATAAAAGAGTCGTCGTTACTCCTCCGAGGGGTTATTCGAGATATCTTAATCGAAACCCTAGTAACGAGGCATTGGCTACCTTAAGAGAGTCATAGCTACTCGTCCCAATTGCTCACCCAGTCCAACATTTTTTCTTACTGCGACCAGTCTGCCAGAAGCGATATGTCACTAGTTGTGTATCATAAAAGGGTCATCATTACTCCTCCCAGGGGTTATTCGAGATATCTTAATCGAAACCCTAAAACGAGGCATTGGCTACCTTAAGAGAGTCATAGTTACTCGTCCCAATTGCTCACCCAGCCCAACACTTCTTCTTACTGCGGCTAGTCTGCCAGAAACGATATGTCAATAGTTGTGTATCATAAAAGAGTCATCGTTTCTCCTCCCAGGGGTTATTCGAGATATCTTAATCGAAAGCGTAGTAACGAGGCATTGGCTACCTTAAGAGAGTCATAGTTACTCGTCCCACTTGCTCACCCAGTCTGCCATTTTTTCTTACTGCGGCCAGTCTGCCTGAAGCGATATGTCACTAGTTGTGTATCATAAAAGAGTGATCGTTTCTCCTTCCAGGGGTTATTCGAGATATCTTAATCGAAAGCGTAGTAACGAGGCATTGGCTTCCTTCAGAGAGTCATAGTTACTCGTCCCAATTGCTCACCCAATCCAACATTTTTTCTTACTGCGACCAGTCTGCCAGAAGCGATATGTCACTAGTTGTGTATCATAAAAGAGTGATCGTTTCTCCTCCCAGGGGTTATTCGAGATATCTTAATCGAAAGCGTAGTAACGAGGCATTGGCTACCTTGAGAGAGTCATAGTTACTCGTCCCAATTGCTCACCCAGTCTGCCATTATTTCTTACTGTGGCCAGTCTGCCAGAACCGATATGTCACTAGTTGTGTATCATAAAAAGTGATCGTTTCTCCTCCGAGGGGTTATTCGGTTTATCTTAATCGAAACACTAGTAACGAGACATTGGCTACCTTAAGATAGTCATAGTTACTCGTCCCAATTGCTCACATAGTCCAACATTTTTTCTTACTGCGACCAGACTGCCAGAAGTGATATGTCACTAGTTGTGTATCATAAAAGAGTGATCGTTACTCCTCCCAGGGGTTATTCGAGATATGTTAATCGAAACCCTAGTAACGAGGCATTGGCTACCTTTAGAGAGTCATAGTTACTCGTCCCAATAGCTCACCCAGTCCAACATTTTTTCTTACTGCAGCCTGTCTGCCAGAAGCGATATGTCACTAGTTGTGTATCATAAAAGAGTCGTCGTTACTCCTCCGAGGGGTTATTCGAGATATCTTAATCGAAACCCTAGTAACGAGGCATTGGCTACCTTAAGAGAGTCATAGCTACTCGTCCCAATTGCTCACCCAGTCCAACATTTTTTCTTACTGCGACCAGTCTGCCAGAAGCGATATGTCACTAGTTGTGTATCATAAAAGGGTCATCATTACTCCTCCCAGTGGTTATTCGAGATATCTTAATCGAAACCCTAAAACGAGGCATTGGCTACCTTAAGAGAGTCATAGTTACTCGTCCCAATTGCTCACCCAGCCCAACACTTCTTCTTACTGCGGCCAGTCTGCCAGAAGCGATATGTCAATAGTTGTGTATCATAAAAGAGTCATCGTTTCTCCTCCCAGGGGTTATTCGAGATATGTTAATCGAAAGCGTAGTAACGAGGCATTGGCTACCTTAAGAGAGTCATAGTTACTCGTCCCAATTGCTCACCCAGTCTGCCATTATTTCTTACTGTGGCCAGTCTGACACAACCGATATGTCACTAGTTGTGTATCATAAAAGAGTGATCGTTTCTCCTCCCAGGGGTTATTCTAGATATCTTAATCGAAACCCTAGTAACGAGACATTGATACCTTAAGAGAGTCATATTTACTCGTCCCAATTGCTCACCCAGTCTGCCATTTTTTCTTACTGCGGCCAGTCTGCCGGAAGCGATATGTCACTAGTTGTGTATCATAAAGGAGTGATCGTTTCTCCTCCCAGTGGTTATTCGAGATATCTTAATCGAAAGCGTAGTAACGAGGCATTGGCTACCTTAAGAGAGTCATAGTAACTCGTCCCAATTGCTCACCAAGTAAAACGTTTTTTCTTACTGCGGCCAGTCTGCCAGAAGCGATATGTCACTAGTTGTGTATCATAAAAGAGTGATCGTTTCTCCTCCCAAGGGTTATTCGAGATATCTTAATCGAAAGCGTAGTAACGAGGCATTGGCTACCTTGAGAGAGTCATAGTTACTCGTCCCAATTGCTCACCCAGTCTGCCATTATTTCTTACTGCGGCCAGTCTGCCAGAACCGATATGTCACCAGTTGTGTATCATAAAAAGTGATCGTTTCTCCTCCGAGGGGTTATTCGATTTATCTTAATCGAAACACTAGTAACGAGACATTGGCTACCTTAAGAGAGTCATAGTCACTCGTCCCAATTGCTCACATAGTCCAACATTTTTTCTTACTGCGACCAGACTGCCAGAAGTGATATGTCACTAGTTGTGTATCATAAAAGAGTGATCGTTACTCCTCCCAGGGGTTATTCGAGATATCTTAATCGAAACCCTAGTAACGAGGCATTGGCTACCTTTAGAGAGTCATAGTTACTCGTCCCAATAGCTCAGCCAGTCCAACATTTTTTCTTACTGCAGCCTATCTGCAAGAAGCGATATGTCACTAGTTGTGTATCATAAAAGAGTCGTCGTTACTCCTCCGAGGGGTTATTCGAGATATCTTAATCGAAACCCTAGTAACGAGGCATTGGCTACCTTAAGAGAGTCATAGTTACTCGTCCCAATTGCTCACCCAGTCCAACATTTTTTCTTACTGCGACCAGTCTGCCAGAAGCGATATGTCACTAGTTGTGTATCATAAAAGGGTCATCATTACTCCTCAAAGGGGTTATTCGAGATATCTTAATCGAAACCCTAAAACGAGGAATTGGCTACCTTAAGAGAGTCATAGTTACTCGTCCCAATTGCTCACCCAGCCCAACACTTCTTCTTACTGCGGCCAGTCTGCCAGAAACGATATGTCAATAGTTGTGTATCATAAAAGAGTCATCGTTTCTCCTCCCAGGGGTTATTCGAGATATCTTAATCGAAAGCGTAGTAACGAGGCATTGGCTACCTTAAGAGAGTCATAGTTACTCGTCCCACTTGCTCACCCAGTCTGCCATTTTTTCTTACTGCGGCCAGTCTGCCGGAAGCGATATGTCACTAGTTGTGTATCATAAAAGAGTGATCGTTTCTCCTTCCAGGGGTTATTCGAGATATCTTAATCGAAAGCGTAGTAACGAGGCATTGGCTTCCTTCAGAGAGTCATAGTTACTCGGCCCAATTGCTCACCCAGTCTGCCATTATTTCTTACTGTGGCCAGTCTGCCAGAACCGATATGTCACTAGTTGTGTATCATAAAAGAGTGATCGTTTTTCCTCCCAGGGGTTATTCGGTTTATCTTAATCGAAACCCTAGTAACGAGACATTGGCTACCTTAAGAGAGTCATAGTTACTCGTCCCAATTGCTCACCCAATCCAACATTTTTTCTTACTGCGACCAGTCTGCCAGAAGTGATATGTCACTAGTTGTGTATCATAAAAGAGTGGTCGTTACTCCTCCCAGTGGTTATTCGAGATATCTTAATCGAAACCCTAGTAACGAGGCATTGGCTACCTTAAGAGAGTCATAGTTACTCGTCCCAATAGCTCACCCAGTCCAACATTTTTTCTTACTGCAGCCAGTCTGCCAGAAGCGATATGTCACTAGTTGTGTATCATAAAAGAGTCGTCGTTACTCCTCCGAGGGGATATTCGAGATATCTTAATCTAAACACTAGTAACGAGGCATTGGCTACCTTAAGAGGGTCATAGTTACTCGTCCCAATAGCTCACCCAGTCCAACATTTTTTCTTACTGCAGCCAGTCTGCCAGAAGCGATATGTCACTAGTTGTGTATCATAAAAGAGTCATCGTTACTCCTCCCAGGGGTTATTCGAGATATCTTAATCGAAATTGTAGTAACGAGGCATTGGCTACCTATAGAGAGTCATAGTTACTCGTCCCAATTGCTCACCCAGTCTGCCATTATTTCTTACTGTGGCCAGTCTGCCAGAACCGATATGTCACTAGTTGTGTATCATAAAAGAGTGATCGTTTCTCCTCCCAGGGGTTATTCGAGATATCTTAATCGAAAGCGTAGTAACGAGGCATTGGCTACCTTAAGAGAGTCATAGTTACTCGTCCCAATTGCTCACCCAGTCTGCCATTATTTCTTACTGTGGCCAGTCTGCCAGAACCGATACGTCACTAGTTGTGTATCATAAAAGAGTGATCGTTTCTCCTCCCAGTGGTTATTCTAGATATCTTAATCGAAACCCTAGTAACGAGACATTGGCTACCTTGAGAGAGTCATATTTACTCGTCCCAATTGCTCACCCAGTCTGCCATTTTTTCTTACTGCGGCCAGACTGCCGGAAGCGATATGTCACTAGTTGTGTATCATAAAAGAGTGATCGTTTCTCCTCCCAGGGGTTATTCGAGATATCTTAATCGAAAGCGTAGTAACGAGGCATTGGCTACCTTAAGAGAGTCATAGTTACTCGTCCCAATTGCTCACCCAGTCTGCCATTATTTCTTACTGTTTCCAGTCTGCCAGAACCGATATGTCACTAGTTGTGTATCATAAAAGAGTGATCGTTTCTCCTCCCAGGGGTTATTCGAGATATCTTAATCGAAAGCGTAGTAACGAGCCATTGGCTACCTTGAGAGAGTCATAGTTACTCGTCCCAATTGCTCACCCAGTCTGCCATTATTTCTTACTGTGGCCAGTCTGCCAGAACCGATATGTCACTAGTTGTGTATCATAAAAAGTGATCGTTTCTCCTCCGAGGGGTTATTCGGTTTATCTTAATCGAAACACTAGTAACGAGACATTGGCTACCTTAAGAAAGTCATAGTTACTCGTCCCAATTGCTCACATAGTCCAACATTTTTTCTTACTGCGACCAGACTGCCAGAAGTGATATGTCACTAGTTGTGTATCATAAAAGAGTGATCGTTACTCCTCCCAGGGGTTATTCGAGATATGTTAATCGAAACCCTAGTAACGAGGCATTGGCTACCTTTAGAGAGTCATAGTTACTCGTCCCAATAGCTCACCCAGTCCAACAATTTTTCTTACTGCAGCCTGTCTGCCAGAAGCGATATGTCACTAGTTGTGTATCATAAAAGAGTCGTCGTTACTCCTCCGAGGGGTTATTCGAGATATCTTAATCGAAACCCTAGTAACGAGGCATTGGCTACCTTAAGAGAGTCATAGCTACTCGTCCCAATTGCTCACCCAGTCCAACATTTTTTCTTACTGCGACCAGTCTGCCAGAAGCGATATGTCACTAGTTGTGTATCATAAAAGGGTCATCATTACTCCTCCCAGTGGTTATTCGAGATATCTTAATCGAAACCCTAAAACGAGGCATTGGCTACCTTAAGAGAGTCATAGTTACTCGTCCCAATTGCTCACCCAGCCCAACACTTCTTCTTACTGCGGCCAGTCTGCCAGAAGCGATATGTCAATAGTTGTGTATCATAAAAGAGTCATCGTTTCTCCTCCCAGGGGTTATTCGAGATATCTTAATCGAAAGCGTAGTAACGAGGCATTGGCTACCTTAAGAGAGTCATAGTTACTCGTCCCAATTGCTCACCCAGTCTGCCATTATTTCTTACTGTGGCCAGTCTGACACAACCGATATGTCACTTGTTGTGTATCATAAAAGAGTGATCGTTTCTCTTCCCAGGGGTTATTCTAGATATCTTAATCGAAACCCTAGTAACGAGACATTGATACCTTAAGAGAGTCATATTTACTCGTCCCAATTGCTCACCCAGTCTGCCATTTTTTCTTACTGCGGCCAGTCTGCCGGAAGCGATATGTCACTAGTTGTGTATCATAAAGGAGTGATCGTTTCTCCTCCCAGTGGTTATTCGAGATATCTTAATCGAAAGCGTAGTAACGAGGCATTGGCTACCTTAAGAGAGTCATAGAAACTCGTCCCAATTGCTCACCAAGTAAAACGTTTTTTCTTACTGCGGCCAGTCTGCCAGAAGCGATATGTCACTAGTTGTGTATCATAAAAGAGTGATCGTTTCTCCTCCCAGGGGTTATTCGAGATATCTTAATCGAAAGCGTAGTAACGAGGCATTGGCTACCTTGAGAGGGTCATAGTTACTCGTCCCAATTGCTCACCCAGTCTGCCATTATTTCTTACTGTGGCCAGTCTGCCAGAACCGATATGTCACCAGTTGTGTATCATAACATGTGATCGTTTCTCCTCCGAGGGGTTATTCGATTTATCTTAATCGAAACACTAGTAACGAGACATTGGCTACCTTAAGAGAGTCATAGTCACTCGTCCCAATTGCTCACATAGTCCAACATTTTTTCTTACTGCGACCAGACTGCCAGAAGTGATATGTCACTAGTTGTGTATCATAAAAGAGTGATCGTTACTCCTCCCAGGGGTTATTCGAGATATCTTAATCGAAACCCTAGTAACGAGGCATTGGCTACCTTTAGAGAGTCATAGTTAATCGTCCCAATAGCTCAGCCAGTCCAACATTTTTTCTTACTGCAGCCTGTCTGCCAGAAGCGATATGTCACTAGTTGTGTATCATAAAAGAGTCGTCGTTACTCCTCCGAGGGGTTATTCGAGATAACTTAATCGAAACCCTAGTAACGAGGCATTGGCTACCTTAAGAGAGTCATAGCTACTCGTCCCAATTGCTCACCCAGTCCAACATTTTTTCTTACTGCGACCAGTCTGCCAGAAGCGATATGTCACTAGTTGTGTATCATAAAAGGGTCATCATTACTCCTCCCAGGGGTTATTCGAGATATCTTAATCGAAACCCTAAAACGAGGCATTGGCTACGTTAAGAGAGTCATAGTTACTCGTCCCAATTGCTCACCCAGCCCAACACTTCTTCTTACTGCGGCCAGTCTGCCAGAAACGATATGTCAATAGTTGTGTATCATAAAAGAGTCATCGTTTCTCCTCCCAGGGGTTATTCGAGATATCTTAATCGAAAGCGTAGTAACGAGGCATTGGCTACCTTAAGAGAGTCATAGTTACTCGTCCCACTTGCTCACCCAGTCTGCCATTTTTTCTTACTGCGGCCAGTCTGCCGGAAGCGATATGTCACTAGTTGTGTATCATAAAAGAGTGATCGTTTCTCCTTCCAGGGGTTATTCGAGATATCTTAATCGAAAGCGTAGTAACGAGGCATTGGCTTCCTTCAGAGAGTCATAGTTACTCGTCCCAATTGCTCACCCAGTCTGCCATTATTTCTTACTGTGGCCAGTCTGCCAGAACCGATATGTCACTAGTTGTGTATCATAAAAGAGTGATCGTTTCTCCTCCCAGGGGTTATTCGGTTTATCTTAATCGAAACCCTAGTAACGAGACATTGGCTACCTTAAGAGAGTCATAGTTACTCGTCCCAATTGCTCACCCAATCCAACATTTTTTCTTACTGCGACCAGTCTGCCAGAAGTGATATGTCACTAGTTGTGTATCATAAAAGAGTGGTCGTTACTCCTCCCAGGGGTTATTCGAGATATCTTAATCGAAAGCGTATTAACGAGGCATTGGCTACCTTAAGAGAGTCATAGTTACTCGTCCCAATTGCTCACCCAATCCAACATTTTTTCTTACTGCGACCAGTCTGCCAGAAGCGATATGTCACTAGTTGTGTATCATAAAAGAGTGATCGTTTCTCCTCCCAGGGGTTATTCGAGATATCTTAATCGAAAGCGTAGTAACGAGCCATTGGCTACCTTGAGAGAGTCATAGTTACTCGTCCCAATTGCTCACCCAGTCTGCCATTATTTCTTACTGTGGCCAGTCTGCCAGAACCGATATGTCACTAGTTGTGTATCATAAAAAGTGATCGTTTCTCCTCCGAGGGGTTATTCGGTTTATCTTAATCGAAACACTAGTAACGAGACATTGGCTACCTTAAGAAAGTCATAGTTACTCGTCCCAATTGCTCACATAGTCCAACATTTTTTCTTACTGCGACCAGACTGCCAGAAGTGATATGTCACTAGTTGTGTATCATAAAAGAGTGATCGTTACTCCTCCCAGGGGTTATTCGAGATATGTTAATCGAAACCCTAGTAACGAGGCATTGGCTACCTTTAGAGAGTCATAGTTACTCGTCCCAATAGCTCACCCAGTCCAACAATTTTTCTTACTGCAGCCTGTCTGCCAGAAGCGATATGTCACTAGTTGTGTATCATAAAAGAGTCGTCGTTACTCCTCCGAGGGGTTATTCGAGATATCTTAATCGAAACCCTAGTAACGAGGCATTGGCTACCTTAAGAGAGTCATAGCTACTCGTCCCAATTGCTCACCCAGTCCAACATTTTTTCTTACTGCGACCAGTCTGCCAGAAGCGATATGTCACTAGTTGTGTATCATAAAAGGGTCATCATTACTCCTCCCAGTGGTTATTCGAGATATCTTAATCGAAACCCTAAAACGAGGCATTGGCTACCTTAAGAGAGTCATAGTTACTCGTCCCAATTGCTCACCCAGCCCAACACATCTTCTTACTGCGGCCAGTCTGCCAGAAGCGATATGTCAATAGTTGTGTATCATAAAAGAGTCATCGTTTCTCCTCCCAGGGGTTATTCGAGATATCTTAATCGAAAGCGTAGTAACGAGGCATTGGCTACCTTAAGAGAGTCATAGTTACTCGTCCCAATTGCTCACCCAGTCTGCCATTATTTCTTACTGTGGCCAGTCTGACACAACCGATATGTCACTAGTTGTGTATCATAAAAGAGTGATCGTTTCTCTTCCCAGGGGTTATTCTAGATATCTTAATCGAAACCCTAGTAACGAGACATTGATACCTTAAGAGAGTCATATTTACTCGTCCCAATTGCTCACCCAGTCTGCCATTTTTTCTTACTGCGGCCAGTCTGCCGGAAGCGATATGTCACTAGTTGTGTATCATAAAGGAGTGATCGTTTCTCCTCCCAGTGGTTATTCGAGATATCTTAATCGAAAGCGTAGTAACGAGGCATTGGCTACCTTAAGAGAGTCATAGAAACTCGTCCCAATTGCTCACCAAGTAAAACGTTTTTTCTTACTGCGGCCAGTCTGCCAGAAGCGATATGTCACTAGTTGTGTATCATAAAAGAGTGATCGTTTCTCCTCCCAGGGGTTATTCGAGATATCTTAATCGAAAGCGTAGTAACGAGGCATTGGCTACCTTGAGAGAGTCATAGTTACTCGTCCCAATTGCTCACCCAGTCTGCCATTATTTCTTACTGTGGCCAGTCTGCCAGAACCGATATGTCACCAGTTGTGTATCATAAAATGTGATCGTTTCTCCTCCGAGGGGTTATTCGATTTATCTTAATCGAAACACTAGTAACGAGACATTGGCTACCTTAAGAGAGTCATAGTCACTCGTCCCAATTGCTCACATAGTCCAACATTTTTTCTTACTGCGACCAGACTGCCAGAAGTGATATGTCACTAGTTGTGTATCATAAAAGAGTGATCGTTACTCCTCCCAGGGGTTATTCGAGATATCTTAATCGAAACCCTAGTAACGAGGCATTGGCTACCTTTAGAGAGTCATAGTTAATCGTCCCAATAGCTCAGCCAGTCCAACATTTTTTCTTACTGCAGCCTGTCTGCCAGAAGCGATATGTCACTAGTTGTGTATCATAAAAGAGTCGTCGTTACTCCTCCGAGGGGTTATTCGAGATAACTTAATCGAAACCCTAGTAACGAGGCATTGGCTACCTTAAGAGAGTCATAGCTACTCGTCCCAATTGCTCACCCAGTCCAACATTTTTTCTTACTGCTACCAGTCTGCCAGAAGCGATATGTCACTAGTTGTGTATCATAAAAGGGTCATCATTACTCCTCCCAGGGGTTATTCGAGATATCTTAATCGAAACCCTAAAACGAGGCATTGGCTACCTTAAGAGAGTCATAGTTACTCGTCCCAATTGCTCACCCAGCCCAACACTTCTTCTTACTGCGGCCAGTCTGCCAGAAACGATATGTCAATAGTTGTGTATCATAAAAGAGTCATCGTTTCTCCTCCCAGGGGTTATTCGAGATATCTTAATCGAAAGCGTAGTAACGAGGCATTGGCTACCTTAAGAGAGTCATAGTTACTCGTCCCACTTGCTCACCCAGTCTGCCATTTTTTCTTACTGCGGCCAGTCTGCCGGAAGCGATATGTCACTAGTTGTGTATCATAAAAGAGTGATCGTTTCTCCTTCCAGGGGTTATTCGAGATATCTTAATCGAAAGCGTAGTAACGAGGCATTGGCTTCCTTCAGAGAGTCATAGTTACTCGTCCCAATTGCTCACCCAGTCTGCCATTATTTCTTACTGTGGCCAGTCTGCCAGAACCGATATGTCACTAGTTGTGTATCATAAAAGAGTGATCGTTTCTCCTCCCAGGGGTTATTCGGTTTATCTTAATCGAAACCCTAGTAACGAGACATTGGCTACCTTAAGAGAGTCATAGATACTCGTCCCAATTGCTCACCCAATCCAACATTTTTTCTTACTGCGACCAGTCTGCCAGAAGTGATATGTCACTAGTTGTGTATCATAAAAGAGTGGTCGTTACTCCTCCCAGTGGTTATTCGAGATATCTTAATCGAAACCCTAGTAACGAGGCATTGGCTACCTTAAGAGAGTCATAGTTACTCGTCCCAATAGCTCACCCAGTCAAACATTTTTTCTTACTGCAGCCAGTCTGCCAGAAGCGATATGTCACTAGTTGTGTATCATAAAAGAGTCGTCGTTACTCCTCCGAGGGGATATTCGAGATATCTTAATTGAAACACTAGTAACGAGGCATTGGCTACCTTAAGAGGGTCATAGTTACTCGTCCCAATAACTCACCCAGTCCAACATTTTTTCTTACTGCAGCCAGTCTGCCAGAAGCGATATGTCACTAGTTGTGTATCATAAAAGAGTGATCGTTTCTCCTCCCAGGGGTTATTCGAGATATCTTAATCGAAAGCGTAGTAACGAGCCATTGGCTACCTTGAGAGAGTCATAGTTACTCGTCCCAATTGCTCACCCAGTCTGCCATTATTTCTTACTGTGGCCAGTCTGCCAGAACCGATATGTCACTAGTTGTGTATCATAAAAAGTGATCGTTTCTCCTCCGAGGGGTTATTCGGTTTATCTTAATCGAAACACTAGTAACGAGACATTGGCTACCTTAAGAAAGTCATAGTTACTCGTCCCAATTGCTCACATAGTCCAACATTTTTTCTTACTGCGACCAGACTGCCAGAAGTGATATGTCACTAGTTGTGTATCATAAAAGAGTGATCGTTACTCCTCCCAGGGGTTATTCGAGATATGTTAATCGAAACCCTAGTAACGAGGCATTGGCTACCTTTAGAGAGTCATAGTTACTCGTCCCAATAGCTCACCCAGTCCAACAATTTTTCTTACTGCAGCCTGTCTGCCAGAAGCGATATGTCACTAGTTGTGTATCATAAAAGAGTCGTCGTTACTCCTCCGAGGGGTTATTCGAGATATCTTAATCGAAACCCTAGTAACGAGGCATTGGCTACCTTAAGAGAGTCATAGCTACTCGTCCCAATTGCTCACCCAGTCCAACATTTTTTCTTACTGCGACCAGTCTGCCAGAAGCGATATGTCACTAGTTGTGTATCATAAAAGGGTCATCATTACTCCTCCCAGTGGTTATTCGAGATATCTTAATCGAAACCCTAAAACGAGGCATTGGCTACCTTAAGAGAGTCATAGTTACTCGTCCCAATTGCTCACCCAGCCCAACACATCTTCTTACTGCGGCCAGTCTGCCAGAAGCGATATGTCAATAGTTGTGTATCATAAAAGAGTCATCGTTTCTCCTCCCAGGGGTTATTCGAGATATCTTAATCGAAAGCGTAGTAACGAGGCATTGGCTACCTTAAGAGAGTCATAGTTACTCGTCCCAATTGCTCACCCAGTCTGCCATTATTTCTTACTGTGGCCAGTCTGACACAACCGATATGTCACTAGTTGTGTATCATAAAAGAGTGATCGTTTCTCTTCCCAGGGGTTATTCTAGATATCTTAATCGAAACCCTAGTAACGAGACATTGATACCTTAAGAGAGTCATATTTACTCGTCCCAATTGCTCACCCAGTCTGCCATTTTTTCTTACTGCGGCCAGTCTGCCGGAAGCGATATGTCACTAGTTGTGTATCATAAAGGAGTGATCGTTTCTCCTCCCAGTGGTTATTCGAGATATCTTAATCGAAAGCGTAGTAACGAGGCATTGGCTACCTTAAGAGAGTCATAGAAACTCGTCCCAATTGCTCACCAAGTAAAACGTTTTTTCTTACTGCGGCCAGTCTGCCAGAAGCGATATGTCACTAGTTGTGTATCATAAAAGAGTGATCGTTTCTCCTCCCAGGGGTTATTCGAGATATCTTAATCGAAAGCGTAGTAACGAGGCATTGGCTACCTTGAGAGAGTCATAGTTACTCGTCCCAATTGCTCACCCAGTCTGCCATTATTTCTTACTGTGGCCAGTCTGCCAGAACCGATATGTCACCAGTTGTGTATCATAAAATGTGATCGTTTCTCCTCCGAGGGGTTATTCGATTTATCTTAATCGAAACACTAGTAACGAGACATTGGCTACCTTAAGAGAGTCATAGTCACTCGTCCCAATTGCTCACATAGTCCAACATTTTTTCTTACTGCGACCAGACTGCCAGAAGTGATATGTCACTAGTTGTGTATCATAAAAGAGTGATCGTTACTCCTCCCAGGGGTTATTCGAGATATCTTAATCGAAACCCTAGTAACGAGGCATTGGCTACCTTTAGAGAGTCATAGTTAATCGTCCCAATAGCTCAGCCAGTCCAACATTTTTTCTTACTGCAGCCTGTCTGCCAGAAGCGATATGTCACTAGTTGTGTATCATAAAAGAGTCGTCGTTACTCCTCCGAGGGGTTATTCGAGATAACTTAATCGAAACCCTAGTAACGAGGCATTGGCTACCTTAAGAGAGTCATAGCTACTCGTCCCAATTGCTCACCCAGTCCAACATTTTTTCTTACTGCTACCAGTCTGCCAGAAGCGATATGTCACTAGTTGTGTATCATAAAAGGGTCATCATTACTCCTCCCAGGGGTTATTCGAGATATCTTAATCGAAACCCTAAAACGAGGCATTGGCTACCTTAAGAGAGTCATAGTTACTCGTCCCAATTGCTCACCCAGCCCAACACTTCTTCTTACTGCGGCCAGTCTGCCAGAAACGATATGTCAATAGTTGTGTATCATAAAAGAGTCATCGTTTCTCCTCCCAGGGGTTATTCGAGATATCTTAATCGAAAGCGTAGTAACGAGGCATTGGCTACCTTAAGAGAGTCATAGTTACTCGTCCCACTTGCTCACCCAGTCTGCCATTTTTTCTTACTGCGGCCAGTCTGCCGGAAGCGATATGTCACTAGTTGTGTATCATAAAAGAGTGATCGTTTCTCCTTCCAGGGGTTATTCGAGATATCTTAATCGAAAGCGTAGTAACGAGGCATTGGCTTCCTTCAGAGAGTCATAGTTACTCGTCCCAATTGCTCACCCAGTCTGCCATTATTTCTTACTGTGGCCAGTCTGCCAGAACCGATATGTCACTAGTTGTGTATCATAAAAGAGTGATCGTTTCTCCTCCCAGGGGTTATTCGGTTTATCTTAATCGAAACCCTAGTAACGAGACATTGGCTACCTTAAGAGAGTCATAGATACTCGTCCCAATTGCTCACCCAATCCAACATTTTTTCTTACTGCGACCAGTCTGCCAGAAGTGATATGTCACTAGTTGTGTATCATAAAAGAGTGGTCGTTACTCCTCCCAGTGGTTATTCGAGATATCTTAATCGAAACCCTAGTAACGAGGCATTGGCTACCTTAAGAGAGTCATAGTTACTCGTCCCAATAGCTCACCCAGTCAAACATTTTTTCTTACTGCAGCCAGTCTGCCAGAAGCGATATGTCACTAGTTGTGTATCATAAAAGAGTCGTCGTTACTCCTCCGAGGGGATATTCGAGATATCTTAATTGAAACACTAGTAACGAGGCATTGGCTACCTTAAGAGGGTCATAGTTACTCGTCCCAATAGCTCACCCAGTCAAACATTTTTTCTTACTGCAGCCAGTCTGCCAGAAGCGATATGTCACTAGTTGTGTATCATAAAAGAGTCGTCGTTACTCCTCCGAGGGGATATTCGAGATATCTTAATTGAAACACTAGTAACGAGGCATTGGCTACCTTAAGAGGGTCATAGTTACTCGTCCCAATAACTCACCCAGTCCAACATTTTTTCTTACTGCAGCCAGTCTGCCAGAAGCGATATGTCACTAGTTGTGTATCATAAAAGAGTGATCGTTTCTCCTCCCAGGGGTTATTCGAGATATCTTAATCGAAAGCGTAGTAACGAGCCATTGGCTACCTTGAGAGAGTCATAGTTACTCGTCCCAATTGCTCACCCAGTCTGCCATTATTTCTTACTGTGGCCAGTCTGCCAGAACCGATATGTCACTAGTTGTGTATCATAAAAAGTGATCGTTTCTCCTCCGAGGGGTTATTCGGTTTATCTTAATCGAAACACTAGTAACGAGACATTGGCTACCTTAAGAAAGTCATAGTTACTCGTCCCAATTGCTCACATAGTCCAACATTTTTTCTTACTGCGACCAGACTGCCAGAAGTGATATGTCACTAGTTGTGTATCATAAAAGAGTGATCGTTACTCCTCCCAGGGGTTATTCGAGATATGTTAATCGAAACCCTAGTAACGAGGCATTGGCTACCTTTAGAGAGTCATAGTTACTCGTCCCAATAGCTCACCCAGTCCAACAATTTTTCTTACTGCAGCCTGTCTGCCAGAAGCGATATGTCACTAGTTGTGTATCATAAAAGAGTCGTCGTTACTCCTCCGAGGGGTTATTCGAGATATCTTAATCGAAACCCTAGTAACGAGGCATTGGCTACCTTAAGAGAGTCATAGCTACTCGTCCCAATTGCTCACCCAGTCCAACATTTTTTCTTACTGCGACCAGTCTGCCAGAAGCGATATGTCACTAGTTGTGTATCATAAAAGGGTCATCATTACTCCTCCCAGTGGTTATTCGAGATATCTTAATCGAAACCCTAAAACGAGGCATTGGCTACCTTAAGAGAGTCATAGTTACTCGTCCCAATTGCTCACCCAGCCCAACACTTCTTCTTACTGCGGCCAGTCTGCCAGAAGCGATATGTCAATAGTTGTGTATCATAAAAGAGTCATCGTTTCTCCTCCCAGGGGTTATTCGAGATATCTTAATCGAAAGCGTAGTAACGAGGCATTGGCTACCTTAAGAGAGTCATAGTTACTCGTCCCAATTGCTCACCCAGTCTGCCATTATTTCTTACTGTGGCCAGTCTGACACAACCGATATGTCACTTGTTGTGTATCATAAAAGAGTGATCGTTTCTCTTCCCAGGGGTTATTCTAGATATCTTAATCGAAACCCTAGTAACGAGACATTGATACCTTAAGAGAGTCATATTTACTCGTCCCAATTGCTCACCCAGTCTGCCATTTTTTCTTACTGCGGCCAGTCTGCCGGAAGCGATATGTCACTAGTTGTGTATCATAAAGGAGTGATCGTTTCTCCTCCCAGTGGTTATTCGAGATATCTTAATCGAAAGCGTAGTAACGAGGCATTGGCTACCTTAAGAGAGTCATAGAAACTCGTCCCAATTGCTCACCAAGTAAAACGTTTTTTCTTACTGCGGCCAGTCTGCCAGAAGCGATATGTCACTAGTTGTGTATCATAAAAGAGTGATCTTTTCTCCTCCCAGGGGTTATTCGAGATATCTTAATCGAAAGCGTAGTAACGAGGCATTGGCTACCTTGAGAGGGTCATAGTTACTCGTCCCAATTGCTCACCCAGTCTGCCATTATTTCTTACTGTGGCCAGTCTGCCAGAACCGATATGTCACCAGTTGTGTATCATAACATGTGATCGTTTCTCCTCCGAGGGGTTATTCGATTTATCTTAATCGAAACACTAGTAACGAGACATTGGCTACCTTAAGAGAGTCATAGTCACTCGTCCCAATTGCTCACATAGTCCAACATTTTTTCTTACTGCGACCAGACTGCCAGAAGTGATATGTCACTAGTTGTGTATCATAAAAGAGTGATCGTTACTCCTCCCAGGGGTTATTCGAGATATCTTAATCGAAACCCTAGTAACGAGGCATTGGCTACCTTTAGAGAGTCATAGTTAATCGTCCCAATAGCTCAGCCAGTCCAACATTTTTTCTTACTGCAGCCTGTCTGCCAGAAGCGATATGTCACTAGTTGTGTATCATAAAAGAGTCGTCGTTACTCCTCCGAGGGGTTATTCGAGATAACTTAATCGAAACCCTAGTAACGAGGCATTGGCTACCTTAAGAGAGTCATAGCTACTCGTCCCAATTGCTCACCCAGTCCAACATTTTTTCTTACTGCGACCAGTCTGCCAGAAGCGATATGTCACTAGTTGTGTATCATAAAAGGGTCATCATTACTCCTCCCAGGGGTTATTCGAGATATCTTAATCGAAACCCTAAAACGAGGCATTGGCTACGTTAAGAGAGTCATAGTTACTCGTCCCAATTGCTCACCCAGCCCAACACTTCTTCTTACTGCGGCCAGTCTGCCAGAAACGATATGTCAATAGTTGTGTATCATAAAAGAGTCATCGTTTCTCCTCCCAGGGGTTATTCGAGATATCTTAATCGAAAGCGTAGTAACGAGGCATTGGCTACCTTAAGAGAGTCATAGTTACTCGTCCCACTTGCTCACCCAGTCTGCCATTTTTTCTTACTGCGGCCAGTCTGCCGGAAGCGATATGTCACTAGTTGTGTATCATAAAAGAGTGATCGTTTCTCCTTCCAGGGGTTATTCGAGATATCTTAATCGAAAGCGTAGTAACGAGGCATTGGCTTCCTTCAGAGAGTCATAGTTACTCGTCCCAATTGCTCACCCAGTCTGCCATTATTTCTTACTGTGGCCAGTCTGCCAGAACCGATATGTCACTAGTTGTGTATCATAAAAGAGTGATCGTTTCTCCTCCCAGGGGTTATTCGGTTTATCTTAATCGAAACCCTAGTAACGAGACATTGGCTACCTTAAGAGAGTCATAGTTACTCGTCCCAATTGCTCACCCAATCCAACATTTTTTCTTACTGCGACCAGTCTGCCAGAAGTGATATGTCACTAGTTGTGTATCATAAAAGAGTGGTCGTTACTCCTCCCAGGGGTTATTCGAGATATCTTAATCGAAAGCGTATTAACGAGGCATTGGCTACCTTAAGAGAGTCATAGTTACTCGTCCCAATTGCTCACCCAATCCAACATTTTTTCTTACTGCGACCAGTCTGCCAGAAGCGATATGTCACTAGTTGTGTATCATAAAAGAGTGATCGTTTCTCCTCCCAGGGGTTATTCGAGATATCTTAATCGAAAGCGTAGTAACGAGCCATTGGCTACCTTGAGAGAGTCATAGTTACTCGTCCCAATTGCTCACCCAGTCTGCCATTATTTCTTACTGTGGCCAGTCTGCCAGAACCGATATGTCACTAGTTGTGTATCATAAAAAGTGATCGTTTCTCCTCCGAGGGGTTATTCGGTTTATCTTAATCGAAACACTAGTAACGAGACATTGGCTACCTTAAGAAAGTCATAGTTACTCGTCCCAATTGCTCACATAGTCCAACATTTTTTCTTACTGCGACCAGACTGCCAGAAGTGATATGTCACTAGTTGTGTATCATAAAAGAGTGATCGTTACTCCTCCCAGGGGTTATTCGAGATATGTTAATCGAAACCCTAGTAACGAGGCATTGGCTACCTTTAGAGAGTCATAGTTACTCGTCCCAATAGCTCACCCAGTCCAACAATTTTTCTTACTGCAGCCTGTCTGCCAGAAGCGATATGTCACTAGTTGTGTATCATAAAAGAGTCGTCGTTACTCCTCCGAGGGGTTATTCGAGATATCTTAATCGAAACCCTAGTAACGAGGCATTGGCTACCTTAAGAGAGTCATAGCTACTCGTCCCAATTGCTCACCCAGTCCAACATTTTTTCTTACTGCGACCAGTCTGCCAGAAGCGATATGTCACTAGTTGTGTATCATAAAAGGGTCATCATTACTCCTCCCAGTGGTTATTCGAGATATCTTAATCGAAACCCTAAAACGAGGCATTGGCTACCTTAAGAGAGTCATAGTTACTCGTCCCAATTGCTCACCCAGCCCAACACATCTTCTTACTGCGGCCAGTCTGCCAGAAGCGATATGTCAATAGTTGTGTATCATAAAAGAGTCATCGTTTCTCCTCCCAGGGGTTATTCGAGATATCTTAATCGAAAGCGTAGTAACGAGGCATTGGCTACCTTAAGAGAGTCATAGTTACTCGTCCCAATTGCTCACCCAGTCTGCCATTATTTCTTACTGTGGCCAGTCTGACACAACCGATATGTCACTAGTTGTGTATCATAAAAGAGTGATCGTTTCTCTTCCCAGGGGTTATTCTAGATATCTTAATCGAAACCCTAGTAACGAGACATTGATACCTTAAGAGAGTCATATTTACTCGTCCCAATTGCTCACCCAGTCTGCCATTTTTTCTTACTGCGGCCAGTCTGCCGGAAGCGATATGTCACTAGTTGTGTATCATAAAGGAGTGATCGTTTCTCCTCCCAGTGGTTATTCGAGATATCTTAATCGAAAGCGTAGTAACGAGGCATTGGCTACCTTAAGAGAGTCATAGAAACTCGTCCCAATTGCTCACCAAGTAAAACGTTTTTTCTTACTGCGGCCAGTCTGCCAGAAGCGATATGTCACTAGTTGTGTATCATAAAAGAGTGATCGTTTCTCCTCCCAGGGGTTATTCGAGATATCTTAATCGAAAGCGTAGTAACGAGGCATTGGCTACCTTGAGAGAGTCATAGTTACTCGTCCCAATTGCTCACCCAGTCTGCCATTATTTCTTACTGTGGCCAGTCTGCCAGAACCGATATGTCACCAGTTGTGTATCATAAAATGTGATCGTTTCTCCTCCGAGGGGTTATTCGATTTATCTTAATCGAAACACTAGTAACGAGACATTGGCTACCTTAAGAGAGTCATAGTCACTCGTCCCAATTGCTCACATAGTCCAACATTTTTTCTTACTGCGACCAGACTGCCAGAAGTGATATGTCACTAGTTGTGTATCATAAAAGAGTGATCGTTACTCCTCCCAGGGGTTATTCGAGATATCTTAATCGAAACCCTAGTAACGAGGCATTGGCTACCTTTAGAGAGTCATAGTTAATCGTCCCAATAGCTCAGCCAGTCCAACATTTTTTCTTACTGCAGCCTGTCTGCCAGAAGCGATATGTCACTAGTTGTGTATCATAAAAGAGTCGTCGTTACTCCTCCGAGGGGTTATTCGAGATAACTTAATCGAAACCCTAGTAACGAGGCATTGGCTACCTTAAGAGAGTCATAGCTACTCGTCCCAATTGCTCACCCAGTCCAACATTTTTTCTTACTGCTACCAGTCTGCCAGAAGCGATATGTCACTAGTTGTGTATCATAAAAGGGTCATCATTACTCCTCCCAGGGGTTATTCGAGATATCTTAATCGAAACCCTAAAACGAGGCATTGGCTACCTTAAGAGAGTCATAGTTACTCGTCCCAATTGCTCACCCAGCCCAACACTTCTTCTTACTGCGGCCAGTCTGCCAGAAACGATATGTCAATAGTTGTGTATCATAAAAGAGTCATCGTTTCTCCTCCCAGGGGTTATTCGAGATATCTTAATCGAAAGCGTAGTAACGAGGCATTGGCTACCTTAAGAGAGTCATAGTTACTCGTCCCACTTGCTCACCCAGTCTGCCATTTTTTCTTACTGCGGCCAGTCTGCCGGAAGCGATATGTCACTAGTTGTGTATCATAAAAGAGTGATCGTTTCTCCTTCCAGGGGTTATTCGAGATATCTTAATCGAAAGCGTAGTAACGAGGCATTGGCTTCCTTCAGAGAGTCATAGTTACTCGTCCCAATTGCTCACCCAGTCTGCCATTATTTCTTACTGTGGCCAGTCTGCCAGAACCGATATGTCACTAGTTGTGTATCATAAAAGAGTGATCGTTTCTCCTCCCAGGGGTTATTCGGTTTATCTTAATCGAAACCCTAGTAACGAGACATTGGCTACCTTAAGAGAGTCATAGATACTCGTCCCAATTGCTCACCCAATCCAACATTTTTTCTTACTGCGACCAGTCTGCCAGAAGTGATATGTCACTAGTTGTGTATCATAAAAGAGTGGTCGTTACTCCTCCCAGTGGTTATTCGAGATATCTTAATCGAAACCCTAGTAACGAGGCATTGGCTACCTTAAGAGAGTCATAGTTACTCGTCCCAATAGCTCACCCAGTCAAACATTTTTTCTTACTGCAGCCAGTCTGCCAGAAGCGATATGTCACTAGTTGTGTATCATAAAAGAGTCGTCGTTACTCCTCCGAGGGGATATTCGAGATATCTTAATTGAAACACTAGTAACGAGGCATTGGCTACCTTAAGAGGGTCATAGTTACTCGTCCCAATAACTCACCCAGTCCAACATTTTTTCTTACTGCAGCCAGTCTGCCAGAAGCGATATGTCACTAGTTGTGTATCATAAAAGAGTCATCGTTACTCCTCCCAGGGGTTATTCGAGATATCTTAATCGAAATTGTAGTAACGAGGCATTGGCTACCTATAGAGAGTCATAGTTACTCGTCCCAATTGCTCACCCAGTCTGCCATTATTTCTTACTGTGGCCAGTCTGCCAGAACCGATATGTCACTAGTTGTGTATCATAAAAGAGTGATCGTTTCTCCTCCCAGGGGTTATTCGAGATATCTTAATCGAAAGCGTAGTAACGAGGCATTGGCTACCTTAAGAGAGTCATAGTTACTCGTCCCAATTGCTCACCCAGTCTGCCATTATTTCTTACTGTGGCCAGTCTGCCAGAACCGATATGTCACTAGTTGTGTATCATAAAAGAGTGATCGTTTCTCCTCCCAGTGGTTATTCTAGATATCTTAATCGAAACCCTAGTAACGAGACATTGGCTACCTTGAAAGAGTCATATTTACTCGTCCCAATTGCTCACCCAGTCTGCCATTTTTTCTTACTGCGGCCAGACTGCCGGAAGCGATATGTCACTAGTTGTGTATCATAAAAGAGTGATCGTTTCTCCTCCCAGGGGTTATTCGAGATATCTTAATCGAAAGCGTAGTAACGAGGCATTGGCTACCTTAAGAGAGTCATAGTTACTCGTCCCAATTGCTCACCCAGTCTGCCATTATTTCTTACTGTTTCCAGTCTGCCAGAACCGATATGTCACTAGTTGTGTATCATAAAAGAGTGATCGTTTCTCCTCCCAGGGGTTATTCGAGATATCTTAATCGAAAGCGTATTAACGAGGCATTGGCTACCTTAAGAGAGTCATAGTTACTCGTCCCAATAGTTCACCCAGTCCAACATTTTTTCTTACTGCAGCCAGTCTGCCAGAAGCGATATGTCACTAGTTGTGTATCATAAAAGAGTCGTCGTTACTCCTCCGAGGGGTTATTCGAGATATCTTAATCGAAACCCTAGTAACGAGGCATTGGCTACCTTACGTGAGTCATAGTTACTCGTCCCAATTGCTCACCCAGTCTGCCATTTTTTCTTACTGTGGCCAGTCTGCCAGAACCGATATGTCACTAGTTGTGTATCATAAAAGAGTGATCGTTTCTCCTCCCAGGTGTTATTCGAGATATCTTAATCGAAAGCGTAGTAACGAGGCATTGGCTACCTTAAGAGAGTCATAGTTACTCGTCCCAATTGCTCACCCAGTCTGCCATTATTTCTTACTGTGGCCAGTCTGACAGAACCGATATGTCACTAGTTGTGTATCATAAAAGAGTGATCGTTTCTCCTCCCAGGGGTTATTCTAGATATCTTAATCGAAACCCTAGTAACGAGACATTGGCTACCTTAAGAGAGTCATATTTACTCGTCCCAATTGCTCACCCAGTCTGCCATTTTTTGTTACTGCGGCCAGTCTGCCGGAAGCGATATGTCACTAGTTGTGTATCATAAAGGAGTGATCGTTTCTCCTCCCAGGGGCTATTCGAGATATCTTAATCGAAAGCGTAGTAACGAGGCATTGGCTACCTTAAGAGAGTCATAGTTACTCGTCCCAATTGCTCACCAAGTAAAATGTTTTTTCTTACTGCGGCCAGTCTGCCAGAAGCGATATGTCACTAGCTGTGTATCATAAAAGAGTGATCGTTTCTCCCCCCAGGGGTTATTCGAGATATCTTAATCGAAAGCGTAGTAACGAGGCATTGGCTACCTTGAGAGAGTCATAGTTACTCGTCCCAATTGCTCACCCAGTCTGCCATTATTTCTTACTGTGGCCAGTCTGCCAGAACCGATATGTCACAAGTTGTGTATCATAAAAAGTGATCGTTTCTCCTCCGAGGGTTAATTCGGTTTATCTTAATCGAAACACTAGTAACGAGACATTGGCTACCTTAAGAGAGTCATAGTTACTCGTCCCAATTGCTCACATAGTCCAACATTTTTTCTTACTGCGACCAGTTTGCCAGAAGTGATATGTCACTAGTTGTGTATCATAAAAGAGTGATCGTTACTCCTCCCAGGGGTTATTCGAGATATCTTAATCGAAACCCTAGTAACGAGGCATTGGCTACCTTTAGAGAGTCATAGTTACTCGTCCAAATAGCTCACACAGTCCAACATTTTTTCTTACTGTGGCCCGTCTGCCAGAAACGATATGTCACTAGTTGTGTATCATAAAAGAGTCATCGTTACACCTCCCAGGGGTTATTCGAGATATCTTAATCGAAACCCTAGTAACGAGGCATTGGCTACCTTAAGAGAGTCATAGTTACTCGTCCCAATTGCTCACACAGTCTGCCATTATTTCTTACTGTGGCCAGTCTGCCAGAACCGATATGTCACTAGTTGTGTATCATAAAAGAGTGATCGTTTCTCCTCCCAGGGGTTATTCTAGATATCTTAATCGAAACCCTAGTAACGAGACATTGGCTACCTTAAGAGAGTCATATTTACTCGTCCCAATTGCTCACCCAGTCTGCCATTTTTTGTTACTGCGGCCAGTCTGCCGGAAGCGATATGTCACTAGTTGTGTATCATAAAGGAGTGATCGTTTCTCCTCCCAGGGGCTATTCGAGATATCTTAATCGAAAGCGTAGTAACGAGGCATTGGCTACCTTAAGAGAGTCATAGTTACTCGTCCCAATTGCTCACCCAGTCTGCCATTATTTCTTACTGTGGCCAGTCTGACAGAACCGATATGTCACTAGTTGTGTATCATAAAAGAGTGATCGTTTCTCCTCCCAGGGGTTATTCTAGATATCTTAATCGAAACCCTAGTAACGAGACATTGGCTACCTTAAGAGAGTCATATTTACTCGTCCCAATTGCTCACCCAGTCTGCCATTTTTTGTTACTGCGGCCAGTCTGCCGGAAGCGATATGTCACTAGTTGTGTATCATAAAGGAGTGATCGTTTCTCCTCCCAGGGGCTATTCGAGATATCTTAATCGAAAGCGTAGTAACGAGGCATTGGCTACCTTAAGAGAGTCATAGTTACTCGTCCCAATTGCTCACCAAGTAAAATGTTTTTTCTTACTGCGGCCAGTCTGCCAGAAGCGATATGTCACTAGCTGTGTATCATAAAAGAGTGATCGTTTCTCCCCCCAGGGGTTATTCGAGATATCTTAATCGAAAGCGTAGTAACGAGGCATTGGCTACCTTGAGAGAGTCATAGTTACTCGTCCCAATTGCTCACCCAGTCTGCCATTATTTCTTACTGTGGCCAGTCTGCCAGAACCGATATGTCACAAGTTGTGTATCATAAAAAGTGATCGTTTCTCCTCCGAGGGTTAAATCGGTTTATCTTAATCGAAACACTAGTAACGAGACATTGGCTACCTTAAGAGAGTCATAGTTACTCGTCCCAATTGCTCACATAGTCCAACATTTTTTCTTACTGCGACCAGTTTGCCAGAAGTGATATGTCACTAGTTGTGTATCATAAAAGAGTGATCGTTACTCCTCCCAGGGGTTATTCGAGATATCTTAATCGAAACCCTAGTAACGAGGCATTGGCTACCTTTAGAGAGTCATAGTTACTCGTCCAAATAGCTCACACAGTCCAACATTTTTTCTTACTGTGGCCCGTCTGCCAGAAACGATATGTCACTAGTTGTGTATCATAAAAGAGTCATCGTTACACCTCCCAGGGGTTATTCGAGATATCTTAATCGAAACCCTAGTAACGAGGCATTGGCTGCCTTAAGAGAGTCATACTTACTCGTCCCAATTGCTCACACAGTCTGCCATTATTTCTTACTGTGGCCAGTCTGCCAGAACCGATATGTCACTAGTTGTGTATCATAAAAGAGTGATCGTTACTCCTCCCAGGGGTTATTCGAGATATCTTAATCGAAACCCTAGTAACGAGGCATTGGCTACCTTTAGAGAGTCATAGTTACTCGTCCAAATAGCTCACACAGTCCAACATTTTTTCTTACTGTGGCCCGTCTGCCAGAAACGATATGTCACTAGTTGTGTATCATAAAAGAGTCATCGTTACACCTCCCAGGGGTTATTCGAGATATCTTAATCGAAACCCTAGTAACGAGACATTGGCTACCTTGAGAGAGTCATATTTACTCGTCCCAATTGCTCACCCAGTCTGCCATTTTTTCTTACTGCGGCCAGACTGCCGGAAGCGATATGTCACTAGTTGTGTATCATAAAAGAGTGATCGTTTCTCCTCCCAGGGTTTATTCGAGATATCTTAATCGAAAGCGTAGTAACAAGGCATTGGCTACCTTAAGAGAGTCATAGTTACTCGTCCCAATTGCTCACCCAGTCTGCCATTATTTCGTACTGTTTCCAGTCTGCCAGAACCGATATGTCACTAGTTGTGTATCATAAAAGAGTGATCGTTTCTCCTCCCAGGGGTTATTCGAGATATCTTAATCGAAAGCGTAGTAACGAGGCATTGGCTACCTTAAGAGAGTCATAGTTACTCGTCCCAATAGTTCACCCAGTCCAACATTTTTTCTTACTGCAGCCAGTCTGCCAGAAGCGATATGTCACTAGTTGTGTATCATAAAAGAGTCGTCGTTACTCCTCCGAGGGGTTATTCTAGATATCTTAATCGAAACCCTAGTAACGAGACATTGGCTACCTTGAGAGAGTCATATTTACTCGTCCCAATTGCTCACCCAGTCTGCCATTTTTTCTTACTGTGGCCAGTCTGCCAGAAGCGATATGTCACTAGTTGTGTATCATAAAAGACTGATCGTTTCTCCTCCCAGGGGTTATTCGAGATATCTTAATCGAAAGCGTAGTAACGAGGCATTGGCTACCTTGAGAGAGTCATATTTACTCGTCCCAATTGCTCACCCAGTCTGCCATTTTTTCTTACTGTGGCCAGTCTGCCAGAAGCGATATGTCACTAGTTGTGTATCATAAAAGACTGATCGTTTCTCCTCCCAGGGGTTATTCGAGATATCTTAATCGAAAGCGTAGTAACGAGGCATTGGCTATCTTAAGAGAGTCATAGTTACTCGTCCCAATTGCTCACCCAGTCTGCCATTTTTTGTTACTGCTGCCAGTCTGCCAGAACCGATATGTCACTAGTTGTGTATCATAAAAGAGTGATCGTTTCTCCTCCCAGGGGTTATTCGAGATATCTTAATCGAAAGCGTAGTAACGAGGCATTGGCTACCTTAAGAGAGTCATAGTTACTCGTCCCAATTGCTCACCCAGTCTGCCATTATTTCTTACTGTGGCCAGTCTGCCAGAACCGATATGTCACTAGTTGTGTATCATAAAAGAGTGATCGTTTCTCCTCCCAGTGGTTATTCTAGATATCTTAATCGAAACCCTAGTAACGAGACATTGGCTACCTTGAGAGAGTCATATTTACTCGTCCCAATTGCTCACCCAGTCTGCCATTTTTTCTTACTGCGGCCAGACTGCCGGAAGCGATATGTCACTAGTTGTGTATCATAAAAGAGTGATCGTTTCTCCTCCCAGGGGTTATTCGAGATATCTTAATCGAAAGCGTAGTAACGAGGCATTGGCTACCTTAAGAGAGTCATAGTTACTCGTCCCAATTGCTCACCCAGTCTGCCATTATTTCTTACTGTTTCCAGTCTGCCAGAACCGATATGTCACTAGTTGTGTATCATAAAAGAGTGATCGTTTCTCCTCCCAGGGGTTATTCGAGATATCTTAATCGAAAGCATATTAACGAGGCATTGGCCACCTTAAGAGAGTCATAGTTACTCGTCCCAATAGTTCACCCAGTCCAACATTTTTTTTTACTGCAGCCAGTCTGCCAGAAGCGATATGTCACTAGTTGTGTATCATAAAAGAGTCGTCGTTACTCCTCCGAGGGGTTATTCGAGATATCTTAATCGAAACCCTAGTAACGAGGCATTGGCTACCTTACGTGAGTCATAGTTACTCGTCCCAATTGCTCACCCAGTCTGCCATTTTTTCTTACTGTGGCCAGTCTGCCAGAAGCGATATGTCACTAGTTGTGTATCATAAAAGTGTGATCGTTTCTCCTCCCAGGGGTTATTCGAGATATCTTAATCGAAAGCGTAGTAACGAGGCATTGGCTATCTTAAGAGAGTCATAGTTACTCGTCCCAATTGCTCACCCAGTCTGCCATTATTTCTTACTGTGGCCAGTCTGCCAGAACCGATATGTCACTAGTTGTGTATCATAAAAGAGTGATCGTTTCTCCTCCCAGGTGTTATTCGAGATATCTTAATCGAAAGCGTAGGAACGAGGCATTGGCTACCTTAAGAGAGTCATAGTTACTCGTCCCAATTGCTCACCCAGTCTGCCATTATTTCTTACTGTGGCCAGTCTGACAGAACCGATATGTCAGTAGTTGTGTATCATAAAAGAGTGATCGTTTCTCCTCCCAGGGGTTATTCTAGATATCTTAATCGAAACCCTAGTAACGAGACATTGGCTACCTTAAGAGAGTCATATTTACTCGTCCCAATTGCTCACCCAGTCTGCCATTTTTTGTTACTGCGGCCAGTCTGCCGGAAGCGATATGTCACTAGTTGTGTATCATAAAGGAGTGATCGTTTCTCCTCCCAGGGGCTATTCAAGATATCTTAATCGAAAGCGTAGTAACGAGGCATTGGCTACCTTAAGAGAGTCATAGTTACTCGTCCCAATTGCTCACCCAGTCTGCCAATATTTCTTACTGTGGCCAGTCTGACAGAACCGATATGTCACTAGTTGTGTATCATAAAAGAGTGATCGTTTCTCCTCCCAGGGGTTATTCTAGATATCTTAATCGAAACCCTAGTAACGAGACATTGGCTACCTTAAGAGAGTCATATTTACTCGTCCCAATTGCTCACCCAGTCTGCAATTTTTTCTTACTGCGGCCAGTCTGCCGGAAGCGATATGTCACTAGTTGTGTATCATAAAGGAGTGATCGTTTCTCCTCCCAGGGGTTATTCGAGATATCTTAATCGAAAGCGTAGTAACGAGGCATTGGCTACCTTAAGAGAGTCATAGTTACTCGTCCCAATTGCTCACCCAGTCTGCCATTTTTTCTTACTGCGGCCAGTCCGCTAGAACCGATATGTCACTAGTTGTGTATCATAAAAGAGTGATCGTTTCTCCTCCCAGGGGTTATTCGAGATATCTTAATCGAAAGCGTAGTAACGAGGCATTGGCTACCTTAAGAGAGTCATAGTTACTCGTCCCAATAGTTCACCCAGTCCAACATTTTTTCTTACTGCAGCCAGTCTGCCAGAAGCGATATGTCACTAGTTGTGTATCATAAAAGAGTCGTCGTTACTCCTCCGAGGGGTTATTCGAGATATCTTAATCGAAACCCTAGTAACGAGGCATTGGCTACCTTACGTGAGTCATAGTTACTCGTCCCAATTGCTCACCCAGTCTGCCATTTTTTCTTACTGTGGCCAGTCTGCCAGAAGCGATATGTCACTAGTTGTGTATCATAAAAGAGTGATCGTTTCTCCTCCCAGGGGTTATTCGAGATATCTTAATCGAAAGCGTAGTAACGAGGCATTGGCTATCTTAAGAGAGTCATAGTTACTCGTCCCAATTGCTCACCCAGTCTGCCATTATTTCTTACTGTGGCCAGTCTGAAAGAACCGATATGTCACTAGTTGTGTATCATAAAAGAGTGATCGTTTCTCCTCCCAGGTGTTATTCGAGATATCTTAATCGAAAGCGTAGTAACGAGGCATTGGCTACCTTAAGAGAGTCATAGTTACTCGTCCCAATTGCTCACCCAGTCTGCCATTATTTCTTACTGTGGCCAGTCTGACAGAACCGATATGTCACTAGTTGTGTATCATAAAAGAGTGATCGTTTCTCCTCCCAGGGGTTATTCTAGATATCTTAATCGAAACCCTAGTAACGAGACATTGGCTACCTTAAGAGAGTCATATTTACTCGTCCCAATTGCTCACCAAGTAAAACGTTTTTTCTTACTGCGGCCAGTCTGCCAGAAGCGATATGTCACTAGCTGTGTATCATAAAAGAGTGATCGTTTCTCCTCCCAGGGGTTATTCTAGATATCTTAATCGAAACCCTAGTAACGAGACATTGGCTACCTTAAGAGAGTCATATTTACTCGTCCCAATTGCTCACCCAGTCTGCCATTTTTTGTTACTGCGGCCAGTCTGCCGGAAGCGATATGTCTCTAGTTGTGTATCATAAAGGAGTGATCGTTTCTCCTCCCAGGGGCTATTCGAGATATCTTAATCGAAAGCGTAGTAACGAGGCATTGGCTACCTTAAGAGAGTCATAGTTACTCGTCCCAATTGCTCACCCAGTCTGCCAATATTTCTTACTGTGGCCAGTCTGACAGAACCGATATGTCACTAGTTGTGTATCATAAAAGAGTGATCGTTTCTCCTCCCAGGGGTTATTCTAGATATCTTAATCGAAACCCTAGTAACGAGACATTGGCTACCTTAAGAGAGTCATATTTACTCGTCCCAATTGCTCACCCAGTCTGCAATTTTTTCTTACTGCGGCCAGTCTGCCGGAAGCGATATGTCACTAGTTGTGTATCAGAAAGGAGTGATCGTTTCTCCTCCCAGGGGTTATTCGAGATATCTTAATCGAAAGCGTAGTAACGAGGCATTGGCTACCTTAAGAGAGTCATAGTTACTCGTCCCAATTGCTCACCCAGTCTGCCATTTTTTCTTACTGCGGCCAGTCCGCTAGAACCGATATGTCACTAGTTGTGTATCATAAAAGAGTGATCGTTTCTCCTCCCAGGGGTTATTCGAGATATCTTAATCGAAAGCGTAGTAACGAGGCATTGGCTACCTTAAGAGAGTCATAGTTACTCGTCCCAATAGTTCACCCAGTCCAACATTTTTTCTTACTGCAGCCAGTCTGCCAGAAGCGATATGTCACTAGTTGTGTATCATAAAAGAGTCGTCGTTACTCCTCCGAGGGGTTATTCGAGATATCTTAATCGAAACCCTAGTAACGAGGCATTGGCTACCTTACGTGAGTCATAGTTACTCGTCCCAATTGCTCACCCAGTCTGCCATTTTTTCTTACTGTGGCCAGTCTGCCAGAAGCGATATGTCACTAGTTGTGTATCATAAAAGAGTGATCGTTTCTCCTCCCAGGGGTTATTCGAGATATCTTAATCGAAAGCGTAGTAACGAGGCATTGGCTATCTTAAGAGAGTCATAGTTACTCGTCCCAATTGCTCACCCAGTCTGCCATTATTTCTTACTGTGGCCAGTCTGAAAGAACCGATATGTCACTAGTTGTGTATCATAAAAGAGTGATCGTTTCTCCTCCCAGGTGTTATTCGAGATATCTTAATCGAAAGCGTAGTAACGAGGCATTGGCTACCTTAAGAGAGTCATAGTTACTCGTCCCAATTGCTCACCCAGTCTGCCATTATTTCTTACTGTGGCCAGTCTGACAGAACCGATATGTCACTAGTTGTGTATCATAAAAGAGTGATCGTTTCTCCTCCCAGGGGTTATTCTAGATATCTTAATCGAAACCCTAGTAACGAGACATTGGCTACCTTAAGAGAGTCATATTTACTCGTCCCAATTGCTCACCAAGTAAAACGTTTTTTCTTACTGCGGCCAGTCTGCCAGAAGCGATATGTCACTAGCTGTGTATCATAAAAGAGTGATCGTTTCTCCTCCCAGGGGTTATTCGAGATATCTTAATCGAAAGCGTAGTAACGAGGCATTGGCTACCTTGAGAGAGTCATAGTTACTCGTCCCAATTGCTCACCCAGTCTGCCATTATTTCTTACTGTGGCCAGTCTGCCAGAACCGATATGTCACAAGTTGTGTATCATAAAAAGTGATCGTTTCTCCTCCGAGGGGTTATTCGGTTTATCTTAATCGAAACACTAGTAACGAGACATTGGCTACCTTAAGAGAGTCATAGTTACTCGTCCCAATTGCTCACATAGTCCAACACTTTTTATACTGCGACCAGTTTGCCAGAAGTGATATGTCACTAGTTGTGTATCATAAAAGAGTGATCGTTACTCCTCCCAGGGGTTATTCGAGATATCTTAATCGAAACCCTAGTAACGAGGCATTGGCTACCTTTAGAGAGTCATAGTTACTCGTCCCAATAGCTCACACAGTCCAACATTTTTTCTTACTGTGGCCCGTCTGCCAGAAACGATATGTCACTAGTTGTGTATCATAAAAGAGTCATCGTTATACCTCCCAGGGGTTATTCGAGATATCTTAATCGAAACCCTAGTAACGAGGCATTGGCTACCTTAAGTGAGTCATAGTTACTCGTCCCAATTGCTCACCCAGTCTGCCATTTTTTCTTACTGTGGCCAGTCTGCCAGAAGCGATATGTCACTAGTTGTGTATCATAAAAGAGTCATCGTTACTCCTCCCAGGGGTTATTCGAGATATCTTAATCGAAACCCTAGTAACGAGGCATTGGCTACCTTAAGAGAGTCATAGTTACTCGTCCCAATTGCTCACCCAGTCTGCCATTATTTCTTACTGTGGCCAGTCTGCCAGAACCGATATGTCACTAGTTGTGTATCATAAAAGAGTGATCGTTTCTCCTCGCAGTGGTTATTCTAGATATCTTAATCGAAACCCTAGTAACGAGACATTGGCTACCTTGAGAGAGTCATATTTACTCGTCCCAATTGCTCACCCAGTCTGCCATTTTTTCTTACTGCGGCCAGACTGCCGGAAGCGATATGTCACTAGTTGTGTATCATAAAAGAGTGATCGTTTCTCCTCCCAGGGTTTATTCGAGATATCTTAATCGAAAGCGTAGTAACGAGGCATTGGCTACCTTAAGAGAGTCATAGTTACTACTCCCAATTTCTCACCCAGTCTGCCATTATTTCTTACTGTTTCCAGTCTGCCAGAACCGATATGTCACTAGTTGTGTATCATAAAAGAGTGATCGTTTCTCCTCCCAGGGGTTATTCGAGATATCTTAATCGAAAGCGTAGTAACGAGGCATTGGCTACCTTATGAGAGTCATAGTTACTCGTCCCAATAGTTCACCCAGTCCAACATTTTTTCTTACTGCAGCCAGTCTGCCAGAAGCGATATGTCACTAGTTGTGTATCATAAAAGAGTCGTCGTTACTCCTCCGAGGGGTTATTCGAGATATCTTAATCGAAACCCTAGTAACGAGGCATTGGCTACCTTACGTGAGTCATAGTTACTCGTCCCAATTGCTCACCCAGTCTGCCATTTTTTCTTACTGTGGCCAGTCTGCCAGAAGCGATATGTCACTAGTTGTGTATCATAAAAGACTGATCGTTTCTCCTCCCAGGGGTTATTCGAGATATCTTAATCGAAAGCGTAGTAACGAGGCATTGGCTATCTTAAGAGAGTCATAGTTACTCGTCCCAATTGCTCACCCAGTCTGCCATTATTTCTTACTGTGGCCAGTCTGCCAGAACCGATATGTCACTAGTTGTGTATCATAAACGAGTGATCGTTTCTCCTCCCAGGGGTTATTCGAGATATCTTAATCGAAAGCGTAGTAACGAGGCATTGGCTACCTTAAGAGAGTCATAGTTACTCGTCCCAATTGCTCACCCAGTCTGCCAATATTTCTTACTGTGGCCAGTCTGACAGAACCGATATGTCACTAGTTGTGTATCATAAAAGAGTGATCGTTTCTCCTCCCAGGGGTTATTCTAGATATCTTAATCGAAACCCTAGTAACGAGACATTGGCTACCTTAAGAGAGTCATATTTACTCGTCCCAATTGCTCACCCAGTCTGCCATTTTTTCTTACTGCGGCCAATCTGCCGGAAGCGATATGTCACTAGTTTTGTATCATAAAGGAGTGATCGTTTCTCCTCCCAGGGGTTATTCGAGATATCTTAATCGAAAGCGTAGTAACGAGGCATTGGCTATCTTAAGAGAGTCATAGTTACTCGTCCCAATTGCTCACCCAGTCTGCCATTATTTCTTACTGTGGCCAGTCTGCCAGAACCGATATGTCACTAGTTGTGTATCATAAAAGAGTGATCGTTTCTCCTCCCAGGTGTTATTCGAGATATCTTAATCGAAAGCGTAGTAACGAGGCTTTGGCTACCTTAAGAGAGTCATAGTTACTCGTCCCAATTGCTCACCCAGTCTGCCATTATTTCTTACTGTGGCCAGTCTGACAGAACCGATATGTCACTAGTTGTGTATCATAAAAGAGTGATCGTTTCTCCTCCCAGGGGTTATTCTAGATATCTTAATCGAAACCCTAGTAACGAGACATTGGCTACCTTAAGAGAGTCATATTTACTCGTCCCAATTGCTCACCCAGTCTGCCATTTTTTGTTACTGCGGCCAGTCTGCCGGAAGCGATATGTCACTAGTTGTGTATCATAAAGGAGTGATCGTTTCTCCTCCCAGGGGCTATTCGAGATATCTTAATCGAAAGCGTAGTAACGAGGCATTGGCTACCTTAATAGAGTCATAGTTACTCGTCCCAATTGCTCACCAAGTAAAACGTTTTTTCTTACTGCGGCCAGTCTGCCAGAAGCGATATGTCACTAGCTGTGTATCATAAAAGAGTGATCGTTTCTCCTCCCAGGGGTTATTCGAGATATCTTAATCGAAAGCGTAGTAACGAGGCATTGGCTACCTTGAGAGAGTCATAGTTACTCGTCCCAATTGCTCACCCAGTCAGCCATTATTTCTTACTGTGGCCAGTCTGCCAGAACCGATATGTCACAAGTTGTGTATCATAAAAAGTGATCGTTTCTCCTCCGAGGGGTTATTCGGTTTATCTTAATCGAAACACTAGTAACGAGACATTGGCTACCTTAAGAGAGTCATAGTTACTCGTCCCAATTGCTCACATAGTCCAACATTTTTTCTTACTGCGACCAGTTTGCCAGAAGTGATATGTCACTAGTTGTGTATCATAAAAGAGTGATCGTTACTCCTCCCAGGGGTTATTCGAGATATCTTAATCGAAACCCTAGTAAAGAGGCATTGGCTACCTTTAGAGAGTCATAGTTACTCGTCCCAATAGCTCACACAGTCCAACATTTTTTCTTACTGTGGCCCGTCTGCCAGAAACGATATGTCACTAGTTGTGTATCATAAAAGAGTCTTCGTTACACCTCCCAGGGGTTATTCGAGATATCTTAATCGAAACCCTAGTAACGAGGCATTGGCTACCTTAAGTGAGTCATAGTTACTCGTCCCAATTGCTCACCCAGTCTGCCATTTTTTCTTACTGTGGCCAGTCTGCAAGAACCGATATGTCACTAGTTGTGTATCATAAACGAGTGATCGTTTCTCCTCCCAGGGGTTATTCGAGATATCTTAATCGAAAGCGTAGTAACGAGGCATTGGCTACCTTAAGAGAGTCATAGTTACTCGTCCCAATTGCTCACCCAGTCTGCCAATATTTCTTACTGTGGCCAGTCTGACAGAACCGATATGTCACTAGTTGTGTATCATAAAAGAGTGATCGTTTCTCCTCCCAGGGGTTATTCTAGATATCTTAATCGAAACCCTAGTAACGAGACATTGGCTACCTTAAGAGAGTCATATTTACTCGTCCCAATTGCTCACCCAGTCTGCCATTTTTTCTTACTGCGGCCAATCTGCCGGAAGCGATATGTCACTAGTTTTGTATCATAAAGGAGTGATCGTTTCTCCTCCCAGGGGTTATTCGAGATATCTTAATCGAAAGCGTAGTAACGAGGCATTGGCTATCTTAAGAGAGTCATAGTTACTCGTCCCAATTGCTCACCCAGTCTGCCATTATTTCTTACTGTGGCCAGTCTGCCAGAACCGATATGTCACTAGTTGTGTATCATAAAAGAGTGATCGTTTCTCCTCCCAGGTGTTATTCGAGATATCTTAATCGAAAGCGTAGTAACGAGGCTTTGGCTACCTTAAGAGAGTCATAGTTACTCGTCCCAATTGCTCACCCAGTCTGCCATTATTTCTTACTGTGGCCAGTCTGACAGAACCGATATGTCACTAGTTGTGTATCATAAAAGAGTGATCGTTTCTCCTCCCAGAGGTTATTCTAGATATCTTAATCGAAACCCTAGTAACGAGACATTGGCTACCTTAAGAGAGTCATATTTAATCGTCCCAATTGCTCACAAAGTCTGCCATTTTTTGTTATTGCGGCCAGTCTGCCGGAAGCGATATGTCACTAGTTGTGTATCATAAAGGAGTGATCGTTTCTCCTCCCAGGGGCTATTCGAGATATCTTAATCGAAAGCGTAGTAACGAGGCATTGGCTACCTTAAGAGAGTCATAGTTACTCGTCCCAATTGCTCACCAAGTAAAACGTTTTTTCTTACTGCGGCCAGTCTGCCAGAAGCGATATGTCACTAGCTGTGTATCATAAAAGAGTGATCGTTTCTCCTCCCAGGGGTTATTCGAGATATCTTAATCGAAAGCGTAGTAACGAGGCATTGGCTACCTTGAGAGAGTCATAGTTACTAGTCCCAATTGCTCACCCAGTCTGCCATTATTTCTTACTGTGGCCAGTCTGCCAGAACCGATATGTCACAAGTTGTGTATCATAAAAAGTGATCGTTTCTCCTCCGAGGGGTTATTCGGTTTATCTTAATCGAAACACTAGTAACGAGACATTGGCTACCTTAAGAGAGTCATAGTTACTCGTCCCAATTGCTCACATAGTCCAACATTTTTTCTTACTGCGACCAGTTTGCCAGAAGTGATATGTCACTAGTTGTGTATCATAAAAGAGTGATCGTTACTCCTCCCAGGGGTTATTCGAGATATCTTAATCGAAACCCTAGTAAAGAGGCATTGGCTACCTTTAGAGAGTCATAGTTACTCGTCCCAATAGCTCACACAGTCCAACATTTTTTCTTACTGTGGCCCGTCTGCCAGAAACGATATGTCACTAGTTGTGTATCATAAAAGAGTCATCGTTACACCTCCCAGGGGTTATTCGAGATATCTTAATCGAAACCCTAGTAACGAGGCATTGGCTACCTTAAGTGAGTCATAGTTACTCGTCCCAATTGCTCACCCAGTCTGCCATTTTTTCTTACTGTGGCCAGTCTGCCAGAAGCGATATGTCACTAGTTGTGTATCATAAAAGAGTCATCGTTACTCCTCCCAGGGGTTATTCGAGATATCTTAATCGAAACCCTAGTAACGAGGCATTGGCTACCTTAAGAGAGTCATAGTTACTCGTCCCAATTGCTCACCCAGTCTGCCATTATTTCTTACTGTGGCCAGTCTGCCAGAACCGATATGTCACTAGTTGTGTATCATAAAAGAGTGATCGTTTCTCCTCGCAGTGGTTATTCTAGATATCTTAATCGAAACCCTAGTAACGAGACATTGGCTACCTTGAGAGAGTCATATTTACTCGTCCCAATTGCTCACCCAGTCTGCCATTTTTTCTTACTGCGGCCAGACTGCCGGAAGCGATATGTCACTAGTTGTGTATCATAAAAGAGTGATCGTTTCTCCTCCCAGGGTTTATTCGAGATATCTTAATCGAAAGCGTAGTAACGAGGCATTGGCTACCTTAAGAGAGTCATAGTTACTCGTCCCAATTTCTCACCCAGTCTGCCATTATTTCTTACTGTTTCCAGTCTGCCAGAACCGATATGTCACTAGTTGTGTATCATAAAAGAGTGATCGTTTCTCCTCCCAGGGGTTATTCGAGATATCTTAATCGAAAGCGTAGTAACGAGGCATTGGCTACCTTAAGAGAGTCATAGTTACTCGTCCCAATAGTTCACCCAGTCCAACATTTTTTCTTACTGCAGCCAGTCTGCCAGAAGCGATATGTCACTAGTTGTGTATCATAAAAGAGTCGTCGTTACTCCTCCGAGGGGTTATTCGAGATATCTTAATCGAAACCCTAGTAACGAGGCATTGGCTACCTTACGTGAGTCATAGTTACTCGTCCCAATTGCTCACCCAGTCTGCCATTTTTTCTTACTGTGGCCAGTCTGCCAGAAGCGATATGTCACTAGTTGTGTATCATAAAAGACTGATCGTTTCTCCTCCCAGGGGTTATTCGAGATATCTTAATCGAAAGCGTAGTAACGAGGCATTGGCTATCTTAAGAGAGTCATAGTTACTCGTCCCAATTGCTCACCCAGTCTGCCATTATTTCTTACTGTGGCCAGTCTGCCAGAACCGATATGTCACTTGTTGTGTATCATAAACGAGTGATCGTTTCTCCTCCCAGGGGTTATTCGAGATATCTTAATCGAAAGCGTAGTAACGAGGCATTGGCTACCTTAAGAGAGTCATAGTTACTCGTCCCAATTGCTCACCCAGTCTGCCAATATTTCTTACTGTGGCCAGTCTGACAGAACCGATATGTCACTAGTTGTGTATCATAAAAGAGTGATCGTTTCTCCTCCCAGGGGTTATTCTAGATATCTTAATCGAAACCCTAGTAACGAGACATTGGCTACCTTAAGAGAGTCATATTTACTCGTCCCAATTGCTCACCCAGTCTGCCATTTTTTCTTACTGCGTCCAATCTGCCAGAAGCGATATGTCACTAGTTTTGTATCATAAAGGAGTGATCGTTTCTCCTCCCAGGGGTTATTCGAGATATCTTAATCGAAAGCGTAGTAACGAGGCATTGGCTACCTTAAGAGAGTCATAGTTACTCGTCCCAATTGCTCACCCAGTCTGCCATTATTTCTTACTGTGGCCAGTCTGCCAGAACCGATATGTCACAAGTTGTGTATCATAAAAAGTGATCGTTTCTCCTCCGAGGGGTTATTCGGTTTATCTTAATCGAAACACTAGTAACGAGACATTGGCTACCTTAAGAGAGTCATAGTTACTCGTCCCAATTGCTCACATAGTCCAACATTTTTTCTTACTGCGACCAGTTTGCCAGAAGTGATATGTCACTAGTTGTGTATCATAAAAGAGTGATCGTTACTCCTCCCAGGGGTTATTCGAGATATCTTAATCGAAACCCTAGTAAAGAGGCATTGGCTACCTTTAGAGAGTCATAGTTACTCGTCCCAATAGCTCACACAGTCCAACATTTTTTCTTACTGTGGCCCGTCTGCCAGAAACGATATGTCACTAGTTGTGTATCATAAAAGAGTCATCGTTACACCTCCCAGGGGTTATTCGAGATATCTTAATCGAAACCCTAGTAACGAGGCATTGGCTACCTTAAGTGTGTCATAGTTACTCGTCCCAATTGCTCACCCAGTCTGCCATTTTTTCTTACTGTGGCCAGTCTGCCAGAAGCGATATGTCACTAGTTGTGTATCATAAAAGAGTCATCGTTACTCCTCCCAGGGGTTATTCGAGATATCTTAATCGAAACCCTAGTAACGAGGCATTGGCTACCTTAAGAGAGTCATAGTTACTCGTCCCAATTGCTCACCCAGTCTGCCATTATTTCTTACTGTGGCCAGTCTGCCAGAACCGATATGTCACTAGTTGTGTATCATAAAAGAGTGATCGTTTCTCCTCGCAGTGGTTATTCTAGATATCTTAATCGAAACCCTAGTAACGAGACATTGGCTACCTTGAGAGAGTCATATTTACTCGTCCCAATTGCTCACCCAGTCTGCCATTTTTTCTTACTGCGGCCAGACTGCCGGAAGCGATATGTCACTAGTTGTGTATCATAAAAGAGTGATCGTTTCTCCTCCCAGGGTTTATTCGAGATATCTTAATCGAAAGCGTAGTAACGAGGCATTGGCTACCTTAAGAGAGTCATAGTTACTCGTCCCAATTTCTCACCCAGTCTGCCATTATTTCTTACTGTTTCCAGTCTGCCAGAACCGATATGTCACTAGTTGTGTATCATAAAAGAGTGATCGTTTCTCCTCCCAGGGGTTATTCGAGATATCTTAATCGAAAGCGTAGTAACGAGGCATTGGCTACCTTAAGAGAGTCATAGTTACTCGTCCCAATAGTTCACCCAGTCCAACATTTTTTCTTACTGCAGCCAGTCTGCCAGAAGCGATATGTCACTAGTTGTGTATCATAAAAGAGTCGTCGTTACTCCTCCGAGGGGTTATTCGAGATATCTTAATCGAAACCCTAGTAACGAGGCATTGGCTACCTTACGTGAGTCATAGTTACTCGTCCCAATTGCTCACCCAGTCTGCCATTTTTTCTTACTGTGGCCAGTCTGCCAGAAGCGATATGTCACTAGTTGTGTATCATAAAAGACTGATCGTTTCTCCTCCCAGGGGTTATTCGAGATATCTTAATCGAAAGCGTAGTAACGAGGCATTGGCTATCTTAAGAGAGTCATAGTTACTCGTCCCAATTGCTCACCCAGTCTGCCATTATTTCTTACTGTGGCCAGTCTGCCAGAACCGATATGTCACTTGTTGTGTATCATAAACGAGTGATCGTTTCTCCTCCCAGGGGTTATTCGAGATATCTTAATCGAAAGCGTAGTAACGAGGCATTGGCTACCTTAAGAGAGTCATAGTTACTCGTCCCAATTGCTCACCCAGTCTGCCAATATTTCTTACTGTGGCCAGTCTGACAGAACCGATATGTCACTAGTTGTGTATCGTAAAAGAGTGATCGTTTCTCCTCCCAGGGGTTATTCTAGATATCTTAATCGAAACCCTAGTAACGAGACATTGGCTACCTTAAGAGAGTCATATTTACTCGTCCCAATTGCTCACCCAGTCTGCCATTTTTTCTTACTGCGGCCAATCTGCCAGAAGCGATATGTCACTAGTTTTGTATCATAAAGGAGTGATCGTTTCTCCTCCCAGGGGTTATTCGAGATATCTTAATCGAAAGCGTAGTAACGAGGCATTGGCTACCTTAAGAGAGTCATAGTTACTCGTCCCAATTGCTCACCAAGTAAAACGTTTTTTCTTACTGCGGCCAGTCTGCCAGAAGCGATATGTCACTAGTTGTGTATCATAAAAGAGTGATCGTTTCTCCTCCCAGGGGTTATTCGAGATATCTTAATCGAAAGCGTAGTAACGAGGCATTGGCTACCTTGAGAGAGTCATAGTTACTCGTCCCAATTGCTCACCCAGTCTGCCATTATTTCTTACTGTGGCCAGTCTGCCAGAACCGATATGTCACTAGTTGTGTATCATAAAAGTGATCGTTTCTCCTCCGAGGGGTTATTCGGTTTATCTTAATCGAAACACTAGTAACGAGACATTGGCTACCTTAAGAGAGTCATAGTTACTCGTCCCAATTGCTCACATAGTCCAACATTTTTTCTTACTGCGACCAGTTTGCCAGAAGTGATATGTCACTAGTTGTGTATCATAAAAGAGTGATCGTTACTCCTCCCAGGGGTTATTCGAGATATCTTAATCGAAACCCTAGTAACGAGGCATTGGCTACCTTTGGAGAGTCATAGTTACTCGTCCCAATAGCTCACACAGTCCAACATTTTTTCTTACTGCAGCCAGTCTGCCAGAAGCGATATGTCACTAGTTGTGTATCATAAAAGAGTCGTCGTTACTCCTCCGAGGGGTTATTCGAGATATCTTAATGGAAACCCTAGTAACGAGGCATTGGCTACCTTAAGAGAGTCATAGCTACTCGTCCCAATTGCTCACCCAGTCCAACATTTTTTCTTACTGCGACCAGTCTGCCAGAAGCGATATGTCACTAGTTGTGTATCATAAAAGGGTCATCATTACTCCTCCCAGGGGTTATTCGAGATACCTTAATCGAAACCCTAAAACGAGGCATTGGCTACCTTAAGAGAGTCGTAGTTACTCGTCCCAATTGCTCACCCAGCCCAACACTTCTTCTCACTGCGGCCAGTCTGCCAGAAGCGATATGTCACTAGTTGTGTATCATAAAAAGTGATCGTTTCTCCTCCGAGGGGTTATTCGGTTTATCTTAATCGAAACCCTAGTAACGAGGCATTGGCTACCTTAAGAGAGTCATAGTTACACGTCCCAATAGCTCAGCCAGTCAAACATTTTTTCTTACTGCATCCAGTCTGCCAGAAGCGATATGTCACTAGTTGTGTATCATAAAAGAGTGATCGTTACTCCTCCCAGGGGTTATTCGAGATATCTTAATCGAAAGCGTAGTAACGAGGCATTGGCTACCTTAAGAGAGTCATAGTTACTCGTCCCAATTGCTCACCCAGTCTGCCATTATTTCTTACTGTGGCCAGTCTGCCAGAAGCGATATGTCACAAGTTGCGTATCATAAAAGAGTCATCGTTACTCCTCAGAGGGGATATTCGAGATATCTTTATCGAAACCCTAGTAACGAGGCTTTGGCTACCTTAAGAGAGTCATAGTTCGTACTCCCAATTGCTCACCAAGTAAAACGTTTTTTCTTAATGCGGCCAGTCTGCCAGAAGCGATATGTCACTAGTTGAGTATCATAAAAGAGTCATCGTTACTCCTCCCAGTGGTTATTCGAGATATCTTAATCGAAACCTTAGTAACGAGGCATTGGCTACCTTACGTGAGTCACAGTTACTCGTCCCAATTGCTCACCCAGTCTGCCATTTTTTCTTACTGCGGCCAGTCTGCCAGAAGCGATATGTCACTAGTTGTGTATCATAAAAGAGTCATCGTTAATCCTCCCAGGGGTTATTCGAGATATCTTAATCGAAATTGTAGTAACGAGGCATTGGCTACCTTAAGAGAGTCATAGTTACTCGTCCCAATTGCTCAGCCAGTCTGCCATTATTTCTTACTGTGGCCAGTCTGCGAGAACCGATATGTCACTAGTTGTGTATCATAAAAGAGTGATCGTTTCTCCTCCCAGGGGTTATTCGAGATATCTTAATCGAAAGCGTAGTAACGAGACATTGGCTACCTTAAGAGAGTCATAGTTACTCGTCTCAATAGTTCACCCAGTCCAACATTTTTTCTTACTGCAGCCAGTCTGCCAGAAGCGATATGTCACTAGTTGTGTATCATAAAAGAGTCGTCGTTACTCCTCCGAGGGGTTATTCGAGATATCTTAATCGAAACCCTAGTAACGAGGCATTGGCTACCTTACGTGAGTCATAGTTACTCGTCCCAATTGCTCACCCAGTCTGCCATTTTTTCTTACTGTGGCCAGTCTGCCAGAAGCGATATGTCACTAGTTGTGTATCATAAAAGACTGATCGTTTCTCCTCCCAGGGGTTATTCGAGATATCTTAATCGAAAGCGTAGTAACGAGGCATTGGCTATCTTAAGAGAGTCATAGTTACTCGTCCCAATTGCTCACCCAGTCTGCCATTATTTCTTACTGTGGCCAGTCTGCCAGAACCGATATGTCACTAGTTGTGTATCATAAACGAGTGATCGTTTCTCCTCCCAGGGGTTATTCGAGATACCTTAATCGAAAGCGTAGTAACGAGGCATTGGCTACCTTAAGAGAGTCATAGTTACTCGTCCCAATTGCTCACCCAGTCTGCCAATATTTCTTACTGTGGCCAGTCTGACAGAACCGATATGTCACTAGTTGTGTATCATAAAAGAGTGATCGTTTCTCCTCCCAGGGGTTATTCTAGATATCTTAATCGAAACCCTAGTAACGAGACATTGGCTACCTTAAGAGAGTCATATTTACTCGTCCCAATTGCTCACCCAGTCTGCCATTTTTTCTTACTGCGGCCAGTCTGCCGGAAGCGATATGTCACTAGTTGTGTATCATAAAGGAGTGATCGTTTCTCCTCCCAGGGGTTATTCGAGATATCTTAATCGAAAGCGTAGTAACGAGGCATTGGCTACCTTAAGAGAGTCATAGTTACTCGTCCCAATTGCTCACCAAGTAAAACGTTTTTTCTTACTGCGGCCAGTCTGCCAGAAGCGATATGTCACTAGTTGTGTATCATAAAAGAGTGATCGTTTCTCCTCCCAGGGGTTATTCGAGATATCTTAATCGAAAGCGTAGTAACGAGGCATTGGCTGCCTTGAGAGAGTCATAGTTACTCGTCCCAATTGCTCACCCAGTCTGCCAATATTTCTTACTGTGGCCAGTCTGCCAGAACCGATATGTCACTAGTTGTGTATCATAAAAAGTGATCGTTTCTCCTCCGAGGGGTTATTCGGTTTATCTTAATCGAAACACTAGTAACGAGACATTGGCTACCTTAAGAGAGTCATAGTTACTCGTCCCAATAGCTCACACAGTCCAACATTTTTTCTTACTGCAGCCAGTCTGCCAGAAGCGATATGTCACTAGTTGTGTATCATAAAAGAGTCGTCGTTACTCCTCCATGGGGTTATTCGAGATATCTTAATCGAAACCCTAGTAACGAGGCATTGGCTACCTTAAGAGAGTCATAGCTACTCGTCCCGATTGCTCACCCAGTCCAACATTTTTTCTTACTGCGACCAGTCTGCCAGAAGCGATATGTCACTAGTTGTGTATCATAAAAGGGTCATCATTACTCCTCCCAGGGGTTATTCGAGATACCTTAATCGAAACCCTAAAACGAGGCATTGGCTACCTTAAGAGAGTCGTAGTTACTCGTCCCAATTGCTCACCCAGCCCAACACTTCTTCTCACTGCGGCCAGTCTGCCAGAAGCGATATGTCACTAGTTGTGCATCATAAAAAGTGATCGTTTCTCCTCCGAGGGGTTATTCGGTTTATCTTAATCGAAACCCTAGTAACGAGGCATTGGCTACCTTAAGAGAGTCATAGTTACACGTCCCAATAGCTCAGCCAGTCAAACATTTTTTCTTACTGCAGCCAGTCTGCCAGAAGCGATATGTCACTAGTTGTGTATCATAAAAGAGTGATCGTTACTCCTCCCAGGGGTTATTCGAGATATCTTAATCGAAAGCGTAGTAACGAGGCATTGGCTACCTTAAGAGAGTCATAGTTACTCGTCCCAATTGCTCACCCAATCTGCCATTATTTCTTACTGTGGCCAGTCTGCCAGAAGCGATATGTCACAATTTGCGTATCATAAAAGAGTCATCGTTACTCCTCAGAGGGGATATTCGAGATATCTTTATCGAAACCCTAGTAACGAGGCTTTGGCTACCTTAAGAGAGTCATAGTTCGTAGTTCCAATTGCTCACCAAGTAAAACGTTTTTTCTTACTGCGGCCAGTCTGCCAGAAGCGATATGTCACTAGTTGTGTATCATAAAAGAGTCATCGTTACTCCTCCCAGGGGTTATTCGAGATATCTTTATCGAAACCTTAGTAACGAGGCATTGGCTACCTTACGTGAGTCACAGTTACTCGTCCCAATTGCTCACCCAGTCTGCCATTTTTTCTTACTGCGGCCAGTCTGCCAGAAGCGATATGTCACTAGTTGTGTATCATAAAAGAGTCATCGTTATTCCTCCCAGGGGTTATTCGAGATACATTAATCGAAATTGTAGTAACGAGGCATTGGCTACCTTAAGAGAGTCATAGTTACTCGTCCCAATTGCTCACCCAGTCTGCCATTATTTCTTACTGTGGCCAGTCTGCGAGAACCGATATGTCACTAGTTGTGTATCATAAAAGAGTGATCGTTTCTCCTCCCAGGGGTTATTCGAGATATCTTAATCGAAAGCGTAGTAACGAGGCATTGGCTACCTTAGGAGAGTCATAGTTACTCGTCCCAATTGCTCACCCAGTCTGACATTATTTCTTACTGTGGCCAGTCTGCCAGAACCGATATGTCACTAGTTGTGTATCATAAAAGAGTGATCGTTTCTCCTCCCAGTGGTTATTCTAGATATCTTAATCGAAACCCTAGTAACGAGACATTGGCTACCTTGAGAGAGTCATAGTTACTCGTCCCAGTTGCTCACCCAGTCTGCCATTATTTCTTACTGTGGCCAGTCTGCGAGAACCGATATGTCACTAGTTGTGTATCATAAAAGAGTGATCGTTTCTCCTCCCAGGGGTTATTCGAGATATCTTAATCGAAAGCGTAGTAACGAGGCATTGGCTACCTTAAGAGAGTCATAGTTACTCGTCCCAATTGCTCACCCAGTCTGCCATTATTTCTTACTGTGGCCAGTCTCCCAGAACCGATATGTCACTAGTTGTGTATCATAAAAGAGTGATCGTTTCTCCTCCCAGTGGTTATTCTAGATATCTTAATCGAAACCCTAGTAACGAGACATTAGCTACCTTAAGAGAGTCATATTTACTCGTCCCAATTGCTCACCCAGTCTGTCATTTTTTCTTACTGCGGCCAGTCTGCCGGAAGCGATATGTCACTAGTTGTGTATCATAAACGAGTGATCGTTTCTCCTCCCAGGGGTTATTCGAGATATCTTAATCGAAACCCTAGTAACGAGGCATTGGCTACCTTAAGAGAGTCATAGTTACTCGTCCCAATTGCTCACCAAGTAAAACGTTTTTTCTTACTGCGGCCAGTCTGCCAGAAGCGATATGTCACTAGTTGTGTATCATAAAAGAGTGATCGTTTCTCCTCCCAGGGGTTATTCGAGATATCTTAATCGAAAGCGTATTAACGAGGCATTGGCTACCTTATGGGAGTCATAGTTACTCGTCCCAATTGCTCACCCAGTCTGCCATTATTTCTTACTGTGGCCAGTCTGCCAGAACCGATATGTCACTAGTTGTGTATCATAAAAAGTGATCGTATCTCCTCCGAGGGGTTATTCGGTTTATCTTAATCGAAACACTAGTAACGAGACATTGGCTACCTTAAGAGAGTCATAGTTACTCGTCCCAATTGCTCACATAGTCCAACATTTTTTCTTACTGCGACCAGTTTGCAAGAAGTGATATGTCACTAGTTGTGTATCATAAAAGAGTGATCGTTACTCCTCCCAGGGGTTATTCGAGATATCTTAATCGAAACCCTAGTAACGAGGCATTGGCTACCTTTAGAGAGTCATAGTTACTCGTCCCAATGGCTCACACAGTCCAACATTTTTTCTTACTGCAGCCAGTCTGCCAGAAGCGATATGTCACTAGTTGTGTATCATAAAAGAGTCGTTGTTACTCCTCCGAGGGGTTATTCGAGATATCTTAATCGAAACCCTAGTAACGAGGCCTTGGCTACCTTAAGAGAGTCATAGCTACTCGTCCCAATTGCTCACCCAGTCCAACATTTTTTCTTACTGCGACCAGTCTGCCAGAAGCGATATGTCACTAGTTGTGTATCATAAAAGGGTCATCATTACTCCTCCCAGGGTTTATTCGAGATATCTTAATCGAAACCCTAAAACGAGGCATTGGCTACCTTAAGAGAGTCATAGTTACTCGTCCCAATTGCTCACCCAGCCCAACACTTCTTCTTACTGCGGCCAGTCTGCCAGAAGCGATATGTCACTAGTTGTGTATCATAAAAAGTGATCGTTTCTCCTCCGAGGGGTTATTCGGTTTATCTTAATCGAAACCCTAGTAACGAGGCATTGGCTACCTTAAGAGAGTCATAGTTACTCGTCCCAATAGCTTAGCCAGTCCAACATTTTTTCTAACTGCAGCCAGTCTGCCAGAAGCGATATGTCACTAGTTGTGTATCATAAAAGAGTGATCGTTAATCCTCCCAGGGTTTTTCGAGATATCTTAATCGAAACCCTAGTAACGAGGCATTGGCTACCTTTAGAGAGTCATAGTTACTCGTCCCAATAGCTCACCCAGTCCAACATTTTTTCTTACTGCGACCAGTCTGCCAGAAGCGATATGTCACTAGTTGTGTATCATAAAGGAGTGATCGTTTCTCCTTCCAGGGGTTATTCGAGATATCTTAATCGAAAGCGTAGTAACGAGGCATTGGCTTCCTTAAGAGAGTCATAGTTACTCGTCCCAATTGCTCACCCAGTCTGCCATTATTTCTTACCGTTTCCAGTCTGCCAGAAGCGATATGTCACTAGTTGTGTATCATAAAAGAGTCATCGTTACTCCTCCCATGGGTTATTCGAGATATCTTAATCGAAACCCTAGTAACGAGGCATTGGCTACCTTACGTGAGTCATAGTTACTCGTCCCAATTGCTCACCCAGTCTGCCATTTTTTCTTACTGTGGCCAGTCTGCCAGAAGCGATATGTCGCTAGTTGTGTATCATAAAAGAGTCATCGTTACTCCTCCCAGGGGTTATTCGAGATATCTTAATCGAAATTGTAGTAACGAGGCATTGGCTACCTTAAGAGAGTCATAGTTACTCGTCCCAATTGCTCACCCAGTCTGCCATTATTTCTTACTCTGTCCAGTCTGCCAGAACCGATATGTCACTAGTTGTGTATCATAAAAGAGTGATCGTTTCTCCTCCCAGGGGTTATTCGAGATATCTTAATCGAAAGCGTAGTAACGAGGCATTGGCTACCTTAAGAGAGTCATAGTTACTCGTCCCAATTGCTCACCCAGTCTGCCATTATTTCTTACTGTGGCCAGTCTGCCAGAACCGATATGTCACTAGTTGTGTATCATAAAAGAATGATCGTTTCTCCTCCCAGTGGTTATTCTAGATATCTTAATCGAAACCCTAGTAACGAGACATTGGCTACCTTGAGAGAGTCATATTTACTCGTCCCAATTGCTCACCCAGTCTGCCATTTTTTCTTACTGCGGCCAGACTGCCGGAAGCGATATGTCACTAGTTGTGTATCATAAAAGAGTGATCGTTTCTCCTCCCAGGGGTTATTCGAGATATCTTAATCGAAAGCGTAGTAACGAGGCATTGGCAACCTTAAGAGGCTCATAGTTACTCGTCCCAATTGCTCACCCAGTCTGCCATTATTTCTTACTGTTTCCAGTCTGCCAGAACCGATATGTCACTAGTTGTGTATCATAAAAGAGTGATCGTTTCTCCTCCCAGGGGTTATTCGAGATATCTTAATCGAAAGCGTAGTAACGAGGCATTGGCTACCTTAAGAGAGTCATTGTTACTCGTCCAAATAGTTCACCCAGTCCAACAATTTTTCTTACTGCAGCCAGTCTGCCAGAAGCGATATGTCACTAGTTGTGTATCATAAAACAGTCGTCGTTACTCCTCCGAGGGGTTATTCGAGATATCTTAATCGAAACCCTAGTAACGAGGCATTGGCTACCTTACGTGAGTCATAGTTACTCGTCCCAATTGTTCACCCAGTCTGCCATTTTTTCTTACTGTGGCCAGTCTGCCAGAAGCGATATGTCACTAGTTGTGTATCATAAAAGAGTGATCGTTTCTCCTCCCAGGGGTTATTCGAGATATCTTAATCGGAAGCGTAGTAACGAGGCATTGGCTATCTTAAGAGAGTCATAGTTACTCGTCCCAATTGCTCACCCAGTCTGCCATTATTTCTTACTGTGGCCAGTCTGCCACAACCGATATGTCACTAGTTGTGTATCATAAAAGAGTGATCGTTTCTCCTCCCAGGGGTTATTCGAGATATCTTAATCGAAAGCGTAGTAACGAGGCATTGGCTACCTTAAGAGAGTCATAGTTACTCGTCCCAATTGCTCACCCAGTCTGCCATTATATCTTACTGTGGCCAGTCTGACAGAACCGATATGTCACTAGTTGTGTATCATAAAAAAGTGATCGTTTCTCCTCCCAGGGGTTATTCGAGATATCTTAATCGAAAGCGTAGTAACGAGGCATTGGCTACCTTAAGAGAGTCATAGTTACTCGTCCCAATTGCTCACCCAGTCTGCCATTATTTGTTACTGCGGCCAGTCTGCCGGAAGCGATATGTCACTAGTTGTGTATCATAAAAAGTGATCGTTTCTCCTCCGAGGGGTTATTCGGTTTATCTTAATCGAAACACTAGTAACGAGACATTGGCTACCTTAAGAGAGTCATAGTTACTCGTCCCAATTGCTCACATAGTCCAACATTTTTTCTTACTGCGACCAGTCTGCCAGAAGTGATATGTCACTAGTTGTGTATCATAAAAGAGTGATCGTTTCTCCTCCCAGGGGTTATTCGAGATATCTTAATCGAAAGCGTAGTAACGAGGCATTGGCTACCTTAAGAGAGTCATAGTTACTCGTCCCAATTGCTCACCAAGTAAAACGTTTTTTCTTACTGCGGCCAGTCTGCCAGAAGCGATATGTCACTAGTTGTGTATCATAAAAGAGTGATCATTTCTCCTCCCAGGGCTTTTTCGAGATATCTTAATCGAAAGCGTAGTAACGAAGCATTGGCTACCTTGAGAGAGTCATAGTTACTCGTCCCAATTGCTCACCCAGTCTGCCATTATTTCTTACTGTGGCCAGTCTGCCAGAACCGATATATCACTAGTTGTGTATCATAAAAAGTGATCGTTTCTCCTCCGAGGGGTTATTCGGTTTATCTTAATCGAAACACTAGTAACGAGACATTGGCTACCTTAAGAGAGTCATAGTTACTCGTCCCAATTGCTAACCCAGTCTGCCATTATTTCTAACTGTGGCCAGTCTGCCAGAACCGATATGTCACTAGTTGTGTATCATAAAAGAATGATCGTTTCTCCTCCCAGTGGTTATTCTAGATATCTTAATCGAAACCCTAGTAACGAGACATTGGCTACCTTGAGAGAGTCATATTTACTCGTCCCAATTGCTCACCCAGTCTGCCATTTTTTCTTACTGCGGCCAGACTGCCGGAAGCGATATGTCACTAGTTGTGTATCATAAAAGAGTGATCGTTTCTCCTCCCAGGGGTTATTCGAGATATCTTAATCGAAAGCGTAGTAACGAGGCATTGGCAACCTTAAGAGACTCATAGTTACTCGTCCCAATTGCTCACCCAGTCTGCCATTATTTCTTACTGTTTCCAGTCTGCCAGAACCGATATGTCACTAGTTGTGTATCATAAAAGAGTGATCGTTTCTCCTCCCAGGGGTTATTCGAGATATCTTAATCGAAAGCGTAGTAACGAGGCATTGGCTACCTTAAGAGAGTCATTGTTACTCGTCCAAATAGTTCACCCAGTCCAACAATTTTTCTTACTGCAGCCAGTCTGCCAGAAGCGATATGTCACTAGTTGTGTATCATAAAACAGTCGTCGTTACTCCTCCGAGGGGTTATTCGAGATATCTTAATCGAAACCCTAGTAACGAGGCATTGGCTACCTTACGTGAGTCATAGTTACTCGTCCCAATTGTTCACCCAGTCTGCCATTTTTTCTTACTGTGGCCAGTCTGCCAGAAGCGATATGTCACTAGTTGTGTATCATAAAAGAGTGATCGTTTCTCCTCCCAGGGGTTATTCGAGATATCTTAATCGGAAGCGTAGTAACGAGGCATTGGCTACCTTAAGAGAGTCATAGTTACTCGTCCCAATTGCTCACCCAGTCTGCCATTATTTCTTACTGTGGCCAGTCTGCCAGAACCGATATGTCACTAGTTGTGTATCATAAAAGAATGATCGTTTCTCCTCCCAGTGGTTATTCTAGATATCTTAATCGAAACCCTAGTAACGAGACATTGGCTACCTTGAGAGAGTCATATTTACTCGTCCCAATTGCTCACCCAGTCTGCCATTTTTTCTTACTGCGGCCAGACTGCCGGAAGCGATATGTCACTAGTTGTGTATCATAAAAGAGTGATCGTTTCTCCTCCCAGGGGTTATTCGAGATATCTTAATCGAAAGCGTAGTAACGAGGCATTAGCAACCTTAAGAGGCTCATAGTTACTCGTCCCAATTGCTCACCCAGTCTGCCATTATTTCTTACTGTTTCCAGTCTGCCAGAACCGATATGTCACTAGTTGTGTATCATAAAAGAGTGATCGTTTCTCCTCCCAGGGGTTATTCGAGATATCTTAATCGAAAGCGTAGTAACGAGGCATTGGCTACCTTAAGAGAGTCATTGTTACTCGTCCAAATAGTTCACCCAGTCCAACAATTTTTCTTACTGCAGCCAGTCTGCCAGAAGCGATATGTCACTAGTTGTGTATCATAAAACAGTCGTCGTTACTCCTCCGAGGGGTTATTCGAGATATCTTAATCGAAACCCTAGTAACGAGGCATTGGCTACCTTACGTGAGTCATAGTTACTCGTCCCAATTGTTCACCCAGTCTGCCATTTTTTCTTACTGTGGCCAGTCTGCCAGAAGCGATATGTCACTAGTTGTGTATCATAAAAGAGTGATCGTTTCTCCTCCCAGGGGTTATTCGAGATATCTTAATCGGAAGCGTAGTAACGAGGCATTGGCTATCTTAAGAGAGTCATAGTTACTCGTCCCAATTGCTCACCCAGTCTGCCATTATTTCTTACTGTGGCCAGTCTGCCACAACCGATATGTCACTAGTTGTGTATCATAAAAGAGTGATCGTTTCTCCTCCCAGGGGTTATTCGAGATATCTTAATCGAAAGCGTAGTAACGAGGCATTGGCTACCTTAAGAGAGTCATAGTTACTCGTCCCAATTGCTCACCCAGTCTGCCATTATATCTTACTGTGGCCAGTCTGACAGAACCGATATGTCACTAGTTGTGTATCATAAAAAAGTGATCGTTTCTCCTCCCAGGGGTTATTCGAGATATCTTAATCGAAAGCGTAGTAACGAGGCATTGGCTACCTTAAGAGAGTCATAGTTACTCGTCCCAATTGCTCACCCAGTCTGCCATTATTTGTTACTGCGGCCAGTCTGCCGGAAGCGATATGTCACTAGTTGTGTATCATAAAAAGTGATCGTTTCTCCTCCGAGGGGTTATTCGGTTTATCTTAATCGAAACACTAGTAACGAGACATTGGCTACCTTAAGAGAGTCATAGTTACTCGTCCCAATTGCTCACATAGTCCAACATTTTTTCTTACTGCGACCAGTCTGCCAGAAGTGATATGTCACTAGTTGTGTATCATAAAAGAGTGATCGTTTCTCCTCCCAGGGGTTATTCGAGATATCTTAATCGAAAGCGTAGTAACGAGGCATTGGCTACCTTAAGAGAGTCATAGTTACTCGTCCCAATTGCTCACCAAGTAAAACGTTTTTTCTTACTGCGGCCAGTCTGCCAGAAGCGATATGTCACTAGTTGTGTATCATAAAAGAGTGATCATTTCTCCTCCCAGGGCTTTTTCGAGATATCTTAATCGAAAGCGTAGTAACGAAGCATTGGCTACCTTGAGAGAGTCATAGTTACTCGTCCCAATTGCTCACCCAGTCTGCCATTATTTCTTACTGTGGCCAGTCTGCCAGAACCGATATATCACTAGTTGTGTATCATAAAAAGTGATCGTTTCTCCTCCGAGGGGTTATTCGGTTTATCTTAATCGAAACACTAGTAACGAGACATTGGCTACCTTAAGAGAGTCATAGTTACTCGTCCCAATTGCTAACCCAGTCTGCCATTATTTCTAACTGTGGCCAGTCTGCCAGAACCGATATGTCACTAGTTGTGTATCATAAAAGAATGATCGTTTCTCCTCCCAGTGGTTATTCTAGATATCTTAATCGAAACCCTAGTAACGAGACATTGGCTACCTTGAGAGAGTCATATTTACTCGTCCCAATTGCTCACCCAGTCTGCCATTTTTTCTTACTGCGGCCAGACTGCCGGAAGCGATATGTCACTAGTTGTGTATCATAAAAGAGTGATCGTTTCTCCTCCCAGGGGTTATTCGAGATATCTTAATCGAAAGCGTAGTAACGAGGCATTGGCAACCTTAAGAGACTCATAGTTACTCGTCCCAATTGCTCACCCAGTCTGCCATTATTTCTTACTGTTTCCAGTCTGCCAGAACCGATATGTCACTAGTTGTGTATCATAAAAGAGTGATCGTTTCTCCTCCCAGGGGTTATTCGAGATATCTTAATCGAAAGCGTAGTAACGAGGCATTGGCTACCTTAAGAGAGTCATTGTTACTCGTCCAAATAGTTCACCCAGTCCAACAATTTTTCTTACTGCAGCCAGTCTGCCAGAAGCGATATGTCACTAGTTGTGTATCATAAAACAGTCGTCGTTACTCCTCCGAGGGGTTATTCGAGATATCTTAATCGAAACCCTAGTAACGAGGCATTGGCTACCTTACGTGAGTCATAGTTACTCGTCCCAATTGTTCACCCAGTCTGCCATTTTTTCTTACTGTGGCCAGTCTGCCAGAAGCGATATGTCACTAGTTGTGTATCATAAAAGAGTGATCGTTTCTCCTCCCAGGGGTTATTCGAGATATCTTAATCGGAAGCGTAGTAACGAGGCATTGGCTATCTTAAGAGAGTCATAGTTACTCGTCCCAATTGCTCACCCAGTCTGCCATTATTTCTTACTGTGGCCAGTCTGCCACAACCGATATGTCACTAGTTGTGTATCATAAAAGAGTGATCGTTTCTCCTCCCAGGGGTTATTCGAGATATCTTAATCGAAAGCGTAGTAACGAGGCATTGGCTACCTTAAGAGAGTCATAGTTACTCGTCCCAATTGCTCACCCAGTCTGCCATTATATCTTACTGTGGCCAGTCTGACAGAACCGATATGTCACTAGTTGTGTATCATAAAAAAGTGATCGTTTCTCCTCCCAGGGGTTATTCGAGATATCTTAATCGAAAGCGTAGTAACGAGGCATTGGCTACCTTAAGAGAGTCATAGTTACTCGTCCCAATTGCTCACCCAGTCTGCCATTATTTGTTACTGCGGCCAGTCTGCCGGAAGCGATATGTCACTAGTTGTGTATCATAAAAAGTGATCGTTTCTCCTCCGAGGGGTTATTCGGTTTATCTTAATCGAAACACTAGTAACGAGACATTGGCTACCTTAAGAGAGTCATAGTTACTCGTCCCAATTGCTCACATAGTCCAACATTTTTTCTTACTGCGACCAGTCTGCCAGAAGTGATATGTCACTAGTTGTGTATCATAAAAGAGTGATCGTTTCTCCTCCCAGGGGTTATTCGAGATATCTTAATCGAAAGCGTAGTAACGAGGCATTGGCTACCTTAAGAGAGTCATAGTTACTCGTCCCAATTGCTCACCAAGTAAAACGTTTTTTCTTACTGCGGCCAGTCTGCCAGAAGCGATATGTCACTAGTTGTGTATCATAAAAGAGTGATCATTTCTCCTCCCAGGGCTTTTTCGAGATATCTTAATCGAAAGCGTAGTAACGAAGCATTGGCTACCTTGAGAGAGTCATAGTTACTCGTCCCAATTGCTCACCCAGTCTGCCATTATTTCTTACTGTGGCCAGTCTGCCAGAACCGATATATCACTAGTTGTGTATCATAAAAAGTGATCGTTTCTCCTCCGAGGGGTTATTCGGTTTATCTTAATCGAAACACTAGTAACGAGACATTGGCTACCTTAAGAGAGTCATAGTTACTCGTCCCAATTGCTCACATAGTCCAACATTTTTTCTTACTGCGACCAGTCTGCCATAAGTGATATGTCACTAGTTGTGTATCATAAAAGAGTGATCGTTACTCCTCCCAGGGGTTATTCGAGATATCTTAATCGAAACCCTAGTAACGAGGCATTGGCTACCTTTAGAGAGTCATAGTTACTCGTCCCAATAGCTCACCCAGTCCAACATTTTTTCTTACTGCAGCCAGTCTGCCAGAAGCGATATGTCACTAGTTGTGTATCATAAAAGAGTCATCGTTACTCCTCCCAGGGGTTATTCGAGATATCTTAATCGAAATTGTAGTAACGAGGCATTGGCTACCTTAAGAGAGTCATAGCTACTCGTCCCAATTGCTCACCCAGTCCAACATTTTTTCTTACTGCGACCAGTCTGCCAGAAGCGATATGTCACTAGTTGTGTATCATAAAAGGGTCATCATTACTCCTCCAAGGGGTTATTCGAGATATCTTAATCGAAACCCTAAAACGAGGCATTGGATACCTTAAGAAAGTCATAGTTACTCGTCCCAATTGCTCACCCAGGCCAACACTTCTTCTTACTGCGGCCAGTCTGCCAGAAGCGATATGTCACTAGTTGTGTATCATAAAAGAGTCATCGTTTCTCCTCCCAGGGGTTATTCGAGATATCTTAATCGAAAGCGTAGTAACGTAGCATTGGCTATCTTAAGAGAGTCATAGTTACTCGTCCCACTTGCTCACCCAGTCTGCCATTTTTTCTTACTGCGGCCAGTCTGCCGGAAGCGATATGTCACTAGTTGTGTATCATAAAAGAGTGATCGTTTCTCCTTCCAGGGGTTATTCGAGATATCTTAATCGAAAGCGTAGTAACGAGGCATTGGCTACCTTAAGAGAGTCATAGTTACTCGTCCCACTTGCTCACCCAGTCTGCCATTTTTTCTTACTGCGAACCAGTCTGCCGGAAGCGATATGTCACTAGTTGTGTATCATAAAAGAGTGATCGTTTCTCCTTCCAGGGGTTATTCGAGATATCTTAATCGAAAGCGTAGTAACGAGGCATTGGCTACCTTATTAGAGTCATAGTTACTCGTCCCAATTGCTCACCAAGTAAAACGTTTTTTCTTACTGCGGCCAGTCTGCCAGAAGCGATATGTCACTAGTTGTGTATCATAAAAGAGTGATCGTTTCTCCTCCCAGTGGTTATTCGAGATATCTTAATCGAAACCCTAGTAACGAGGCATTGGCTACCTTAAGAGAGTCATAGTTACTCGTCCCAATAGCTCACCCAGTCCAACATTTTTTCTTACTGCAGCCAGTCTGCCAGAAGCGATATGTCACTAGTTGTGTATCATAAAAGAGTCGTCGTTACTCCTCCCAGGGGATATTCGAGATATCTTAATCGAAACCCTAGTAACGAGGCATTGGCTACCTTAAGAGAGTCATAGTTACTCGTCCCAATTGCTCACCCAGTCCAACATTTTTTCTTACTGCGACCAGTCTGCCAGAAGCGATATGTCACTAGTTGTGTATCATAAAAGAGTCATCATTAATCCTCCCAGGGGTTATTCGAGATATCTTAATCGAAACCAAAAACGAGGCACTGGCTACCTTAAGAGAGTCATAGTTACTCGTCCCAATTGCTCACCCAGCCCAACATTTCTTCTTACTGCGGCCAGTCTGCCAGAAGCGATATGTCACTAGTTGTGTATCATAAAAGAGTCATCGTTACTCCTCAGAGGGGATATTCGAGATATCTCTATCGAAACCCTAGTAACGAGGCTTTGGCTACCTTTAGAGAGTCATAGTTCGTCGTCCCAATTGCTCACCAAGTAAATCGTTTTTTCTTATTGCGGCCAGTCTGCCAGAAGCGATATGTCACTAGTTGTGTATCATAAAAGAGTCATCGTTTCTCCTCCCAGGGGTTATTCGAGATATCTTAATCGAAACCCTAGTAACGAGGCATTGGCTACCTTACGTGAGTCATAGTTACTCGTCCCAATTGCTCACCCAGTCTGCCATTTTTTCTTACTGTGGCCAGTCTGCCAGAAGCGATATGTCACTAGTTGTGTATCATAAAAGAGTGATCGTTTCTCCTCCCAGGGGTTATTCGAGATATCTTAATCGAAATTGTTGTAACGAGGCATTGGCTACCTTAAGATAGTCATAGTTACTCGTCCCAATTGCTCACCCAGTCTGCCATTATTTCTTACTGTGGCCAGTCTGCCAGAACCGATATGTCACTAGTTGTGTATCATAAAAGAGTGATCGTTTCTCCTCCCAGGGGTTATTCGAGATATCTTAATCGAAAGCGTAGTAACGAGGCATTGGCTACCTTAAGAGAGTCATAGTTACTCGTCCCAATTGCTAACCCAGTCTGCCATTATTTCTAACTGTGGCCAGTCTGCCAGAACCCATATGTCACTAGTTGTGTATCATAAAAGAGCGATCGTTTCTCCTCCCAGTGGTTATTCTAGATATCTTAATCGAAAGCGTAGTAACGAGACATTGGCTACCTTGAGAGAGTCATATTTACTCGTCCCAATTGCTCACCCAGTCTGCCATTTTTTCTTACTGCGGCCAGACTGCCGGAAGCGATATGTCACTAGTTGTGTATCATAAAAGAGTGATCGTTTCTCCTCCCAGGGGTTATTCGAGATATCTTAATCGAAAGCGTAGTAACGAGGCATTGGCTACCTTAAGAGAGTCATAGTTACTCGTCCCAATTGCTCACCCAGTCTGCCATTATTTCTTACTGTTTCCAGTCTGCCAGAACCGATATGTCACTAGTTGTGTATCATAAAAGAGGGATCGTTTCTCCTCCCAGGGGTTATTCGAGATATCTTAATCGAAAGCGTAGTAACGAGGCATTGGCTACCTTAAGAGAGTCATAGTTACTCATCCCAATAGTTCACCCTGTCCAACATTTTTTCTTACTGCAGCCAGTCTGCCAGAAGCGATATGCCACTAGTTGTGTATCATAAAAGAGTCGTCGTTACTCCTCCGAGGGGTTATTCGAGATATCTTAATCGAAACCCTAGTAACGAGGCATTGGCTACCTTACGTGAGTCATAGTTACTCGTCCCAATTGCTCACCCAGTCTGCCATTTTTTCTTACTGTGGCCAGTCTGCAAGAAGCGATATGTCACTAGTTGTGTATCATAAAAGAGTGATCGTTTCTCCTCCTAGGGGTTATTCGAGATATCTTAATCGAAAGCGTAGTAACGAGGCATTGGCTATCTTAAGAGAGTCATACTTACTCGTCCCAATTGCTCACCCAGTCTGCCATTATTTCTTACTTTGGCCAGTCTGCCAGAACCGATATGTCACTAGTTGTGTATCATAAAAGAGTGATCGTTTCTCCTCCCAGGGGTTATTCGAGATATCTTAATCGAAAGCGTAGTAACGAGGCATTGGCTACCTTAAGAGAGTCATAGTTACTCGTCCCAATTGCTCACCCAGTCTGCCATTATTTCTTACTGTGGCCAGTCTGCCAGAACCGATATGTCACTAGTTGTGTATCATAAAAGAGTGATCGTTTCTCCTCCCAGGGGTTATTCTAGATATCTTAATCGAAACCCTAGTAACGAGACATTGGCTACCTTAAGAGAGTCATATTTACTCGTCCCAATTGCTCACCCAGTCTGCCATTTTTTCTTACTGCGGCCAGTCTGCCGGAAGCGATATGTCACTAGTTGTGTATCATAAATGAGTGATCGTTTCTCCTCCCAGGGGTTATTCGAGATATCTTAATCGAAAGCGTAGTAACGAGGCATTGGCTACCTTAAGAGAGTCATAGTTACTCGTCCCAATTGCTCACCAAGTAAAACGTTTTTTCTTACTGCGGCCAGTCTGCCAGAAGCGATATGTCACTAATTGTGTATCATAAAAGAGTGATCGTTTCTCCTCCCAGGGGTTATTCGAGATATCTTAATCGAAAGCGTATTAACGAGGCATTGGCTACCTTAAGAGAGTAATAGTTACTCGTCCCAATTGCTCACCCAGTCTGCCATTTTTTCTTACTGTGGCCAGTCTGCCAGAAGCGATATGTCACTAGTTGTGTATCATAAAAGAGTCATCGTTACTCCTCCCAGGGGTTATTCGAGATATCTTAATCGAAACCCTAGTAACAAGGCATTGGCTACCTTAAGAGAGTCATAGTTCGTCGTCCCAAATGCTCACCCAGTCCAAAATTTTTTCTTATTGTGGCCAACCTGCCAGAAGCGATATGTCACTAGTTGTGTATCATAAAAGAGTGATCGTTTCTCCTCCCAGGGGTTATTCGAGATATCTTAATCGAAAGCGTAGTAACGAGGCATTGGCTACCTTAAGAGAGTCATAGTTACTCGTCCCAATAACTCACCCATTCCAACATTTTTTCTTACTGCAGCCAGTCTGCCAGAAGCGATATGTCACTAGTTGTTTATCATAAAAGAGTCGTCGTTACTCCTCCGAGGGGTTATTCGAGATATCTTAATCGAAACCCTAGTAACGAGGCATTGGCTACCTTACGTGAGTCATAGTTACTCGTCCCAATTGCTCACCCAGTCTGCCATTTTTTCTTACTGTGGCCAGTCTGCCAGAAGCGATATGTCACTAGTTGTGTATCATAAAAGAGTGATCGTTTCTCCTCCCAGGGGTTATTCGAGATATCTTAATCGAAAGCGTAGTAACGAGGCATTGGCTACCTTTAGAGAGTCATAGTTACTCGTCCCAATTGCTCACCAAGTAAAACGTTTTTTCTTACTGCGGCCAGTCTGCCAGAAGCGATATGTCACTAGTTGTGTATCATAAAAGAGTGATCGTTTCTCCTCCCAGGGGTTATTCGAGATATCTTAATCGAAAGCGTAGTAACGAGGCATTGGCTACCTTAAGAGAGTCATAGTTACTCGTCCCAATTGCTCACCCAATCTGCCATTATTTCTTACTGTGGCCAGTCTGCCAGAACCGATATGTCACTAGTTGTCTATCATAAAAGAGTGATCGTTTCTCCTCCCAGGGGTTATTCGGTTTATCTTAATCGAAACACTAGTAACGAGACATTGGCTACCTTAAGAGAGACATAGTTACTCGTCCCAATTGCTCACATAGTCCAACATTTTTTCTTACTGCGACCAGTCTGCCAGAAGTGATATGTCACTAGTTGTGTATCATAAAAGAGTGATCGTTACTCCTCCCAGGGGTTATTCGAGATATCTTAATCGAAACCTTAGTAACGAGGCATTGGCTACCTTTAGAGAGTCATAGTTACTCGTCCCAATAGCTCACCAAGTCCAACATTTTTTCTTACTGCAGCCACTCTGCCAGAAGCGATATGTCACTAGTTGTGTATCATAAAAGAGTCGTCGTTACTCCTCCAAGGGGTTATTCGAGATATCTTAATCGAAACCCTAGTAACGAGGCATTGGCTGCCTTAAGAGAGTCATAGTTACTCGTCCCAATTGCTCACCCAGTCCAACATTTTTCCTTACTGCGACCAGTCTGCCAGAAGCGATATGTCACTAGTTGTGTATCATAAAAGAGTCATCGTTACTCCTCCCAGGGGTTATTCGAGATATCTTAATCGAAACCCTAGTAATGAGGCATTGGCTACCTTAGGAGAGTCATAGTTACTCGTCCCAATTGCTCCCACCGTCTGCCATGTTTTCTTACTGTGGCCAGTCTGCCAGAAGCAATATGTCAGTAGTTGTGTATCATAAAAGAGTCATCGTTACTCCTCCCAGGGGTTATTCGAGATATCTTAATCGAAACCCTAGTAACAAGGCATTGGCTACCTTAAGAGAGTCATAGTTACTCGCCCCAATTGCTCACGCAGTCCAACATTTTTTCTTACTGTGGCCAACCTGCCAGAAGCGATATGTCACTAATTGTGTATCATAAAAGAGTGATCGTTTCTCCTCCCAGGGGTTATTCGAGATATCTTAATCGAAAGCGTAGTAACGAGGCATTGGCTACCTTAAGAGAGTCATAGTTACTCGTCCCAATTGCTAACCCAGTCTGCCATTATTTCTAACTGTGGCCAGTCTGCCAGAACCGATATGTCACTAGTTGTGTATCATAAAAGAGCGATCGTTTCTCCTCCCAGTGGTTAATCTAGATATCTTAATCGAAACCCTAGTAACGAGACATTGGCTACCTTGAGAGAGTCATATTTACTCGTCCCAATTGCTCACCCAGTCTGCCATTTTTTCTTACTGCGGCCAGACTGCCGGAAGCGATATGTCACTAGTTGTGTATCATAAAAGAGTGATCGTTTCTCCTCCCAGGGGTTATTCGAGATATCTTAATCGAAAGCGTAGTAACGAGGCATTGGCTACCTTAAGAGAGTCATAGTTACTCGTCCCAATTGCTAACCCAGTCTGCCATTATTTCTAACTGTGGCCAGTCTGCCAGAACCGATATGTCACTAGTTGTGTATCATAAAAGAGCGATCGTTTCTCCTCCCAGTGGTTATTCTAGATATCTTAATCGAAACCCTAGTAACGAGACATTGGCTACCTTGAGAGAGTCATATTTACTCGTCCCAATTGCTCACCCAGTCTACCATTTTTTCTTACTGCGGCCAGACTGCCGGAAGCGATATGTCACTAGTTGTGTATCATAAAAGAGTGATCGTTTCTCCTCCCAGGGGTTATTCGAGATATCTTAATCGAAAGCGTAGTAACGAGGCATTGGCTACCTTAAGAGAGTCATAGTTACCCGTCCCAATTGCTCACCAAGTAAAACGTTTTTTCTTACTGCGGCCAGTCTGCCAGAAGCGATATGTCACTAATTGTGTATCATAAACGAGTGATCGTTTCTCCTCCCAGGGGTTATTCGAGATATCTTAATCGAAAGCGTATTAACGAGGCATTGGCTACCTTAAGAGAGTAATAGTTACTCGTCCCAATTGCTCACCCAGTCTGCCATTTTTTCTTACTGTGGCCAGTCTGCCAGAAGCGATATGTCACTAGTTGTGTATCATAAAAGAGTCATCGTTACTCCTCCCAGGGGTTATTCGAGATATCTTAATCGAAACCCTAGTAACAAGGCATTGGCTACCTTAAGAGAGTCATAGTTCGTCGTCCCAAATGCTCACCCAGTCCAAAATTTTTTCTTATTGTGGCCAACCTGCCAGAAGCGATATGTCACTAGTTGTGTATCATAAAAGAGTGATCGTTTCTCCTCCCAGGGGTTATTCGAGATATCTTAATCGAAAGCGTAGTAACGAGGCATTGGCTACCTTAAGAGAGTCATAGTTACTCGTCCCAATTGCTCACCCAGTCTGCCATTATTTCTTACTGTGGCCAGTCTGCCAGAACCGATATGTCACTAGTTGTCTATCATAAAAGAGTGATCGTTTCTCCTCCCAGGGGTTATTCGGTTTATCTTAATCGAAACACTAGTAACGAGACATTGGCTACCTTAAGAGAGACATAGTTACTCGTCCCAATTGCTCACATAGTCCAACATTTTTTCTTACTGCGACCAGTCTGCCAGAAGTGATATGTCACTAGTTGTGTATCATAAAAGAGTGATCGTTACTCCTCCCAGGGGTTATTCGAGATATCTTAATCGAAACCCTAGTAACGAGGCATTGGCTACCTTTAGAGAGTCATAGTTACTCGTCCCAATAGCTCACCCAGTAAAACATTTTTTCTTACTGCAGCCACTCTGCCAGAAGCGATATGTCACTAGTTGTGTATCATAAAAGAGTCGTCGTTACTCCTCCAAGGGGTTATTCGAGATATCTTAATCGAAACCCTAGTAACGAGGCATTGGCTGCCTTAAGAGAGTCATAGTTACTCGTCCCAATTGCTCACCCAGTCCAACATTTTTCCTTACTGCGACCAGTCTGCCAGAAGCGATATGTCACTAGTTGTGTATCATAAAAGAGTAATCGTTACTCCTCCCAGGGGTTATTCGAGATATCTTAATCGAAACCCTAGTAACGAGGCATTGGCTACCTTAGGAGAGTCATAGTTACTCGTCCCAATTGCTCCCACCGTCTGCCATTTTTTCTTACTGTGGCCAGTCTGCCAGAAGCAATATGTCAGTAGTTGTGTATCATAAAAGAGTCATCGTTACTCCTCCCAGGGGTTATTCGAGATATCTTAATCGAAACCCTAGTAACAAGGCATTGGCTACCTTAAGAGAGTCATAGTTACTCGTCCCAATTGCTCACGCAGTCCAACATTTTTTCTTACTGTGGCCAACCTGCCAGAAGCGATATGTCACTAATTGTGTATCATAAAAGAGTGATCGTTTCTCCTCCCAGGGGTTATTAGAGATATCTTAATCGAAAGCGTAGTAACGAGGCATTGGCTACCTTAAGAGAGTCATAGTTACTCGTCCCAATTGCTAACCCAGTCTGCCATTATTTCTAACTGTGGCCAGTCTGCCAGAACCGATATGTCACTAGTTGTGTATCATAAAAGAGCGATCGTTTCTCCTCCCAGTGGTTATTCTAGATATCTTAATCGAAACCCTAGTAACGAGACATTGGCTACCTTGAGAGAGTCATATTTACTCGTCCCAATTGCTCACCCAGTCTGCCATTTTTTCTTACTGCGGCCAGACTGCCGGAAGCGATATGTCACTAGTTGTGTATCATAAAAGAGTGATCGTTTCTCCTCCCAGGGGTTATTCGAGATATCTTAATCGAAAGCGTAGTAACGAGGCATTGGCTACCTTAAGTGAGTCATAGTTACTCGTCCCAATTGCTCACCCAGTCTGCCATTATTTCTTACTGTTTCCAGTCTGCCAGAACCGATATGTCACTAGTTGTGTATCATAAAAGAGTGATCGTTTCTCCTCCCAGGGGTTATTCGAGATATCTTAATCGAAAGCGTAGTAACGAGGCATTGGCTACCTTAAGAGAGTCATAGTTACTCATCCCAATAGTTCACCCTGTCCAACATTTTTTCTTACTGCAGCCAGTCTGCCAGAAGCGATATGCCACTAGTTGTGTATCATAAAAGAGTCGTCGTTACTCCTCCGAGGGGTTATTCGAGATATCTTAATCGAAACCCTAGTAACGAGGCATTGGCTACCTTACGTGAGTCATAGTTACTCGTCCCAATTGCTCACCCAGTCTGCCATTTTTTCTTACTGTGGCCAGTCTGCAAGAAGCGATATGTCACTAGTTGTGTATCATAAAAGAGTGATCGTTTCTCCTCCTAGGGGTTATTCGAGATATCTTAATCGAAAGCGTAGTAACGAGGCATTGGCTACCTTAAGAGAGTCATACTTACTCGTCCCAATTGCTCACCCAGTCTGCCATTATTTCTTACTTTGGCCAGTCTGCCAGAACCGATATGTCACTAGTTGTGTATCATAAAAGAGTGATCGTTTCTCCTCCCAGGGGTTATTCGAGATATCTTAATCGAAAGCGTAGTAACGAGGCATTGGCTACCTTAAGAGAGTCATAGTTACTCGTCCCAATTGCTCACCCAGTCTGCCATTATTTCTTACTGTGGCCAGTCTGCCAGAACCGATATGTCACTAGTTGTGTATCATAAAAGATTGATCGTTTCTCCTCCCAGGGGTTATTCTAGATATCTTAATCGAAACCCTAGTAACGAGACATTGGCTACCTTAAGAGAGTCATATTTACTCGTCCCAATTGCTCACCCAGTCTGCCATTTTTTCTTACTGCGGCCAGTCTGCCGGAAGCGATATGTCACTAGTTGTGTATCATAAAAGAGTGATCGTTTCTCCTCCCAGGGGTTATTCGAGATATCTTAATCGAAAGCGTAGTAACGAGGCATTGGCTACCTTAAGAGAGTCATAGTTACTCGTCCCAATTGCTCACCAAGTAAAACGTTTTTTCTTACTGCGGCCAGTCTGCCAGAAGCGATATGTCACTAATTGTGTATCATAAAAGAGTGATCGTTTCTCCTCCCAGGGGTTATTCGAGATATCTTAATCGAAAGCGTATTAACGAGGCATTGGCTACCTTAAGAGAGTAATAGTTACTCGTCCCAATTGCTCACCCAGTCTGCCATTTTTTCTTACTGTGGCCAGTCTTCCAGAAGCGATATGTCACTAGTTGTGTATCATAAAAGAGTCATCGTTACTCCTCCCAGGGGTTATTCGAGATATCTTAATCGAAACCCTAGTAACAAGGCATTGGCTACCTTAAGAGTGTCATAGTTCGTCGTCCCAAATGCTCACCCAGTCCAAAATTTTTTCTTATTGTGGCCAACCTGCCAGAAGCGATATGTCACTAGTTGTGTATCATAAAAGAGTGATCGTTTCTCCTCCCAGGGGTTATTCGAGATATCTTAATCGAAAGCGTAGTAACGAGGCATTGGCTACCTTAAGAGAGTCATAGTTACTCGTCCCAATAGCTCACCCATACCAACATTTTTTCTTACTGCAGCCAGTCTGCCAGAAGCGATATGTCACTAGTTGTGTATCATAAAAGAGTCGTCGTTACTCCTCCGAGGGGTTATTCGAGATATCTTAATCGAAACCCTAGTAACGAGGCATTGGCTACCTTACGTGAGTCATAGTTACTCGTCCCAATTGCTCACCCAGTCTGCCATTTTTTCTTACTGTGGCCAGTCTGCCAGAAGCGATATGTCACTAGTTGAGTATCATAAAAGAGTGATCGTTTCTCCTCCCAGGGGTTATTCGAGATATCTTAATCGAAACCCTAGTAACGAGGCATTGGCTACCTTTAGAGAGTCATAGTTACTCGTCCCAATAGCTCACCCAGTCCAACATTTTTTCTTACTGCAGCCACTCTGCCAGAAGCGATATGTCACTAGTTGTGTATCATAAAAGAGTGGTCGTTACTCCTCCAAGGGGTTATTCGAGATATCTTAATCGAAACCCTAGTAACGAGGCATTGGCTGCCTTAAGAGAGTCATAGTTACTCGTCCCAATTGCTCACCCAGTCCAACATTTTTCCTTACTGCGACCAGTCTGCCAGAAGCGATATGTCACCAGTTGTGTATCATAAAAGAGTCATCGTTACTCCTCCCAGGGGTTATTCGAGATATCTTAATCGAAACCCTAGTAACGAGGCATTGGCTACCTTAGGAGAGTCATAGTTACTCGTCCCAATTGCTCCCACCGTCTGCCATTTTTTCTTACTGTGGCCAGTCTGCCAGAAGCAATATGTCAGTAGTTGTGTATCATAAAAGAGTCATCGTTACTCCTCCCAGGGGTTATTCGAGATATCTTAATCGAAACCCTAGTAAGAAGGCATTGGCTACCTTAAGAGAGTCATTGTTACTCGTCCCAATTGCTCACGCAGTCCAACATTTTTTCTTACTGTGGCCAACCTGCCAGAAGCGATATGTCACTAATTGTGTATCATAAAAGAGTGATCGTTTCTCCTCCCAGGGGTTATTCGAGATATCTTAATCGAAAGCGTAGCAACGAGGCATTGGCTACCTTAAGAGAGTCATAGTTACTCGTCCCAATTGCTCACCCAGTCTGCCATTATTTCTTACTGTGGCCAGTCTGCCAGAACCGATATGTCACTAGTTGTCTATCATAAAAGAGTGATCGTTTCTCCTCCCAGGGGTTATTCGGTTTATCTTAATCGAAACACTAGTAACGAGACATTGGCTACCTTAAGAGAGACATAGTTACTCGTCCCAATTGCTCACATAGTCCAACATTTTCTCTTACTGCGACCAGTCTGCCAGAAGTGATATGTCACTAGTTCTGTATCATAAAAGAGTGATCGTTACTCCTCCCAGGGGTTATTCGAGATATCTTAATCGAAACCCTAGTAACGAGGCATTGGCTACCTTTAGAGAGTCATAGTTACTCGTCCCAATAGCTCACCCAGTCCAACATTTTTTCTTACTGCAGCCACTCTGCCAGAAGCGATATGTCACTAGTTGTGTATCATAAAAGAGTCGTCGTTACTCCTCCAAGGGGTTATTCGAGATATCTTAATCGAAACCCTAGTAACGAGGCATTGGCTGCCTTAAGAGAGTCATAGTTACTCGTCCCAATTGCTCACCCAGTCCAACATTTTTCCTTACTGCGACCAGTCTGCCAGAAGCGATATGTCACTAGTTGTGTATCATAAAAGAGTCATCGTTACTCCTCCCAGGGGTTATTCGAGATATCTTAATCGAAACCCTAGTAACGAGGCATTGGCTACCTTAGGAGAGTCTTAGTTACTCGTCCCAATTGCTCCCACCGTCTGCCATTTTTTCTTACTGTGGCCAGTCTGCCAGAAGCAATATGTCAGTAGTTGTGTATCATAAAAGAGTCATCGTTACTCCTCCCAGGGGTTATTCGAGATATCTTAATCGAAACCCTAGTAACAAGGCATTGGCTACCTTAAGAGAGTCATAGTTACTTGTCCCAATTGCTCACGCCGTCCAACATTTTTTCTTACTGTGGCCAACCTGCCAGAAGCGATATGTCACTAATTGTGTATCATAAAAGAGTGATCGTTTCTCCTCCCAGGGGTTATTCGGTTTATCTTAATCGAAACCCTAGTAACGAGACATTGGCTACCTTAAGAGAGTCATAGTTACTCGTCCCAATTGCTCACCCAATCCAACATTTTTTCTTACTGCGACCAGTCTGCCAGAAGTGATATGTCACTAGTTGTGTATCATAAAAGAGTGGTCGTTACTCCTCCCAGTGGTTATTCGAGATATCTTAATCGAAACCCTAGTAACGAGGCATTGGCTACCTTAAGAGAGTCATAGTTACTTGTCCCAATAGCTCACCCAGTCCAACATTTTTTCTTACTGCAGCCAGTCTGCCAGAAGCGATATGTCACTAGTTGTGTATCATAAAAGAGTCGTCGTTACTCCTCCGAGGGGATATTCGAGATATCTTAATCGAAACCCTAGTAACGAGGCATTGGCTACCTTAAGAGAGTCATAGTTACTCGTCCCAATAGCTCACCCAGTCCATCATTTTTTTCTTACTGCAGCCAGTCTGCCAGAAGCGATGTGTAACTAGTTGTGTATCATAAAAGAGTGATCGTTACTCCTCCCAGGGGTTATTCTAGATATCTTAATCGAAACCCTAGTAACGAGACATTGGCTACCTTAAGAGAGTCATATTTACTCGTCCCAATTGCTCACCCAGTCTGCCATTTTTTCTTACTGCGGCCAGTCTGCCGGAAGCGATATGTCACTAGTTGTGTATCATAAAAGAGTCGTCGTTACTCCTCCGAGGGGTTATTCGAGATATCTTAATCGAAACCCTAGTAACGAGGCATTGGCTACCTTACGTGAGTCATAGTTACTCGTCCCAATTGCTCACCCAGTCTGCCATTTTTTCTTACTGTGGCCAGTCTGCCAGAAGCGATATGTCACTAGTTGTGTATCATAAAAGAGTGATCGTTTCTCCTCCCAGAGGTTATTCGAGATATCTTAATCGAAAGCGTAGTAACGAGGCATTGGCTACCTTAAGAGAGTCATAGTTACTCGTCCCAATTGCTCACCCAGTCTGCCATTATTTCTTACTGTGGCCAGTCTGCCAGAACCGATATGTCACTAGTTGTGTATCATAAAAGTGTGATCGTTTCTCCTCCCAGGGGTTATTCGAGATATCTTAATCGAAAGCGTAGTAACGAGGCATTGGCTACCTTATGAGTGGCAAAGTTACTCGTCCCAATTGCTCACCCAGTCTGCCATTATTTCTTACTGTGGCCAGTTTGCCAGAACCGATATGTCACTAGTTGTGTATCATAAAAGAGTGATCGTTTCTCCTCCCAGGGGTTATTCTAGATATCTTAATCGAAACCCTAGTAACGAGACATTGGCTACCTTAAGAGAGTCATATTTACTCGTCCCAATTGCTCACCCAGTCTGCCATTTTTTCTTACTGAGGCCAGTCTGCCGGAAGCGATATGTCACTAGTTGTGTATCATAAAAGAGTGATCGTTTCTCCTCCCAGGGGTTGCTCGAGATATCTTAATCGAAAGCGTAGTAACGAGGCATTGGCTACCTTAAGAGAGTCATAGTTACTCGTCCCAATTGCTCACCAAGTAAAACGTTTTTTCTTACTGCAGCCAGTCTGCCAGAAGCGATATGTCACTAGTTGTGTATCATAAAAGAGTGATCGTTTCTCCTCCGAGGGGTTATTCGAGATATCTTAATCGAAAGCGTAGTAACGAGGCATTGGCTACCTTAAGAGAGTCATAGTTACTCGTCCCAATTGCTCACCCAGTCTGCCATTATTTCTTACTGTGGCCAGTCTGCCAGAACCGATATGTCACTAGTTGTGTATCATAAAAGAGTGATCGTTTCTCCTCCCTGGGGTTATTCGAGATATCTTAATCGAAAGCGTAGTAACGAGGCATTGGCTACCTTGAGAGAGTCATAGTTACTCTTCCCAATTGCTCACCCAGTCTGCCATTATTTCTTACTGTGGCCAGTCTGCCAGAACCGATATGTCACTAGTTGTGTATCATAAAATGTGATCGTTTCTCCTCCGAGGGGTTATTCGGTTTATCTTAATCGAAACACTAGTAACGAGACATTGGCTACCTTAAGAGAGTCATAGTTACTCGTCCCAATTGCTCACATAGTCCAACATTTTTTCTTACTGCGACCAGTCTGCCAGAAGCGATATGTCACTAGTTGTGTATCATAAAAGAGTCGTCGTTACTCCTCCGAGGGGTTATTCGAGATATCTTAATCGAAACCCTAGTAACGAGGCATTGGCTACCTTAAGAGAGTCATAGCTACTCGTCCCAATTGCTCACCCAGTCCAACATTTTTTCTTACTGTGGCCAACCTGCCAGAAGCGATATGTCACTAGTTGTGTATCATAAAAGAGTGATCGTTACTCCTCCCAGGGGTTATTCGAGATATCTTAATCGAAACCCTAGTAACGAGGCATTGGCTACCTTAAGAGAGTCATAGTTACTCGACTTAATTGCTCACCCAGTCTGCCATTTTTTCTTACTGCGGCCAGTCTGCCAGAAGCGATATGTCACTAGTTGTGTATCATAAAAGAGTGATCGTTTCACTTCCCAGGTGTTATTCGAGATATCTTAATCGAAAGCGTAGTAACGAGGCATTGGCTACCTTAAGAGAGTCATAGTTACTCGTCCCAATTGCTCACCCAGTCTGCCATTATTTCTTACTGTTTCCAGTCTTCCAGAACCGATATGTCACTAGTTGTGTATCATAAAAGTGTGATCGTTTCCCCTCCCAGGGGTTATTCGGTTTATCTTAATCGAATTCCTGGTAACGAGGCATTGGCTACCTTAAGAGAGTCATAGTTACTCGTCCCAATAGCTCACCCAGTCCAACATTTTTTCTTACTGCAGCCAGTCTGCCAGAAGCGATATGTCACTATTTGTGTATCATAAAAGAGTCGTCGTTTTTCCTCCGAGGGGTTATTCGAGATATCTTCATCGAAACCCTAGTAACGAGGCATTGGCTACCTTAAGAGAGTCATAGTTACTCGTCCCAATTGCTCACCCAGTCCAACATTTTTTCTTACTGCGACCAGTCTGCCAGAAGCGATATGTCACTAGTTGTGTATCATAAAAGAGTCATCATTAATCCTCCCAAGGGTTATTCGAGATATCTTAATCGAAACCAAAAACGAGGCATTGGCTACCTTAAGAGAGTCATAGTTACTCGTCCCAATTGCTCACTCAGCCCAACATTTCTTCTTACTGCGGCCAGTCTGCCAGAAGCGATATGTCACTAGTTGTGTATCATAAAAGAGTCATCGTTACTCCTCAGAGGGGATATTCGAGATATCTTTATCGAAACTCTAGTAACGAGGCATTGGCTACCTTAAGAGAGTCATAGTTCGTCGTCCCAATTGCTCACCAAGTAAAACGTTTTTTCTTACTGCGGCCAGTCTGCCAGAAGCGATATGTCACTAGTTGTGTATCATAAAAGAGTCATCGTTACTCCTCCCAGGGGTTATTCGAGATATCTTAATCGAAACCCTAGTAACGAGGCATTGGCTACCTTACGTGAGTCATAGTTACTCGTCCCAATTGCTCACCCAGTCTGCCATTTTTTCTTACTGTGGCCAGTCTGCCAGAAGCGATATGTCACTAGTTGTGTATCTTAAAAGAGTGACCGTTTCTCCTCCCAGGGGTTATTCGAGATATCTTAATCGAAAGCGTAGTAACCAGGCATTGGCTACCTTAAGAGAGTCATAGTTACTCGTCCCAATTGCCCACCCAGTCTGCCATTATTTCTAACTGTGGCCAGTCTGCCAGAACCGATATGTCACTAGTTGTGTATCATAAAAGAGTGATCGTTTCTCCTCCCAGGGGTTATTCGAAATATCTTAATCGAAACCCTAGTAACGAGGCATTGGCTACCTTAGGAGAGTCTTAGTTACTCGTCCCAATTGCTCCCACCGTCTGCCATTATTTCTTACTGTGGCCAGTCTGCCAGAAGCAATATGTCAGTAGTTGTGTATCATAAAAGAGTCATCGTTACTCCTCCCAGGGGTTATTCGAGATATCTTAATCGAAACCCTAGTAACAAGGCATTGGCTACCTTAAGAGAGTCATAGTTACTTGTCCCAATTGCTCACGCAGTCCAACATTTTTTCTTACTGTGGCCAACCTGCCAGAAGCGATATGTCACTAATTGTGTATCATAAAAGAGTGATCGTTTCTCCTCCCAGGGGTTATTCGGTTTATCTTAATCGAAACCCTAGTAACGAGACATTGGCTACCTTAAGAGAGTCATAGTTACTTGTCCCAATTGCTCACCCAATCCAACATTTTTTCTTACTGCGACCAGTCTGCCAGAAGTGATATGTCACTAGTTGTGTATCATAAAAGAGTGGTCGTTACTCCTCCCAGTGGTTATTCGAGATATCTTAATCGAAACCCTAGTAACGAGGCATTGGCTACCTTAAGAGAGTCATAGTTACTTGTCCCAATAGCTCACCCAGTCCAACATTTTTTCTTACTGCAGCCAGTCTGCCAGAAGCGATATGTCACTAGTTGTGTATCATAAAAGAGTCGTCGTTACTCCTCCGAGGGGATATTCGAGATATCTTAATCGAAACCCTAGTAACGAGGCATTGGCTACCTTAAGAGAGTCATAGTTACTCGTCCCAATAGCTCACCCAGTCCATCATTTTTTTCTTACTGCAGCCAGTCTGCCAGAAGCGATGTGTAACTAGTTGTGTATCATAAAAGAGTGATCGTTACTCCTCCCAGGGGTTATTCTAGATATCTTAATCGAAACCCTAGTAACGAGACATTGGCTACCTTAAGAGAGTCATATTTACTCGTCCCAATTGCTCACCCAGTCTGCCATTTTTTCTTACTGCGGCCAGTCTGCCGGAAGCGATATGTCACTAGTTGTGTATCATAAAAGAGTGATCGTTTCTCCTCCCAGGGGTTATTCGAGATATCTTAATCGTAAGCGTAGTAACGAGGCATTGGCTACCTTAAGAGAGTCATAGTTACTCGTCCCAATTGCTCACCAAGTAAAACGTTTTTTCTTACTGCGGCCAGTCTGCCAGAAGCGATATGTCACTAGTTGTGTATCATAAAAGAGTGATCGTTACTCCTCCCAGGGGTTATTCGATATATCTTAATCGAAACCCTAGTAACGATGCATTGGCTACCTTAGGAGAGTCATTGTTACTCGTCCCAATTGCTCACCCAGTCTGACATTTTTTCTTACTGTCTCCAGTCTGCCAGAAACGATATGTCACTAGTTGTGTATCATAAAAGAGTCATCGTAACTCCTCCCAGGGGTTATTCGAGATATCTTAATCGAAACCCTAGTTACAAGGCATTGGCTACCTTAAGAGAGTCATAGTTCGTCGTCCCAATTGCTCACCCAGTCCAACATTTTTTCTTACTGTGGCCAACCTGCCAGATGCGATATGTCACTAGTTGTGTATCATAAAAGAGTGATCGTTTCTCCTCCCAGGGGTTATTCGAGATATCTTAATCGAAACCCTAGTAACGAGGCATTGGCTACCTTACGTGAGTCATAGTTACTCGTCCCAATTGCTCACCCAGTCTGCCATTTTTTCTTACTGTGGCCAGTCTGCCAGAAGCGATATGTCACTAGTTGTGTATCTTAAAAGAGTGACCGTTTCTCCTCCCAGGGGTTATTCGAGATATCTTAATCGAAAGCGTAGTAACCAGGCATTGGCTACCTTAAGAGAGTCATAGTTACTCGTCCCAATTGCCCACCCAGTCTGCCATTATTTCTAACTGTGGCCAGTCTGCCAGAACCGATATGTCACTAGTTGTGTATCATAAAAGAGTGATCGTTTCTCCTCCCAGGGGTTATTCGAAATATCTTAATCGAAACCCTAGTAACGAGGCATTGGCTACCTTAGGAGAGTCTTAGTTACTCGTCCCAATTGCTCCCACCGTCTGCCATTATTTCTTACTGTGGCCAGTCTGCCAGAAGCAATATGTCAGTAGTTGTGTATCATAAAAGAGTCATCGTTACTCCTCCCAGGGGTTATTCGAGATATCTTAATCGAAACCCTAGTAACAAGGCATTGGCTACCTTAAGAGAGTCATAGTTACTTGTCCCAATTGCTCACGCAGTCCAACATTTTTTCTTACTGTGGCCAACCTGCCAGAAGCGATATGTCACTAATTGTGTATCATAAAAGAGTGATCGTTTCTCCTCCCAGGGGTTATTCGGTTTATCTTAATCGAAACCCTAGTAACGAGACATTGGCTACCTTAAGAGAGTCATAGTTACTCGTCCCAATTGCTCACCCAATCCAACATTTTTTCTTACTGCGACCAGTCTGCCAGAAGTGATATGTCACTAGTTGTGTATCATAAAAGAGTGGTCGTTACTCCTCCCAGTGGTTATTCGAGATATCTTAATCGAAACCCTAGTAACGAGGCATTGGCTACCTTAAGAGAGTCATAGTTACTTGTCCCAATAGCTCACCCAGTCCAACATTTTTTCTTACTGCAGCCAGTCTGCCAGAAGCGATATGTCACTAGTTGTGTATCATAAAAGAGTCGTCGTTACTCCTCCGAGGGGATATTCGAGATATCTTAATCGAAACCCTAGTAACGAGGCATTGGCTACCTTAAGAGAGTCATAGTTACTCGTCCCAATAGCTCACCCAGTCCATCATTTTTTTCTTACTGCAGCCAGTCTGCCAGAAGCGATGTGTAACTAGTTGTGTATCATAAAAGAGTGATCGTTACTCCTCCCAGGGGTTATTCTAGATATCTTAATCGAAACCCTAGTAACGAGACATTGGCTACCTTAAGAGAGTCATATTTACTCGTCCCAATTGCTCACCCAGTCTGCCATTTTTTCTTACTGCGGCCAGTCTGCCGGAAGCGATATGTCACTAGTTGTGTATCATAAAAGAGTGATCGTTTCTCCTCCCAGGGGTTATTCGAGATATCTTAATCGTAAGCGTAGTAACGAGGCATTGGCTACCTTAAGAGAGTCATAGTTACTCGTCGCAATTGCTCACCAAGTAAAACGTTTTTTCTTACTGCGGCCAGTCTGCCAGAAGCGATATGTCACTAGTTGTGTATCATAAAAGAGTGATCGTTACTCCTCCCAGGGGTTATTCGATATATCTTAATCGAAACCCTAGTAACGATGCATTGGCTACCTTAGGAGAGTCATAGTTACTCGTCCCAATTGCTCACCCAGTCTGACATTTTTTCTTACTGTCTCCAGTCTGCCAGAAACGATATGTCACTAGTTGTGTATCATAAAAGAGTCATCGTAACTCCTCCCAGGGGTTATTCGAGATATCTTAATCGAAACCCTAGTTACAAGGCATTGGCTACCTTAAGAGAGTCATAGTTCCTCGTCCCAATTGCTCACCCAGTCCAACATTTTTTCTTACTGTGGCCAACCTGCCAGATGCGATATGTCACTAGTTGTGTATCATAAAAGAGTGATCGTTTCTCCTCCCAGGGGTTATTCGAGATATCTTAATCGAAAGCGTAGTAACGAGGCATTGGCTACCTTAAGAGAGTCATAGTTACTCGTCCCAATAGCTCACCCATTCTTACATTTTTTCTTACTGCAACCAGTCTGCCAGAAGCGATATGTCACTAGTTGTGTATCATAAAAGAGTCGTCGTTACTCCTCCGAGGGGTTATTCGAGATATCTTAATCGAAACCCTAGTAACGAGGCATTGGCTACCTTACGTGAGTCATAGTTACTCGTCCCAATTGCTCACCCAGTCTGCCATTTTTTCTTACTGTGGCCAGTCTGCCAGAAGCGATATGTCACTAGTTGTGTATCATAAAAGAGTGATCGTTTCTCCTCCCAGAGGTTATTCGAGATATCTTAATCGAAAGCGTAGTAACGAGGCATTGGCTACCTTAAGAGAGTCATAGTTACTCGTCCCAATTGCTCACCCAGTCTGCCATTATTTCTTACTGTGGCCAGTCTGCCAGAACCGATATGTCACTAGTTGTGTATCATAAAAGTGTGATCGTTTCTCCTCCCAGGGGTTATTCGAGATATCTTAATCGAAAGCGTAGTAACGAGGCATTGGCTACCTTATGAGTGGCATAGTTACTCGTCCCAATTGCTCACCCAGTCTGCCATTATTTCTTACTGTGGCCAGTTTGCCAGAACCGATATGTCACTAGTTGTGTATCATAAAAGAGTGATCGTTTCTCCTCCCAGGGGTTATTCTAGATATCTTAATCGAAACCCTAGTAACGAGACATTGGCTACCTTAAGAGAGTCATATTTACTCGTCCCAATTGCTCACCCAGTCTGCCATTTTTTCTTACTGCGGCCGGTCTGCCGGAAGCGATATGTCACTAGTTGTGTATCAGAAAAGAGTGATCGTTTCTCCTCCCAGGGGTTGCTCGAGATATCTTAATCGAAAGCGTAGTAACGAGGCATTGGCTACCTTAAGAGAGTCATAGTTACTCGTCCCAATTGCTCACCAAGTAAAACGTTTTTTCTTACTGCAGCCAGTCTGCCAGAAGCGATATGTCACTAGTTGTGTATCATAAAAGAGTGATCGTTTCTCCACCGAGGGGTTATTCGAGATATCTTAATCGAAAGCGTAGTAACGAGGCATTGGCTACCTTAAGAGAGTCATAGTTACTCGTCCCAATTGCTCACCCAGTCTGCCATTATTTCTTACTGTGGCCAGTCTGCCAGATCCGATATGTCACTAGTTGTGTATCATAAAAGAGTGATCGTTTCTCCTCCCAGGGGTTATTCGAGATATCTTAATCGAAAGCGTAGTAACGAGGCATTGGCTATCTTGAGAGAGTCATAGTTACTCTTCCCAATTGCTCACCCAGTCTGCCATTATTTCTTACTGTGGCCAGTCTGCCAGAACCGATATGTCACTAGTTGTGTATCATAAAATGTGATCGTTTCTCCTCCGAGGGGTTATTCTGTTTATCTTAATCGAAACCCTAGTAACGAGGCATTGGCTACCTTAGGAGAGTCTTAGTTACTCGTCCCAATTGCTCCCACCGTCTGCCATTATTTCTTACTGTGGCCAGTCTGCCAGAAGCAATATGTCAGTAGTTGTGTATCATAAAAGAGTCATCGTTACTCCTCCCAGGGGTTATTCGAGATATCTTAATCGAAACCCTAGTAACAAGGCATTGGCTACCTTAAGAGAGTCATAGTTACTTGTCCCAATTGCTCACGCAGTCCAACATTTTTTCTTACTGTGGCCAACCTGCCAGAAGCGATATGTCACTAATTGTGTATCATAAAAGAGTGATCGTTTCTCCTCCCAGGGGTTATTCGGTTTATCTTAATCGAAACCCTAGTAACGAGACATTGGCTACCTTAAGAGAGTCATAGTTACTCGTCCCAATTGCTCACCCAATCCAACATTTTTTCTTACTGCGACCAGTCTGCCAGAAGTGATATGTCACTAGTTGTGTATCATAAAAGAGTGGTCGTTACTCCTCCCAGTGGTTATTCGAGATATCTTAATCGAAACCCTAGTAACGAGGCATTGGCTACCTTAAGAGAGTCATAGTTACTTGTCCCAATAGCTCACCCAGTCCAACATTTTTTCTTACTGCAGCCAGTCTGCCAGAAGCGATATGTCACTAGTTGTGTATCATAAAAGAGTCGTCGTTACTCCTCCGAGGGGATATTCGAGATATCTTAATCGAAACCCTAGTAACGAGGCATTGGCTACCTTAAGAGAGTCATAGTTACTCGTCCCAATAGCTCACCCAGTCCATCATTTTTTTCTTACTGCAGCCAGTCTGCCAGAAGCGATGTGTAACTAGTTGTGTATCATAAAAGAGTGATCGTTACTCCTCCCAGGGGTTATTCTAGATATCTTAATCGAAACCCTAGTAACGAGACATTGGCTACCTTAAGAGAGTCATATTTACTCGTCCCAATTGCTCACCCAGTCTGCCATTTTTTCTTACTGCGGCCAGTCTGCCGGAAGCGATATGTCACTAGTTGTGTATCATAAAAGAGTGATCGTTTCTCCTCCCAGGGGTTATTCGAGATATCTTAATCGTAAGCGTAGTAACGAGGCATTGGCTACCTTAAGAGAGTCATAGTTACTCGTCGCAATTGCTCACCAAGTAAAACGTTTTTTCTTACTGCGGCCAGTCTGCCAGAAGCGATATGTCACTAGTTGTGTATCATAAAAGAGTGATCGTTACTCCTCCCAGGGGTTATTCGATATATCTTAATCGAAACCCTAGTAACGATGCATTGGCTACCTTAGGAGAGTCATAGTTACTCGTCCCAATTGCTCACCCAGTCTGACATTTTTTCTTACTGTCTCCAGTCTGCCAGAAACGATATGTCACTAGTTGTGTATCATAAAAGAGTCATCGTAACTCCTCCCAGGGGTTATTCGAGATATCTTAATCGAAACCCTAGTTACAAGGCATTGGCTACCTTAAGAGAGTCATAGTTCGTCGTCCCAATTGCTCACCCAGTCCAACATTTTTTCTTACTGTGGCCAACCTGCCAGATGCGATATGTCACTAGTTGTGTATCATAAAAGAGTGATCGTTTCTCCTCCCAGGGGTTATTCGAGATATCTTAATCGAAAGCGTAGTAACGAGGCATTGGCTACCTTAAGAGAGTCATAGTTACTCGTCCCAATAGCTCACCCATTCTTACATGTTTTCTTACTGCAACCAGTCTGCCAGAAGCGATATGTCACTAGTTGTGTATCATAAAAGAGTCGTCGTTACTCCTCCGAGGGGTTATTCGAGATATCTTAATCGAAACCCTAGTAACGAGGCATTGGCTACCTTACGTGAGTCATAGTTACTCGTCCCAATTGCTCACCCAGTCTGCCATTTTTTCTTACTGTGGCCAGTCTGCCAGAAGCGATATGTCACTAGTTGTGTATCATAAAAGAGTGATCGTTTCTCCTCCCAGAGGTTATTCGAGATATCTTAATCGAAAGCGTAGTAACGAGGCATTGGCTACCTTAAGAGAGTCATAGTTACTCGTCCCAATTGCTCACCCAGTCTGCCATTATTTCTTACTGTGGCCAGTCTGCCAGAACCGATATGTCACTAGTTGTGTATCATAAAAGTGTGATCGTTTCTCCTCCCAGGGGTTATTCGAGATATCTTAATCGAAAGCGTAGTAACGAGGCATTGGCTACCTTATGAGTGGCATAGTTACTCGTCCCAATTGCTCACCCAGTCTGCCATTATTTCTTACTGTGGCCAGTTTGCCAGAACCGATATGTCACTAGTTGTGTATCATAAAAGAGTGATCGTTTCTCCTCCCAGGGGTTATTCTAGATATCTTAATCGAAACCCTAGTAACGAGACATTGGCTACCTTAAGAGAGTCATATTTACTCGTCCCAATTGCTCACCCAGTCTGCCATTTTTTCTTACTGCGGCCGGTCTGCCGGAAGCGATATGTCACTAGTTGTGTATCAGAAAAGAGTGATCGTTTCTCCTCCCAGGGGTTGCTCGAGATATCTTAATCGAAAGCGTAGTAACGAGGCATTGGCTACCTTAAGAGAGTCATAGTTACTCGTCCCAATTGCTCACCAAGTAAAACGTTTTTTCTTACTGCAGCCAGTCTGCCAGAAGCGATATGTCACTAGTTGTGTATCATAAAAGAGTGATCGTTTCTCCACCGAGGGGTTATTCGAGATATCTTAATCGAAAGCGTAGTAACGAGGCATTGGCTACCTTAAGAGAGTCATAGTTACTCGTCCCAATTGCTCACCCAGTCTGCCATTATTTCTTACTGTGGCCAGTCTGCCAGATCCGATATGTCACTAGTTGTGTATCATAAAAGAGTGATCGTTTCTCCTCCCAGGGGTTATTCGAGATATCTTAATCGAAAGCGTAGTAACGAGGCATTGGCTACCTTGAGAGAGTCATAGTTACTCTTCCCAATTGCTCACCCAGTCTGCCATTATTTCTTACTGTGGCCAGTCTGCCAGAACCGATATGTCACTAGTTGTGTATCATAAAATGTGATCGTTTCTCCTCCGAGGGGTTATTCTTTTTATCTTAATCGAAACACTAGTAACGAGACATTGGCTACCTTAAGAGAGTCATAGTTACTCGTCCCAATTGCTCACATAGTCCAACATTTTTTCTTACTGCGACCAGTCTGCCAGAAGCGATATGTCACTAGTTGTGTATCATAAAAGAGTCGTCGTTACTCCTCCGAGGGGTTATTCGAGATATCTTAATCGAAACCCTAGTAACGAGGCATTGGCTACCTTAAGAGAGTCATAGCTACTCGTCCCAATTACTCACCCAGTCCAACATTTTTTCTTACTGTGGCCAACCTGCCAGAAGCGATATGTCAC